>NC_132992.1:6760833-7070000 GCF_048564905.1 Vicugna pacos
TTCCAGACTTTGAGACCTGACAAGTGCTGGCACCAAGTGAAACTGAAGTGTTTTTCGCCCAGAGGAAAATCCCCAGCATCTCCTGATTATTGCTATAGTGCTGAAGTCTGCAGAGGGAACAAACACTCTGGCCATCTTGCCCACTGGGAGGTCACCGAGATGATGCAGAGGCCCTGCCGCTGTGTTGGGCTCTTGCTAAGATAAAACTGAGAGTTGGGGAGCACTGAGAATGTCGGGGTAGAGGCCTCTCCCCTCTCTGGCCTGCAGTGAACGAGCTGGAGTAGCTAATTAGTGGAGCAGCTCAAGTTTTCCCGTAGCCCCAAGGCCTCAAGTGTGAATTCCAAGACAGGCTGTGTGCCCCTCTGGCTGACTAGTCCAGGGTCAAAGCCCCGTGTGAGCTAGCGCGGTCTGGCCCTCTCTCACCCTCACATCGGCCCTCTCGCCTATGCACTCTTCACTTTCTGAAATTCCCTGGTCTTGCAGGCACCCTTCTGTATCCCCATAAATTTGCCCCTGCTGCACACACCCTTGCTCCTCTCCTGAGCCTGTTGACCTTCTCATTTGTGACCCAGAGATGCTGTGAAGCCTCCTCCCTGTGCTCAGGCAAGGCTGGTACTCCCTCGTGGGTTCCCGTGGGGCTTTGTACAAACGTGCTTTCTAGCCCTGGCTGCAACCCACACGTAGGTGTCTGTCTCCCCCACTGAGACTGGAGGGACAGCCTGTGTCCCTTATCTTTCTATTATATCTCCAATAAATTAAATCTCTGACACATGAACTCTTTGAAGGATCCTGATAAACAGTGAGAGATATGGATATAATTTTATCTTTTTTCCATGTGGCTGTCCAGTTATCCCCAGTACTGGAGTATGAACAAGTCCAGCTCATCCTCACTGGTGTGATACGCCCCTTTGCTAATTCCAAAAGCACATGGAATTCCAGCTAATTTCATTATTAAACAATAATGTTTAATTAACAGTAACATTCATGAACATTCATTAAAATTAATGTTTAACAAGCTGATTCTAACATTTACATGAAAGAGAAAGACATTTAGGCTAGTTTCCCCCTCCAAAACATTTTTGCCAAAAAAGAACAATAAAGGAGGACTTAGTGAATATCAAAATCCAATGAAAAATTATAACAAAACTGTGTGATATTGACACTGGACTAGAATTAGAGATCAAAGAACCTAAAAACAAAACAAAACAGAGCCCTGCAGAGTTGACAATGAGGTTTCGGATAAAGGTAATATTTGAAATCTTTGGGAGAAGGATGAGTAACATTTATTAAATTTTGTCAAAACAACTGGCTATCCTTTTATATAGAGAACTTCTTCCTGGTTTTGTGTGTGTGTGTGTGTGTGTGTGTGCGTGCACGTGCATTTATAACAATATAGTGAGAGGAAATTTGGTGTCTTCCATTTTGGTCCAGGGGCTTACTGACTTAATATGTCATATATTGAGACTCTTTTAGAGGGTCACCAGAATAAAAAGGATCTTAGGCTGAAAAACATAAACAGGTTTTTATGATGATACATGATGATGTAAGAGTGAACACAGTAGTGTGATGGATTGACTGGGGTAGAGGAGAGGAGTGAGCTTGCTGGGCGTGTCTGGTAGCGATCACAGGTATGCCCCGATAAACTCTTGACAAAGCAAGTGCTTGCTTTAGCAAAGAGCAACTCCCAGCTCAGAGGAGCAGGGCCAGTGCCTGGAACTGCAGACACAAATGCTCCACATACCCTGGCTCCTCGCCTTTAGGGGGCCCGCCATTGGTCTAGCTGGGAGCACAGCTGGGTGGGTGTAATTGTGCAGGTACCTTCCAGCTTCCCCACTCCTACTCCCAGCTCCGTGGGTCAAGGGTAGTAGAAGGCAGCAATACAATACGCTTGGGTTTTTTTGGAAACTCTTGGTGTAAACAAACTCTTGCTCTTTGTTTAGGTCGAACCCAGGGAAAACTGAAGCAAGATACATTGTAGTGAAACCGCAGAAGTAAGACGATACAGAGAAAACCTTAAAAGGAGTGGGTGGGAGGGGAGGATGGAAAGTGTCAGGTGATAACCAGGAAAAGATTTAGGAAGAGGGGAGCTTCTTTGGTTTGGTTTGTTGGTTTTGTTTCTGAAGATGAGGGTGATTCAGGGTTACTTATGCTGAGGGGAAGAATCTGTTTTTAAAAGGGTTTAAGAGAGGAGAAAATTCTCTCTAGAATCTCATCAATGGCCACAACTTCAGTGCCTGCTTCATTTCCAGTCCACTCCTTTCAAGATTCATATTTTCAACTACCTATCTGACTTTAGCCTTATCTGCAGATCTTAGTTTCTACATGGAGAATCCATTAGTGTAGTTAATGAATGAGATTAGTTTAATTTAATTAATGAGATTAATTTAAAAGTTAAAGAAAGAGATTAATTTAAAACCATAGCCCCAACAGGAGGGAAGAAAATTCTTTTCAAGGATGAGGTCCAGAGCACAGAAGACACAAAGTTTAGTCTTGGATAGAGAGGAGTGAATAGAGTAATGATGAAAAAAGACAGAAGAAAATTAATGTACACAATACAACGAAAGGTAGCATCTTTCTCCTGAAAGCAGTATTGCACATCCTCTCACCTGCTAGGCACCAGTGGGAATGCCTTTTTCTAAACTTGGCAGTTGGGGGAGGGTGCTTCTCAGGTTTCAACAAAAGGAAATTTGACCGGGTCCTGTGTTCCACCTGCTGGTCAGTTGAATTTGGGGAACTGGTCCTTCACAGCCGTCCCTGGTAACTCATTACGCTAAATTGCACAAAGCCTCTTCTGATCTGAGCCTGGGGAAGCTGCTAGCAGGTGAGACTGGCCCTGATGGACTGGCAGGGTCATAATGCATGGGTGAGTCTACTTGGCCGAACGGGCTAGGAACAACGTGAATATATTAGAGAGGAGGTCGTCTGCTGAGCATCAGGGAGCATGGAACAGAGCGGAGCTGAAGATGGCGTGTCAAGGAAGTTGCTGAAACAATTGCAGTTTCGGCATCAAAGCCCCCATGGAAGTTCTTAATCCTTCTTTCCATCTTTAAAAGGGAGATAAGGAAAAATTTCCTGTTTCATTTTACCTAGAATATCACAACTTTCTTAACTCACTAGCACTGGTGCAAAATGATTATGTGTCAGTTTTCCCAGCTTTCAGACAGTTTTGCCTGTACCACCAGTGATTCAGGAACGGTCAATATTTGTACAGCCATGTGTTATTTCAGGTTGCAAATCATTGCCTGTCAGTTAGCATGCAAGCAGATTCCTAATCTCTGAACATGCTTATTTTTTGCCAGTTGCAGTCTTTATTTTAGTCTGTCGTTGAGAAAGAAGCTCAAATGGAATGGGCACCTCGACAGAGTGATTAAGAACACGGTTTCTAGAGAAAGACCCTCAGAGTGTGAATCCTGGTTTCACTGTTACAGCTCTGTGATCTTGCCAGCCACTCAACCTCTGAGTCTCAGTTTCCTCACCCTGCATAACATGAATAATAATAGCACAGGCCCCACAGCATTGTTGTGGGGGTAAAATGACATAATCTAGGCAAAGTATTTTGGACGGTACCAGGATCTAGTAAACATTGAATGCATCCTGACCATATATAATATGTTTATTATTTATTATTTATATTTATTATATATATTTTATTTTTAATATATTTAAATATATTAAATATATTTGTTATTAATGTTAAAAGATGCTCGGTATCACATTGCTGTGAACTAACACAACATTGTAAATCAACTATACTTCATTGAAAAAAAAATTTAAGATGCTGTGTAGTCTATGAACTACTAAAAATAAATCAGAAGTTTAGAGATTAGAAGAGGTGCTTCAGAACATTTATACAAGGATGGCAAATATCCACCAGCATATACCACTAATCAGGCCCAGAATTCTTTCCCACAGAACTCAGGAGTTGAGAGTAGTCCCCCAACATGATATTTTGTGTGATTATTACCAATTGATGCGTGCTGGTCCTTGAAATGGAAGCCGTTCACCACCCCTGTTTATAACCAGCAGGTGAGGAAGTGACTTTCCTAGTTGGTTAGTGTCAGAGACTGGACAAAAATAGAGTCTCTGGCTGTATTGTCAACTATACCCATCACTGCATAATTTACAGAATTATATTACACAAAATCTGAACAGGGTCTTAAAACAAATGCTCTTTGAAGGAAAAAGGTGGAGGAAAATGTGTGGGCTAAAGAAAATGTGAAACAGGAAGTTACTGTCTCCTACACTTTGACTCTTTTTAGTCTTTGTTATGGGTCATGGTTTCAATAACGGGAAAAATTAAGCTGACTGCAGAAAACATACATTCTGCACCATACCACAAAACTTTGTTTACTAATTCAACAAACATATATTTGGTAGAAACGAGATTCCATGGAGAAATAGTGAGATTCCCCTCTACCCTCTACCCTGGGCAGAGAGAAAGAGATTCCTCTTTCCTGCAAGAGAGACGTGGACAAAACTGGATGCATCAGCAGCGTGCACGTCAGTAAAGGCATGTACAGGGTACCTTGGGAAACAAAGTGGTCAATTCTACCCAGGGGAATGGGAATCAAGAAGACTGCTTGGCCTGAATCTTCAGGGGAAAAGTAACCTCATAAGCAAGAGATTCTGGACAATGTTAGTAACCGCTACTGGCCAACCAGAAGTTGCATTTTCAGATGATGAAATATCTGTGGACTTGAGTTTACTTTGTTAAAAATTGCTCCTTATATAGTCCATGTGGTTTTGTTAGGGGGCGACCACGTGTATGTGGCTGCTTGCTGTAAGACTCATGTCACAAAGCAATGTTTGCCACAATCACATCTTTGGGAGCAGAGTATTTTGTATAGTTGCCCCTAGTCTAACAGGCTCTCCTTGCGTGTCTGTAGGGCTGATGTCAGGGAGGTCACAGTCTGAACCATATAGACTCAAACCTGTGTGAAACCACCTGCAGCACCAAACTGATGCTTTATCCTGTTTGACGTCATGGTCTTAAAATCAAATTTGCTTACCCTCATTCCTTCGTTGTTAAACACACTCTGGTTATTGTTCTGCTGTTTAGGTAAGGGAGAAAGATAAAGAGCCTCTAGCCTGAAGATCCTGGTCTGGAAACAAACTCATGGTGGCTGCAGACCAACCAGCCAGATGCCCTTGGGCAACGGGTGGACAATGAAACCTAGGGCCGAGTAGGTCACCCAACCTGTTAAGGCTACAATTGGTGGACTGAGTTCTAAAAGTGTTTTTCCACTCTCTTTGCCAGGGATAAGGAGAAATGTATTCAATTAGAGAGGTCAAGAAAATCAAGCTTGCCCGGAGCTTCCTGTCTAATGAAAGGCTCTGCCCCAATGTAGACCATGACAAAATATCATTGACCTTAATACTGGGCTGAATGAACACCATTGAGGGATGCTGAGCCAGCTTGCACATGGCCTTTACTTTCTCCTTTTACATTTAGATTTAGGTTCCTGCAGATACCAAGAGACAAAGGTTCCTTCAGGTAAAAGACTCAGTGTGAATTGTGTAATCACTCCACTGGGAAGCATTGAAGTGAAATTTGAAGCTAAGCCTGGGATGCCCTTGGAGAGTGTCAGATGTAGATTGGACTCTTTCAGAGGACATTTGGCCAAAACAAATGTCATTTTCACCCTGTGGTTGCTCTGAGTGTTTGAGACCACCATGGGGTCGGGGGCAAGACTGGAAGTTAAGATGGATTAGGAGGAATGGTGCAACGTGGGGTACAGTACAAGGGAGGGGGCAGGAGTGGGTCAAGTGCATGGGCACCGTGGGCAGGATCGCAGTTTAGAGCCCCTTCAAAGCTTGTTTGGAGGAGCGCCTGCCTGTCTGGGGGAAGAGCAAGGAGGCAGGGCTCTCACCACCAAAAGCCTCTCCTGTCTGGATCCAAACCAGAGCTGTTTGTAGACCCCTCTCAGCAAAGCAGAACTCTGGAGGCAGCCAGGGTTTTTACTGTTGCTACCAGAGGACACATCTTGGGGTTCTAAAAGGTCGCAGTTTATAACTATGTACAGTACGGTGTTGCAGGAGCTGTGATGTTCTCAGCATCACTGCGTTTCTGGTGGGGCTTCAGTGCCCCATATACAGGGCTGCCCTGGGGGAACGACTGGCCAGCCCATCCCTGCTGGAGAGAACCGGTCATGCCCGGAAAGACACACCAAGCTGCCTGTTCTGAGCCTGCACCCTGACTCAGCCGCCAGGGAGGAGGGGTCACCGGGGGTTCTTTTGTCCAGCTGAGCATGGATGCGCAGGCCTGGAAGCTGAGTCCTGAGGACGGAAGAGCAGCCGGGAGGCTGAAGCAGCCAACTCTGGCTGGCAGGGCTGGGCTCGCCAAACAATGGTCCTGTTGTGCTAAGTGTCCTGAAGTAGAACATCTTAAAACATGATAAAAATACAACTTTTAGAGAAATGCGAATCTCAATAGTTAGGGCTTCTCCTACTAGTGACAAACTCTTCTGGGTTCAGTTTTGGCCTTTGGCCTCCGGCCACTTTTCTATTGTCCTAACTTCTCTCCTCTGTTTACTCAACACGTATTCATACAGCATCTACTCTGTTTCAAGCACAATTCTAGGCGTTGGAGGTGGGGCCAACTCTCTGCTCTCTTGAACACTATGTTCTGGTGGATGGACAAAAACAAAGATGTAAATATACATTGTATATATCATATAATACACTGTATATTATACCGTATCATATCACATCATATTGAATCATATTGTATCATACATTCTATATACTTTTTTTTTAAAGCTGGTGCTGAGTCTCTCCCTCCTTGGGGAGGAGTGGGGGAGGGGCCGGCAAGCTGTTTCTCTTGCACACTGCGCCTCCTCTGGCTTAGAGCATCAATTCCCTCCCGTCCATGAAAACCTGGGCTAGGGAATGAGCATTCCCCTCCGCAGGAGCAATGCAGGAGGCAGAAACTGTGGACGAGTTCCAAGGGTGACGTTTCTGCCCTAGGTGGGATGCACCGCTGTCCTCCTAATCCCTGAGGCTGCCTTACGGAGGCTGGAGAGTCCGTTTCTTGAGTGTGGTTGTGTGGCAGAGACCCATGCCGGCAGTCAGGGCCCCGCTCTCTCTCAGGGCTTATTTATCTGTTTGCCCGGATATCAGTTGTAGCCTGGTGGTGGTGGTTCTCTGCCATCAGGGATGACATTGTGCCGGACAGCAGAGCCACCTTTATGCTTATCAAACAGCAATGGCCCTGTCCCTGTGCTCAGTCAGAGGGACTTCATCTCTGGTGACCAGACGGGTGATGGCTGGGGGATTCGGGGTTGGGGGACGGGAGGGGAGCGAGCAAGCTGAGGTGGCATCAGCACAAGTAAAGGACATAGGGAGTGACTGCACTTGGGTGTGCAGTTACTTTGGGGGATGAGAAAATGTTCTGGAATCAGAGAGGGGTGATGGTAGCATGACTTTGTGGATATACTGAAAACTATTGAATTATACCCTTTTAAAGGGTGAATTTTATTATGATGTGTGACTTACCTCTTAATGAACAAAAACAACTCCAAATCCAGCAGAAAGAGGGGAGGAGAGTTGGTCTTCTGACTTCACTTCTTCTACTCTTCCCATCACACCACAGCAGCCTCTTAATTACATTAGTATGTTATCTTCTTTTCTATCAAAGGAAAAAACATCACACATTCAAAACCATCTGACCAATTCTTCCCCGGGGTTCCCGAGGACTTTTGGTTCCACTTTTGCTATAAGCTAAGTCATTTAATCCCGGCTCAGGTAAAAATAACATCAGTGCCCTAACGGGAAGTCACAGCCAACACCTGCACACAGCAGCACAGGCATGAATTGCCGTCAGAACAGCGCGGCTCTGAATCACTGCTGTGATGAGTAAGTGGAAAAAAGGCAAGTGGCGTCGCCGTGTTGCTGAAGGTGGGAGCTGAATTATGCTTCCCAGACTGTTGAATTCTGGGGAGGCCTGGGAGGGGCTGCATTAAAATCACTAACCCCATATTCTAAGCACAAAATGACGGCAGCGGGTTGACAGGAGAGAGAAGGGAGGTACGTGGTGCCGACGGTGAAACTGTTGCCGTAGGGTCGGTTCTTGTCTCTTGCGGGAAAGAATTCAAGAGCGAGCCAGAGCAATGTGAAGGCAAGTTTATTCAGGGAGACACATACCCCATAGGCAGAGTGCGGACCCACTCAGAAGGCAAGAGAGGTGGCCCCGAGGTGTGAGAGTGGTTAGTTTTTACGGGCTGGTTAATTTCATATGCTGACAAGTGGGAGGTTTATTCCAACTATTTGGGGAAAAGGGTGGGCATTTCCAGGAATTGGGCCGTTGCCCACTTTTGGGCCTTTTACGGTCACCTTGGAAACTGTCGTGCACCTGTGGGTGTGTCATTGTGCATGCTAATATGTTACAATGAGCCTGTAAAGAGGCCAAGGTCTACAGGAAGTCTAGTCTTCTGCCGTCTTGGGCTGAGTTGGTTCTAACCGGTTTATGTCCTGTCCTCCGTTGCTGTGTCATTCTTTCAATGGTCGTGCCCTGCCCCCTTCCCTTCTGTCTCAAAAGTTTCGTTGGGAGGACGAAAGCTTCCTAATGCTTCCTCCATCCGCAGTACAGTAATACCTAGAATCCGGGGGCGGGTCGGGGGGAGCCTCACAGTGATCACCCTTCAAATCACTGGGAAATTCATCTAAGGAATCTCCTGGCTATGCCACTTACACCTGTAAGACCTAAGGGATGTCACATGCCCTCCCCAAACCTCAATCCCTTCATCCATATAGTGGGGACATTAACAGTTCACTCTAGTAAGGCTGTTATGAGGGTTAAATGAGATACTGAATGTGCACACTGCCTGCACACAGTGAGATGTCAAAAATATGGTAGCTCTTCCTGGCTATGAGGCAGCGGGGGAGGTACTGTGACCTGATTTAACAGATAGAGGACCTGCAGCCAGAAAGAGTGATTCATGTCTTTTCAGAGACAAAGCAGAATAAATTCCCATTTTATGGCCTAGCCCAACAGACTGTCAATGTTGTCTTAAAGAGAATACACAAAAAAAGTAACAGAAGCAAAGCAGAAGATGACACCTCCCCCGGGCCCCAGGGAGCTCATGATGCAAACGGTCTCCTGCCTTGTCCTTTGAAGTCACAAGTAGGCTTGCAACATACCACCCCGAAGGCTCGCAAACCACGTTAGTTCTCCCCTCCTCGCAGGAGAAATTCTAGGCTCCCTGCTGGGACGTTTGAGGCCCTTCAGGGATGGGCCTGGTTCTGCTGCCTGGCCTTCCCTCCTGCTGCTTCTTCCCTTGGTCAGCCCTGGGTGTTTCCCTGTGCGGGTGGGTTACCCTGCCTGCCTCAGCACCGGCTGGGGCCTCTGCGCAGGTGGTCCTTTCTCTCCTACTCACCCTGACAGTTGGGACACCCTGCTGTCCCGAGAAGCTTCTTCACTCACTGGGCTCTCATCGGTTCCTCCTACCATGTACACGTGGCTTTGACACATCAGCGACCGCTTAAGCTCAAGCACTAGCTGCCTGAAACCCCTGGGATGGGATGGGAGAATTTTGCACTTAAATAACTTCAGGCCTTAATTGAAACGCAGAATTGGAGACAATGAGGTCACAGATCTACCAAACACCCTTATTTTAATTTTTACGCTTAACTAACTGAAATAAAATACCAAGCACTACACCATTACTAAAGCACCAGTAGTATTTTTGCACGTATTAAGTACAGTTCCTTAGAAATGTTCCATTGCATTGCAGTTTCAGTGAGACATCTGTATGTGCATTTACTTTATATGCATCCCTAGAGGTATTCTGTTTCCCTTGTATGATTTTATGACTTGAAGCTGGTGATTCTTGGCATCAGTTCCCACCTTGTGCCAGAAGAAACCCACTTAAATGCATGGCTTAACTCTCTTCTTCTCACAAATGGGGGATGTGGTTATAATGCAAGGGTTTATTTCCTTGTCACTCTCTCTCTCCCCACAGAATGTGTAGTAAATACCTTGACTCTTGCCCTGCCATATGGACTATCATTCTTTTTTCCTCCAGCAACCTTTTTTCCCCCTAATTACATCCAAAGAAGTGACATATGATTCTCTGATTGCTGAGAAGATGTGTAGAAGCAAATAATGCAAATACCAAAATCTGGCCAAAGGAGAAAGCATCACGAAGATGTAATTACTGTGTAATTACTTTATCTTACTTGGAGACAAGATGCAGATTTCCTAGTAAAAGTTTGTCCACTGGGTGAATGCGTGAATAAATTTGTTAAGACAGAGGCAGGATGACTGAAGCACAGGATTAACTTAGGCTTGAAGAACCAGGATAATGACTTTTTCTTTAGTTCAGAGCAGGAAGAACTAAAAAAGGCATGAGTCTCTTGCTGGGGGAGATGCTGTAATGTTTACAGGTGACAAAGAGAAAATACAAGTGTTTTTAACGTTGCCATTCTGTCAAGGTTAATGATCTGCACAATGGAAAACACGGGGACCAGGAAATGGAAGCACAAGATAGGGGAAGGAATGGGGGGAAAAGCACCTACCTGTTTTGAATAAGTTCATATCCTGGTTCAGGCAAATTGAAGGTAAATGGACTAGAATGCTTGTCAGTCGTCTCTGAGGCATGGTGGAAAATAGGAAAATACTAGAAGGTTGAAGATAAGAAAACACTGCCCTGATTATCAAAAAAGGAAGAAGATGGTGTCAAGACACTCTCTAAGTAATTATTAAATGAATATTTTGTGAATTCTTAGTCCGGTATGTAATAGCAGCTCACTGTGAATCATGCCCAGTGATCTTTATCTCCTGCTTTCAGTAGGACTGTTGGCCAGTCAGACTGGGGATGTGCAGCAGGTATGGTGTGTCTGGATTGTAAGAGGCATTCAATGGACAAGATGAAAAAATGCTGATTGAATTATGAGAGAGATTAATCTGTGACTGTTTGAAAGAGCATTATTGATTGAAGAATGGGTGACAGACTGGAAGGTTTCTAAATACACTCTGGAAGAGCTTTGATCTGGAACAGTCGTGTTCAATGTTCATATCAGTGACTCAGATGTATAGTGTATGTCTTGTCAAATTTGAGGTCTATATAAAGATGAATGACAGTGAGTTTGACGGTAAAATTAGGACCCAACCATTTCAGCAAGGTGGAACAGCAGCCTAATTTCAACAAGGTGGAGTGTCATGGATATAAATAAATGTAAAGTCTCACATTGATTGATAAGTGGCTCTGTGGGAGGCAACGTTACATTCTGGCTACCAGAAAACTGAATTTAAAGTATAACCAGAAAATAATGACATTGGAAAATAATACGAGTATAGAAGAAAAATAATCCATCCTTCATTTGCAGAGCAGACGACATCCAGAGCACAGGGTTCAATTTTGGGTGCTGCAAGTTAGAAGGGACTTCAATACACCGGAAGATATCCCGGAACAGACACTGGGATGTCCTGGGGTGCTGAGAATGCCCTTTGAGGGATTATTGAGGGTCCTGGAAATGCTTAGCTTCTCTAAGAGAAGATCTGTGGGAAAATGAAGAGTCATTTTCATAAATCTGAGTAAGAAGATCAGGACGAGAGATGAGTGGGGACGATGGTGAGAGCTGTCTGAAAAAGGAAAGAGGTAGTTAAGTTCCCTGTCACTGGAGCTATCAGATAAACAAGGCCAAAGAACCCCCGACAGAGGATGTGGCAGGGTGATTTCAAGGACTGAGAAGGCGGGTGCTGGAAGGCCTCTAAGGGGCCCCAGCGCCAGGTTCTGTAGACAGGGGTCCTCTCCCACACTGCAAACGGGCTGAGCCGGCACCAGCCACGCGGAGGAAGGCAGCGGAGCGAGGGCGGGAGGGCAGACTTCTTGACCACCGGCAGGTCAGTTGTTAGACACGGCAACCCCTGCGTCACACGTCTTCCTCTAAGCTTCCAACACAAGCTCAGTGACCCTCCTACCAGTGTCTCCTTAAATTGTTGAAGAGAAGGAACCCTTGCTCCCTCAGGTATGTCCTGTCTCCCCATGAGCTCAGCTTCCTGAGAGATCACCTCAGTTCCTTCCAACACAGTCCCTGTTTTCGGTTGAGCTAGTTGGAGAGGGTTTCTGTTCTTTGTTCCCTGGCCAAGACCCATATGCGACACAGGGATGGACTGACAGCACTGGCCTGAAGGAGGGGGAGTCTGAGCAAAGAGGAAGGTGCACAGTTGCCTCCTGGTTTGGGGCAGCGAGAAGATGCTTGTGGGTCCGAAGGGGAAATTGGCTTCACTGAGGCAGCACCAGAGAGGCATCTGAAATAGTTGAGGTGTGGATGGAGGTGGAATTTATTTGTTGATTCCAAGTTTGATCACTGTTCCTTTGTTCCATGATTAGAAAATGGGGGGTTAGCCTCTAACAGCAGGGCTTCCTAACCACCGTAGGAAACCATTATGTTTTATTCTCATGTTTACCATCTCAGCTCAGCAGAGTGAAAAAAGAGCCCGTCGGTGACTTTAATGTTAACACGGTCAAAGGGACCTATGAATAATGCTTGGCTCTAGAAGAGAACGTACAATAACGATGAGAGAGGTGTGAGTAAAAATGATTCTGACAGTGACTCAATTATTCTGCTGCCTTACATGAATCATTATTGAGGCCAAACAGGTATTAATAGAGAGGACACTGTCCCAAACAGTGGGACAGATCTGACATTCTGTAATAGCTCTCTGTGTCATTTATGGTCCAAAACAGATGAGCTTTGGAACATGTAATTTTATTGCCAAAATCAATCAAAGCTGGCCTCGGGCCAGTGCTTAGAATAGCTGTTGCAACTATCTGGCAGATGGAGAGACTGCTGCTGCGGGCCTCCTGGGCATGCCCTTCTGTTGATCCAGACTCACACCCGGCCCCCAACCCACCACCTTCTGCCCCAGTCCCTAGCGGCCGCTGTCCCTTCCCCACGTTTACCGAAGGACTGCCCCAGTGCAGATCCAGCACCTGCAGACTTTGGTGTGATGTAGCTTGGCTTTTCTCTTTCTCAAAAACTGAACCAAATCAAACAAACCCTTCTTTTTCCCATGCTCCACAACATAGGCTGAGTCATAAAGGCCACCGGTCATTTTGGGACTTTTGTCTCCCATGTGGGAAAGGACTTCCCACTTGGCTACATGCTGATGTCTGCCGCTGCCCTCACTGTGGGGCACGGGGAGCTTCCCAGAATTCAAGAGCACTGACCGAGGAGGCTGAAGCTGAAGGCTGTCATTGTGGTTGGGCCACTAGTGGGCTGTGCAAGCCCGGGCAAGACACCACGCTTCCCTGGGCCTTGTACCTCCAGCCATATTAGGCTCAGCTCGGGCAGGGATCGGGGGTCCTGCAGAGATGCTTCGGGGGATCTGCAAGCTCTTGAGTCAATTTCATTAAAAAATTAAAGTGTCATTAAATAGTAATAAAAGACAGAATAATATTCAAATGGATTTATCCTAATTTTAACCATAGGAGGTATGAACACATGAATTTATATTTCCAGGTGAACACTTTCTATGGCCTTGGAAAGCGTCTTGTGGGAACAGCTCCTCTGTGCATGTGTTTAATACCTCATAGATGTGTACTGACCTGGAAAGTTGCCACGCCTCACTGGTCTTGTGTTAAAGTCAGGGCTGTGCCTGTGTTTTATTTAGCACAACTCTGGTGTGCCACACTGCATTCAAGGCTGCGCCAAGCTCAGAGGCTGAGCTGAGTCGCTTCTCCCGGTTTCAGCTTGAAGATGTATAGATTAAGCTCCTGGCAAGGAAGGACTGAGGGAGAAAGCAAGATGAGTGTGAGTCTCAGAACCTATCCCCCTGGGACTCTTTATTTGTTACTGATTGATAACAGTCACAAGCCTTTTTTTGCCTCCAGCTGGTTCTAGTTACTGATTTAACCAGGGCCCCATAATGAGGCTGTTATTCTGTGCATGAGGCTTCTGAAGACGTTGCTTCCATCTCCTGGCCGGACGCTCCTGGTGGGCAGAGGCTGTCCCATTCAGCGTCCTACCCCCCCAACACCTGGCACACGAGTTCTCAGGCACAGTTACCCCCTGCCGAGATGGGGCCCAGAAAAGTGCACTAGAAAACAAAATCTCCACTGTTAATTTTGTTGTCAAATAACCAGGGTCGAGACTCACTCACCTAGTACCTAATAAGTGGTCAATTAATTTTTCTTGAGTACGTTAGTCAATGAAGTGCGAATGTTGCAGTGACCAAGGAAATGCCCCACAGAGCTCCTGCTGGCAGGAGGAGAATTAACTGAAGGCCCCAGCTGTGGCCGTTCTTTGACTCCACCACTGTGCTTGCACAGGGCCACGCTCCTGTAGTGGCAGAACATGGTGGGGATACTCATGGTGGCCCACTGATGTGAGACACAGCTCCTCTGATGGGCAGCTTTGGCTTGAGGACACCCTACCTGCCTGTTACGGACTAAATTGCCTTCCCCCAAATTCATACGTCTAAATCCCAGCCCCCAGGGGCTCAGAATGTGACTGTATTCAGAGATAGGGCCCTTGAAGAGGAAGTTGAGTTAAAATGAGGTCCTTGGGGTGGGCCCTCTTGTCAGAAGAAGAGATGAGGACACAGAGCTCTAGAGAGGGGAGATGAGGTGCAGACACAGGAGAAGACAGCCATGGACAAGCCAAGGAGAAAGGCCTCGGATAACACCGGTCCTGCCAACACCTTGAACTCAGACTTCCAGCCTCCGGAACTGTGGGAAAATTTCTGTCGGTTTAGCCACCCGTCCACGGTGCCCTGTTAAGGCAGCCTTGTGAATTAATTTCAGTCTATCTGGAACATTCTTAGAACTGTGCTGCCGTCTGAGACTCTTCCTCCCCAGCCTTCCCATGTCCCCCCTCTCCTTTCACAGGGGGCAGTCCTGCTCTGTGGGCTGAAGGCTCCCTCCACCTCCTCTGACTCCTGCGACTCCTTTCCTCTCGCTGGAGTTTCCCTCAATGAATCTCTTGTCTGTCTAAGCCCCTCTTGACATCTGCTTCTCAGGGGACCCAAACTATCACAGATGTGTAGGAAAAAAACTTATTGGGAAATGTAATATATTCCTGACATTATTTAAAAATAAGTTCTAATACTAGGTGACAGATTATTTTTTGGAAAAAATTATTTTGCGCGTCAATCCCACTTACCAGTATAGACGGGTTTTATGCCTTGATTGTGTTTCCTACCCTGATCCTCTGGGTGCCACAGCTGTCTTGGGACGGCCTACCTCCGCTTGGGAAGGGAGGGGAGGAAAATGACCCCCACCTGGAAGGACTGTAGCATGCCAGAGCTGGTAAGGACCTCAGAGATGATTGCTCAAATCCTGCCCCTCACCTCACACCTGGAGAGACTGAGCACCCAATGGTTAAGTGTCCAGCTGACTCATCAGGGTCACAGAGCTGACAAACAGCTCTTATCGACATTTCCAGGAATGTGTTTCTTAGCAGTAAATAGAGATTGTTATCTAAGAGTCTCATGCTCTACCGACTGAGGTAGCAGGGCGCTTAGAGATTGTTATTTAAAAGGACATGTTTGGATTACTTATGAGTTACTGGTCACTTCTACTGCGTACCTGTGGTCCCATTAATGAAATACTGGCTTTCTGATCACACATGTTACCTAAAGGAAAGACGTCTTTCTCCCTTTCACCAATACCTGGGCTATTTCTAGGCATGAGCTTCTGACAGCGTGAGGCTAGGCTGATTTTTGATGAGCTGTCACAGAAGATAAAACCTGGCTCAGTAACTGGAGCCCCAAGGCGTCCACGGAGAATAACAAGCCTGCCCAGGGCTGGCAGCAAACTGCGTGGGATCTGCCTCTTCCTCCGTCTCCGGCACATCTCACGTGGCATCACCAGCAAGCTGGCTGAGCCTGCCGCCTCAGCGTGGGGCTACAAGTATTGTGCAGAGGCTTAGCTTGAGTCCAAGGCTTCCCACCATTCTGATTTGTTCAAACTCATTGGGTAGTGAATGGCTTGTTCTATTAATATGGGAGATGATCTTAATTGTTAGGGAAATGGGGCACCCTTTGCTTTCCCACACCTCTCTCTCTCTGAATCAGGAGGCCAATTTAGAACGGAGTCATAGGATAAGAACATCTCACAATTCCTGGGTTCCAAGAGGCCTCAGGGCCCAGACAGTTCCTTCTAAAACGTCAACAATTCTGTAGGCAGCAGTGAGGCAAAGCCTGTCTCCCAAAGGAGGTAGCCCAGCCACTGTAATAAAAGCTTACTTATAGAGACAGGTGGTCAGCCTGCAAGCTGTAATTTGCCAGTTCAATTTTTAAAAATAATGCGTTAAAATATCATTTGACTTGTTGTTGAGTTTTGGGTGCCTTCTTAAATTTCACACCCGAGGCAAGTCGCAGATCTGTGATACCTACTGCTTTCCGCCCAGCATACATTCCCCTCCTCCCGGGCACCAGCAAACCACGTTTCCTTTGAAACCAGTCCCTCTGTCTCTCTTCCTATGTGTGTGGTTTGGATGGGACTGACCCCCACCCCTCAACCCAGTTATGAGCTGTGATTGGTTTAAACCAGTCAATACATCCCTTCCCCGTAGGATGGTTGGTTCAAGGAGAAGGCAATTAAGTTTGTCCAAGAAGAGTAAACTTGGAACTTAAGCTGAGAAGGACATTTTCTTCTTGGGTTTGTGGTGAGAGGATGTACGGCCAAATATTGCTGGGACTACTGGACGTGAACTTGAAGCTGTGGGCCACCCTCTGGCCCCTGCCAAAAGGGAGAATCCAGGGATACATGTTAAGTTCTGTGAGGTCTGTAGCTTATACAATTTCCATGCTCTCTTTAAGAAAATGAACAAAAATTACAAGTACATAAGTACCAACATGAATATTTAATTAGCATGAGAAAAGAAGTCATAACAAATTACAAGTTAGAAAGAGCTGGCAAATACCACAAACATCATCAAATCCAGGTAAACAGCACAATTTTTTTATTAATTAATATCTGACATACCTCTGAAGTACTTCCCCTATGTTTTAAGCTGCATAATATTTGATCACCTCTTTATAGTACAATGATTTAATCGTATCATATTTTAATAGAGAGGATACAAACGTAGTCTTTCCTTTAGTATGGATGATTAAAATGTTTTATTATTGATGGCTTAGAAAAGTTTGTTTCAGCATCGCAACTCATCTTTGGTAATGTCATGGAACGCTTTTAGGCTTGCTGTCAAATATGCAAAGCTTAGAAAGGCTACATTAGCTTCATGGTAGATCTCTCTCTTTTGTCTTTCCCCAGTGCAAACTACATGTCAGATGATGCCTCCCTGCCTCTTAAGATCTATATAAGACTTGGGCTCAAATTCCTATTCCAGAGTTTGAACAATTGAAATGTCTTCCCCAGGATTTCTGCAATTCCTGGGTACAGTCTTCTATAGTCATGGTGATTATTTTGGGGTAGCCGAACATTTCTTCATCCTATTTCTAGTGACAGTATTTTTGGTCTTTCCTCTCCTCCCCCTTTATTAATCTGTGTAGTGGAATGGAATCTGCCTCCAAAATTCAAGGTAGGAGCACCTGTCTCGTACCCAAGACCTGCAATACATTGCATTCCTCCTGGCCACCACCTTTGGCTCTGGGATGGGCATGAGACTCAGTCAGAATTCATGATATTCAATTAGGTCCTTTATGAAATTTTTGGGAAAGAGATGTTTGCTCCCTCCTAAGAAGGTGTGAGGTCTGATAAAGGATTAAAAGTGTCCAGGGGATTGCAGGTCTGTGTAAGCTAGTTTGGAGAAAGGGAGAAAACTGGGCTACATTAAGCCTTCTTTGCTCCTTTGTAGTATTGGGGAAAAGGGAATTCATGTCCCGTTGTTTGATTGACAGATGTTAAGTTCACTACCAAAGGAAAGAAGACACAGAAAAGGGAACCAAGGAGGATGAATAAAAACTAAATTTGATTCTCTTAGAAAGGGGAAGACATTCAGCTTCTTGACCTTTAAGAGTAAATAATGGGCCCAGCCAAGGGCAAGAAAAGCCAATCTCTCTGTAGCCAAAAAGGTTTGTAAACATTAACCAAATGACCCATTTATTTCAAGTCACATTTAATGCATAGAATGTTTGAGTTCTTATGAGTCAAAGTTTGGAAATACTAGGATTTCATTGTACTAAAAAATAAAGTCCATATTCAATGGGAGTCTGGCTTGTAATTTTTATTAACCTTCCTACTCAAACCTCCCATGACACCAGGAATCCCCATCTACAGAAACAGATGAAAACTCATGACAGAATTAGTCATTCTGTCTTTTGAGCTCCCATGATCCTTTGCACATTCCAGTCATGATATAGCCCTTAGTCTGTGCTGGTGTATTTATGGCTCTGCCTTCCCCGCTAGACTTCAGGCTCCTTCAAAAGCTTGCTGTAATGCCTTCTCCCCAACCATGCCCGGCACATAAGGGTCACTCAAAATGAATAAGACAGACTTAGGAATCTCAGTTCTTGGAATCTCAGTTCTCTCACTAGCTCACTAGATATCCTTAGACAAAATCTTTTAACCTTTATGAAAGCTCTCTGCACATTCTTGGTGCAAAATGTATGTTCTCCCTCTGAATGAATGAAGCTGAGGAAAAAAAATGATGATTTCCTAGGAAATTATTAAGGATAGGAATTTTTTCTTTAATTGAAGAATAGTTGATTGACAATGTTGTGTTAGTTTCTGGTGTACAGCATAGTGACTCAGTTGTACATATACATGTATATTCTTTTTCAACTTTTTTTCCATTATAGGTTATTACAAGATATTGAATATAATTCCCTGTGCTATACAGTAGGACCTTGTGGTATATATATATTTTATATATGAGTCACTATCTGCAAATCCCAAACTCCTAATTTATCCCTCCCCCACTTTCCCCTTAAGTAACCATAAGTTTTGTTTTCTATGTCTGTGAGTCTGTTTCTGTTTTGTAAATAAGATCACTTGTGTCATACTTCAAGATTCCACGTATAAGTGATATCATATGGTGTTCGTCTTGCTCTGTCTGACTTCCTTCACTTAGTATAATGATCTCTATAGAAGTCCTTCCATGTTGCTGCAAGAAAATCCATGACTTTTGAACTCTTGGCCCAAGAGTTTTATGTGCAAATCTTCCCTCAATTAGGTGGAAGCCAGTTCTGGAACCCACCTCCCAAATCCAGCTTTTTCATACTTCACAGGGGAGCTGTAACCCATAGCAACCCTTCACCATGGTGGGTAGAATGCTATACAGAAGGAACCATGTGGCTGAGCTTTACGCACAGCTGATTAAATATTTGAGCAACTCATTTTATAATGTGACTTCACTAAGTGCGTACTTATCGCCCCAAACCTATCGGCAATTAGAGGGCTCAGAAATCACCTTGAATGCGAAGGCACATCCTTCACTGCTTAAAATAGAAAAAATCATTAACACTCTCCTGGTGGATGCACATAGGGATGTTGAGACATATGTCATTTTTAATGACTCAGCTAGAGACAAGTCCGTGTCAATGGGACTCCTCCGAGGTTGCCCAAATGGTATATGACATGCAGTTGTAAAGCATGGTTCAGAACTCGTATTCTGGTGGTAAAACCCAATTAGTATAGCTAAGGTTGGGGTTTATGTTCATGTTAAGCTCCTGGAGAGCAATAACTTCCATTTGAGTTGTCCATGGCTGCCTGACTTCCTCTGACGTCAATGGCTTAGGCAGACTTCCTTTTAAACACATTTTAAAAAGGAATCTAATGAGTTAGAGTTTTCCATTCATGTGAAGCATATTGAGTCATGACCAGAATTTTGGATTTTGGGTTTTTTGTTTTTTGGGTTTTTTTTTTAGTAAATGGAATGGAATGGCCTAGAATAGAAAACATTAGCATCCTTCACATGTGATAAGAGTAGGGGTGTTTCATGTAACATTTGCTTTAGTGTCTTGCGTGAGATGTATTATGATATAAATGTATTACTTATTGTGGGTCATTATAAGGAAAAAAATAGAAAGCCACTGGGTTTGAGGACTCTCCTAATTTTAAGATGGTTTTACCAAATATTTATTTTCATCTATCACCACAAATCTTTCAGTGAAATTTAAATACTGTCACAGATCATTTTGGTCATCCCAAATGACCAGACTCTTTGTAGGGTTCCTGCTATATTCCTGACAGTGTGGAAGGTGTCTCATATAGCTTACTTCCCAGGGAAGCTTTAATATCCCTATTTTAGCACTGAGGAGTCCAAGGTTTAAAGCTCTTCATTGGTGTGTTCACCATCCAATATTATCCTAATTACAAATATCTCACTTTAGGACCCACCTTCTTTTCCTTATGCACAGTATTTTAGTGAAAAAATAATAAAGTGCTCTTAAAGTCTGTTAATTTGGACTTGGAAGAGATTTGAACCCTTTGGACTCAGTTGTCTGGGAATTTGCCCTGCACCCACAAAGATCTGTATCTGTTGGGAGAATGCTGGAAAGATAGAGGCAAAAGGATGGATGTACAGCTGCCCGCACTTCCTAGAAAGTGACTCGAATGATCTAAGGAAGATAAAAATAGAGGGCATTCTGCATCAAGTCTGAAACCCAAGTATCGTCTATATTGCAGGCTTGGAGGAATTTCTGTCACATGTAATCACCCAGGGCCAAGTCACAGCTCTACTTACTGAGAAAGTAGTACTAAGTTACGGAAAATCCTAGCAGTACCCTCCAGCCCTGGCTCAGACATTCCTTAAATTAGAGAGCTGATAAACTGCCATCTCTGGCTCCTCCTCCTTCCAGAACACCTTCCTCCAAAGCTTATCAACACATGCAAACAGGTACAAGAGTGGGTTTGCCTACCCTGGGCTTGCTTGCTCTTAGAACACGTCCCTGTTCTCTTCCTCTTCTTAGCTCTGTGTCACTGAAGAGCAGGGCCAGAGGGAGCAGAGTAAGGGGGCCAGGAAGGGTACCACCCCTGCAGGGTTGTGTTTCTCACGCCCCCACATCAGGGGGCTGCTGCCAATGGGAGGTACTGGTGGAAGATGATTGGAGGGTAGAAGGGAGAAGCTGGAATATTTCTCTGCCTCCCTCGAACTAAGGGGGCAACTCCAGTAACAGCTGTGTTTCCTCTGTGGCTCCAGCTCCTGTTGGACAGGCCCACCATCGCTTCAGTTTCTCCTGCTTGTCAGTGGTCTAGAGGTCATAGTGGTTGCCTGCCATTGCTGATCTCCAAGTTGCCTGATTACTGGCACCTTGATTTCCCAACGCCTGGGTAATTTGTTCCTTGCCTTAAAGTCCCGAGGTTTCAAGTACTCAGGGTCGTTTCTGTTTTCCTGGTTGGACCCTGACTGATTCAGTGGGGTGGGTGGGGCAGTGGTCCAGAGCCACTCTCTGAATCCCAGTTCGGTTCGGCTGGAACACCTTGCTACACGTTTACCTGAAGGTAAATAATGAACTGCGGCCGAGTGAGTGGGTACACAATGAAGTGTCTGAGAAACTGAGAGGCAGGTGTGATGGAGAATGCAGGCCCTGGGTCTCAGGTGACGTTTCCTAAAGCAGCATCACAACGGCTCAGCAGGTCTGACTCTGTGCAGGGGATTTGCATCACTGCCCAGAACACAGGGCCAGCTGGACCTGGCTAACAATGAGGAAGGAAGGAAGGAAGCACCGACCTACCACCTCCACTGCCCCATGCTTCATCCCCGTCCAGTGACTGTGGGCCGAATAAAAGTCTTGCCTGGTTGTAAGTAGGACATGGACCCCAGATACCCCAGCCAAAGTAAATTCTTCACTTGGCCTTTTTTTTTTTATTTTATAGCAAATAAAATATATCCTGCAATAAAATTCACAGATAATAAGATCTACCCACACCTATAACTTTTTTTTTAAAAGCAATATAATGCCACAAGTATAACAGAGAAGTAAAATAAATGTAGTAATGATAAAATTTATTGCAACGTTTAAATGGTAAGGAGCGCTTTCACTAAAAGACATAACGAATCGGTCAGGTGGTTGCACCTGTGCATAATAAATGACTCGGACTTTAAGAGAAGGAAGCAGATAAGATAGCACTCAATATACAAGATACAAAGGAGAGTAAATGAGCACGTGTGGAAGACGCTGAAGGCGGAACCAGTGTCAGGAGACGTAATGGCAGACCAGAGCCATTTATCTGTGATAAGAGAAAGCTGGAGGTCACCTTAATTGAAGTAGGGATCACACGCCAAGATAAACTACATACTGACAGAGTGGAGAAAATGAGGAAGCATGGCATAGTTCCGCTAATAAGCTGGAATTTATTTACAAATGTAAGTCAGTTATTGCTTTTGTTATGAGATGGACTGAGGAGGGGCAGAGTTTTATGGAAAACTTCCTATTTCGAAATCCTGCCACGAGTTGAGTGTTTTTTATTTTTTTAATTCCATCTCTAGTACGTTAGAAAGACTTTGGGGACCATGTACTCCATTAGGTGATGGAGAATAAGGGATAAACTGGAAAAAGAGTTATCATTCAGGAGTAGACACTGAAGGTCATTATTACAGTAAGATGGAAAAAACCCAGGTAACCTTAAAAAGGTAATTGCAACACTAAGTTTCTTATCATTGTTCTAAAAAATTATAAATAAGTGATAGTAAAATTGTAAATATTAAAAAAACTTTGATGAATGAAATGCCATGGTATTTCTACATTTAATATATATCCATATTTTAATAGCATTTGGATAAGAATCTGCTAAATCTGCTAAAGGGAGTCTCAAATTTATTTTGTTCATTTTTACATGGGACACCTGTAAGTACAGACTAACACAGGTGTGTGCAGTACAAAGCAAGTATGTGGCTTTATTCTCCACAATGATGAAAAATTTTGGGCAATTTCCAAACAAAACAAAGTATAAACTTACCCTGATTTACATAGTAGTGATCTTCTTGGAAAAATCACTGTTTGTACTAAAACAAAGCAAAAACGACTCCATGTTACATGTGAAAACAGAGGTAGACTCCAGGCTCACATAATCATAGAAAAGGTTTTTGCACTATGTGAATACCTGCTGGAACATTCAAAAGTCATGCCAGATTGGGAAAATGCCTCATTGTCTGGGACTGTCAGATTGCAGGTCATTTATGATCCTCAGTTTGTCCACCAAATGTGGACAGTGTCCCTACAATCATTGTGCTGACCAGAAACCCTTCTTCAGATTACCAAAATGCCCCCGAGGTATGATATCGCCCCATGGAGAACCACTGCTTTAAACCACGAAATGATCTAATCTGCCTGCTCCCCAGCTGTTCCATAGGATCCTGTCTTCCTTCTCCTCTTTCATGTGGGTGTGACCCCAGAGACTGAGCTGACGGCTGTTGCCCGGCACCTGGCTGATGTGGCTTTCCTGGGACATGGGCCAGCTGCTGTGGTTCTGCACATCATTAACATCCCACTCTCTTACCTACCCCTTCCCTCTAAGGGCAGGTGGCACAGAGTCCACTGCCTGGGATGGGAGCTAGGGAGAGGAGCAGAAGTTACTATCAAGTACCCCACACGTACCCCACAAGAGAGATGATGCATTTTGATGCCTAAACTCCTTTTTTTAAATTGAAGTACAGTCAGTTACAATGTGTCAATTTCTGGTGTACAGCACAATGTCCCAGTCATGTGTGTGTGTGTGTATATATATATATATTTTTTTTCATATTCTTTTTCATTAAAAGTTATTACAAGATATTGAATATAGTTCCCTGTGCTATACAGAAGAAATGTATTTTTTAATCTGTTTTTATACATAGTGGTTAACATTTGCAAATCTCAAACTTCCAAATTTGTCCCTTCCCATCCTCTTTCCCCCAGTAACCATAATATTGTCTGCAAGTCTGTTTCTGTTTTGCAGATGAGTTCATAGTGTCCTCTTTTTCTCTTGTTTTAGATTCCACATATGAATGATATCATATGGTATTTTTCTTTCTCTTTCTGGGTTACTTCACTTAGAATGATGATCTCTAGGTCCATTCATGTTGCTGCAAATGGTATTATTTTATTCTTTTCATGGCTGAGTAGTATTCCATTGTATATATATATACTACATCTTTATCCAGTTGTCTGTTGATGGACATTTAGGTTGCTTCCATGTCTTGGCTATTGCAAATAGTGCTGCTCTGAATATTGAACATCTTTTTGAGTCAGCGTTCTCTCTGGATATATGCCTAGGAGTGGGATTGCTGGATCATATGGTAAATCTACTTTTAGTCTTTTGAGGAATCTCCATACAGATTTCCATAATGGCTGCACCAAACTGCATTCCCACCAACAGTGTGGGGGGGTTCCCTTTTCTTCACACCCTGTCCAATATTTATCGTTTGTGGAATTTTGAATGGTGGCCATTATGACTGGTGTGAGGTGATACCTCATTGTAGTTTTGATTTGCATTTCTCTGATAATCAGCAATATTGGCATTTTTTTCATGTACCTATTGGCCATTTGTATGTCTTCATTGGAGAATTGCTTATTTAGGTCTTCTGTCCATTTTTGGATTGGGTTGTTTGTTTTTTTGTTATTAAGCTATATGGGCTGTTTATATATTCTGGAAATTAAACTTTTGTCAGTCACATCATTTGCAAATATTTTCTCCCATTCCATAGGTTGCTGTTTTGTTTTGCTTATGGTTTCCTTTGCTGTGCAAAAGCTTATAAGTTTAACTAGGTCCCATTTGTTAATTTTTCCTTTTATTTCTATTGCCTGGGTAGACTGCCCTAGGAGAACATTGCTAAGATTTCTGTCAGAGAATGTTTTGCCTATGTTTTCTTCTAGGAGGTTTATCATGTCTTTTGACTCCTAAACTTTACGCTACAAATGTAACAACTGCTTATTCAGTAGGACTGTGCCTCCCACTTCCAGTGATTTGAGAGTTCAAGATCTCTTTAAGGTCGAGTGCCCATGCATCAGTTCCTCTGCCCAGGCGCCTGCTAGCCCACACAATGGTGGTGATGGTGCCTTCCTGTAAATTACAAAAAGGCACCCCCTAGATACCTCTCTAGGAAAACGCCATAATATGCTGGTTTTGTCATAATCCACAATTTGTTGTGCTGTCAACATTGTGAATGTTCCTCTCCCCCGACCCCAGCACACAATCAGCTCAAGCCTAGAGGTGGCCCTGGCTGTTTTTGCTGTTCGTGATTCAGGCCATGGCTACCTCCCGGTCACTGTTGATTGTAATCATTCTGACTCTGAATTAAATCAACTGACACGTGTTAATCATGTGTAAGGCTCTGTGCTCTGCACTGAGAGGGAAGTATAAAAGGGATCAAGGCAGGGCCCCTTGAGAAACTCATAAATGAAGCTGGTGAAAAAAAAAGCATGCTGTGTATGTCCCTGGCTGCTGCTTTTGGATCAGCAACTTGATGTTAGTCTGCTTAACTTTACTGCAGATCGTTTTCCAATAGGGATTCTGCTGGTCTCCCACCAATCTCATACTAATTGTATGAGATATGAGGATTTGGGGAAAAATCCCAGCACCTTAGATGTTTGAAAAAATTGGGGCTTACATGAGTTTCTCCTACATAAACACAACTGCTTTGGAATCTGAATCCTGCTGGGAAAGTGTAACCTCTTGCCATGTAAGAGACTCAACTGTATCTTGAGCCCAGTTAAAGGATATATCACTTTTTCAAGTGTTTACTGAGCATTTTTTTCTAGTGATTTCCTGGTGAGCTGCTTTTATATTTCAGATGATAATGCACATGGGATGTGCCTTTCTCAGGGAAAATTACAAACTAAGAAGAGTTTTATGTAATCGGTCCTTTGTCATAAATGCAACCATCGTATTTTCCTTTAGGAGCACTGCAGCTCTGTTCTCATGATTAAAGTGTGCTAATAAAGTTGTCCCCATCCCGGCAAGACGAGCAAACTTAGAAAGATTCATCTGGGATCTTAGTCAAGGTTCTTGGTTGCAAGCAATTGAAACCAGTTCTAGTCATTTAAACCAAAAAAAGAATTTATTGACAGGATCTTGGTTTCTCATTGGACCTCTAGGAAAGCTGGAGAACCAGGTTTAGAAAAGGGGGGGAGGAAGGGAGAATCTATGTAGTGAGAACAAGAGCCACATCCCCCACCTAATGAGGCCCATGAAGATGCTGACATAGCCATTAGCTCTCATACTGCTGCTGCCCACACGGCCGTGGGGAGCCGTGCTGCAGTCACCCCCAGCCGCGCTTCTTGGAGCCCTTGTGTGTAGGCGTCTGATTGGCCATGCCTAGGTTAAGGGTTCTTGCTCTAGGGAGGCTAGGAAAATAATTCTGGCCTCTTCAGCTTCTACGATGACAGACAGACTATATCCTCCCACCAAACCCCAAACTTGAGGGAATTCAGAAACATAGGAAGACAGATTAAATGTTAGGCCATTGTGGGGAGGGTATAGCTCAGGAGTAGAGTGGGTGCTTAGCATGCATGAGGTCCCAGGTTCAATCCCCAATACAGTACCTCCATTAAAATCAGTCAGTCAGTCAGTCAGTCAATCAACCAACCAACCTAATTACTCCTTGCCAAAATATACGCTTAGCCATTAAAGACAGGTAACCATTCAATGCTCTCGTGAAATGACTAAGGAGAGTAACTGGAACACGCATGTGTTTTATCTTACTCAAGCGATAATCGTCCTCACTTTTGAAATCTTCATCTCTTCTTTTATCAAAAAATGAAAAAAAAAATCCAAATAGCATTTTGGCTGTGTTTCCCCAAGAAAAAATGTTTGGACATGAAAGCCTTTTTCCTTACTTCAGAAGCCAATACTTAAGTTATAGGGTTTCTTACTGGCATCCTATGTCTTTCATCATTTCATTCATCCTGATCAAGAACTGAAAGTGACTTCCTGTCATGCACCATCTGTGAGTCCCAGCCCCTCCCATCTCTTTGCAATAAGCGCCCAGTCCTCGTAGCCCACCCTGCCTCCAGAAGAATAGAAATGGTCAAGTAGCCTATCAGTGACTTCTGCCCCATTGAATTAATTTTCTGGTGCTGAGGAGCTGACACCTTCATGGCATGCAGCTTTCCTCTGCGTATCCCCAAGGGAGAGCTGACCACAGAAGTGACTCCAAGCTAACATGTGTGGACGTTAGCCTGTGGGCCAAGGAAGGTCAAAGTGATCTGAATGTTTCAGTTCTATAAATCACAGCCGTTCAATGGATTATTGCATTTTGAACAAGTATGGAATGAATGACATTAGTCCTAAAACAAAACTGTACTTGAATAGATACCAGTTTTCCCTGGGTTTTCTTTCACATCTGACCGTAGCATTATGGCATGTCGCACACATTTTGATTTGGCTTTGCGCTTTCATGACAATAGAAGGGGAAAACACCATAACTGTCCAAGTGCATCTATGCTCTACAGTAATGGCCTAAGGTAATAAATCATCCAGCAGTTGCATGGGAACCTACGTCTTCCCTTCCGCACTCTGAAATGGCTGAGCAGTTATGAAACCAAGTTACACAGCACTAATTAAGAAGTTAATATGGACATGGGTCATTGTATTATCCTGTATAATTCAGATTTGCTCTACTTCTGCCAGAGTGGCTTTTATTAGTGACTCTTTGGGTTGCTGGAATAGAGTGCAGCCCACCTGGGTTATTTTGATCCTCAAAGAGATCACACATCAGTTTCACCAAGAAGTCCAGAGCTTCTGTGAAAGAGCTTTGAGCTCTGTCAGCCTTTCAGGCAGGGGCCTCAGAAGCTTTTGTCACAGTCAGCCAAGATAAAGAACTGCATTATCCGTTGATCCCTGGCCTTTGTTTAACCAAGAGGACGTGGAGATTTTTGTTAGAATCATATAATTTCGTAAGTGCACAGGCCAAATTGAACTCCATTTTTAATATTCTAAGGCCAAGTGGAAATTAATTTTTCAGCCTTCTTCTCCAGCGGAAAATTCCTTCTTCTCTGACACTGACCGAATTCAATGATATTTTATGGCACCTGACATTGTAACATATAACATCGCAGAGAAATGAACAAGAGAACAACAAGGCACAGCTCAAGGATTAATCATAAGGCAAATACTTGTGTTACCGGCAAACACAAAATAACAATCACCTCTGTTCTTTGACACCCGAAAAAAAAGATTTTTGACGAGAGACAGGAAAGAAGCATGATAAGCAAAATTTATTAGTGAAATTAAAAAAAAATAGTGAAAGAACTGGGAGCGGGCCAACCCAAGAGAGGGAGAATGGCGCCGCTCTCTCCTTCCTCCTGTTTTTATACCCTGGTTTCATGGTTGATTAACTGATTGATTAACTGATTGATTCCCTGTGCTCTGGTTAATTGACAGCACAGGTTCCCTGTGCTCTGGTTAATTGACAGCGCAGGTTCCCTGTGTTCTGGATTGTTCCTTTCCCTGCCCAGTGCTCATTTCTATCTAAACTACCTAACACTTGTGTACCCACTACCCAGGTCAAGAAATGGAATATTTATGTGAAAACCTGTATGCAGATATTTGTAGTGACTCTTTTCATAATCACCATAACCTGGAAACAACACAAGTGTCCTTCAATGAGTGAGTGTATAAACCAACTGTGGCACAGCCACGTAATAGTATACTAGTCAGCAATAAGACAG
The DNA here is from genome assembly GCF_048564905.1 of Vicugna pacos. NCBI lineage: Eukaryota > Metazoa > Chordata > Mammalia > Artiodactyla > Camelidae > Vicugna > Vicugna pacos. The sequence continues at coordinate 6,789,332 of NC_132992.1, forward strand.
AACTAACCACGGACGCAGGCAACAACATGGATGATTTTCAAAGGCTTTTTTGGGAAGTGAAAGAAGCCAGTCTCAAAAGGTTACTTACCGTCGGATTCCACTTATGGGATATTCTTGGAAAGACAATGCAAGATGGAGAACAGATCAGCCACCGGCAGAGGTGGGGTGGGCGTGACTATAAAAGGCTAGTACAAGGGCGGCTTTTTGGGTGACAGAACCCCCAAATCCTGGTAGTGGTGGTGGTTACAAGGATCTAAATATAGGTTAACATTCGTAGAACTATATACCGAAAGAAAAAAAGTCAATTTTACTGCAAGATAATTTTTAAAAATTCAGTTAAAAAAAAAAGAAATGGAACATGGCCAGTGCCTCAGAAGTCTTCCTGGTTCTCCCTCCCAATGACTACCCCTCCTTTCCCCAAAGAAGTAACCATGTATTCATGGGCATGGAGTAGTAAATATCACCAGCTTTGGGTTATCAATATGCTTAAATCAGTCTGATTGCTGTCAGGTGTCCAGCAGTATTTTAAGTCAAAGGACCACTCAGCAAGTCGTGAGAGTTGAATGACCAACACAGTGCTAACTTGCTCGCCTTCCTGACCCCAAATGATTTCACTTAATTTGGTGAAAATAAAAGTAGAACCTCAAGAAAATGTACTGAATCAATCAATACAAATTCAACTGAAGGTACAAGAGATCTATTTCACATCACCTGCAAATCACTATCAGTTTCATTACCACTTTAACCTAAGATCATCAAAGAGAGAAATTTGAGACTATCTGAAAATGTGCTATGATGGCATTACAGCCCATGAAATGTGGGCAAGGTTTTTTTGAAGCATATTCTTTGCAAGTTTTATTTTTGACCACTTGCATTACTATATGTATCTATAGCAGAATGTTTCCTCTCTTCCCAAATAAAAACTATTTAAGGAACTCTGTAAGACAGGAAAATTGAACAAATTACCACAACTTAGAATTAAAACCTAGGCAGCTGAAAAAAGGAAGTTATAAAATTAATAATAATCTGATTAACATTTTAAAATTTATTTTATATTGACAGAATATCTTCTTTACCTTTCGTTGCTTTTAGTTTCAAGCTTCAAGCTTCTAAGTTGATAAATGTAGTCATTTTTCTTTCACCACAAAGAATGGTATTTGGTTATTCATAAAATTATGTTCCCATGTGTGGCAAGGTAAGCTTATTTTTATGTACTAGTATGGAGGACTAACACCTGCTGTTTTCGCCTCATATCTCTGTGCTCTCTCTTGCTGGACAACATCCCCTCCCTTGGAGGAACTGCCTCTCCTCTGCTGCATGAGTTCTGGGTACCACTGCCAACAGTACCCTTCATTGGCCGTAGTGATTGGCTCAGAGAGGGTCACATGACTATGCCGAGCCAATCAGAGGCTTCCCTGGGGATCGGGTTGCTCTTTTTTCCTCTGGCATCAGTAGGCTTTAATATACACTGGAAATGTTGGCGACCATGGCTTCCACCCACCATTTTCTCCATTACATGGAGGAAGCCTGATCACAGGAGGAGAGTTAGACATGGAGAGACAAAGAGAACCATAGACTGTGGTTGCTGTGGCCAGAAATCATTTGAAGATCCAAGTTCCCATCCTGCTTGACAATCCCCTCCTGCACCCTCCTCGACAGCAGCGTAAGGCAACAGTTATCTATACCCTGTACCGAGCTGTAAACAGTGATAGTCACAGCAATAACAGAGCATGCTCACTGAGCTTGTGTGATGTGTTAAGCTATGCTAAGCCCTTTACTCTCAGTATCATGTTTTGTTCTTACAACCATTTCAGAATTTTTATAGGTTCAATTACTATCCCCAGTTTATAGTTGGGGAAACAGGCACAGAGAAGTTAAGAAATGTGTCCAAGTTTGCAAAGCTACTAAGAGGTAAAGCTGGCATTCAAAGTGAGGAAGTTGCACCCCAGAGCCTCAGTCAGGTTTCTAAGATTTCAATACAAGAGATGTGGACATAGGAATTCATGCCTCCTCCTCGAAGCCCTCCTGCATTACACAGGCTTCATTGAATTCCCTCTTGTCTCAGCTTTATTTACCCTTATGATCACTTCACCAAGCAGTTAACATAAGAGGCAATACAGAGTGTGATTGAGCCTGGGTCCAAATTCTAGCTTGGCCACTACTAGCAGTGTGACCTCAGCCTCAGTTTCCTCATTTGTAAAATGGGGATAAAAACAGTACCTAGCTCCTGACACTGTTGCAAGTATTAACATATTAATATATGTAGGGCATTTAGGGCAGAATCTGTCATGTGAAAAGTTACTATAAAAGTGTTAGCGAATATCATCCTGATGTTCTCCAAATGTTTTTGGGATTCATTTTGCCTCTCCAGGTAGAGTTTAAGGTCTTTGAACCCTGGGTGCTTTGTCCCCCTTGCATCTTCTGAAGAGGTGATGAAAACATCACACAGTGTGAGGGGACCACATGGTAGGCACTTGTGATTAAATGCTTGTGGGTGAAGCCCGCCATGTTTTGACTCAGTGCCATCTCTCACAAACATTATTAAAGATGCATAAGGCAAAAACGCTCATCTGGAATTTTACATTTTATGCCCTACATTCATATCATCTGTGATGGTGGAAACCTGAGATTAAATGCTTCTGCCCTAGAAAACCAGAAATGTAGACCTGAAAATCAGGCACACGTGCTGGGAAATTTCCCACTCCTGGCTCAGCATTTGGAAACGTGACCTTTTTCCCAGCAACCACTCCAACAAGAGGCGGCTTGGGGAGGAATAGGGAAGGGAGGGGACTGGAGAGGAAATATGAGCTCTGAGAAAACAACGATCTCTTTTAAAATACCACCAGCAGAATGAAGCGTGTCATGTCCAGCTGACATTCCCATTTTATTGAAGAGATGCAAACAAATGATTGGGTAAGGGCTTCAGCATTTATTGAATCGGTGTTAATAGCCCCTGGGGCTTGGTGAAATCCCAAAGATCACCAGGCTTACACTACTGGAGTCATCTTTGAGACGGACAACTTCATCATTTGTCAGTTGGTGACATCCATTAGCAGGTAATTTACCTCTGCAAATTATGTGCATGAGCTCACAGTGCCAATTTCAAATTTGAAAAGAGAGAGAGCAAAGCATTGAAGGTGGGTTCAGAACTTGTATCTGCCACTTGTCCCTGTGTGACAATCCAGCATCTTCTATGTAAAACAGACATAAATCACACCTACTTTGCTGGATTGTGGTGAGAATTTGAGATAATATATGGAAAGTACCTAAACTGTGCTTTGAAAATACTGGGTTCTCAAAAAGTAACTTTCTTGAAAGATAAGATGCCAAAAGGCAGTAGACAAAACAGCTAGGTTGAATGTTGCCAGATTTGCATTCAACAATTATTTCCTAGCCAAGCAGATTTGGGTCAGGCAACATATAATTTAAGAATTCAGATACATATTTAAGAAATGGAGTCCCCTCAAAATGTATATAAAATTTGAATGGATGTTCCCCTGGCTTCATTATTGGTAACTTTTTCTGTCCATGTTTGTATTTGAATGGGTACCTTCTAAATATGGGGCTTTTGAATGTAAGAGAAAGGTTTAAAACAGGGAGAAAATGTGTGCCAATACCTAATTACCATGTCCATGGCAGACATTATTAATCAATTATTGCTTTTTTTCCCTTGTTGTTGAACCTGGATGTGGTTTCTCTGTCCTTCTCAACATATTGCTCCACAGTCTTCATTAACTGATCATATTTGGTATTGAGATAAATCCTATTGTCATCCTGGCTTAAATGTGGATAATTGTAGAAATCATAGAAGCCTGTGGGGTGAATAATTTAGGCAGGTGGGCCCTATGAGCCCTTCAGGTCCTATCACAATGGGCTGTCTATAAGGTCCAACTAAAATGGACAGACACAAAGACCACCCACATTTGTGACTCTTGGCAATTTTGCTGCTCATAATGTTTTTTATGTGGAGCTATTGGCATGGATTTGAGTCAACACAACCTATTTCCTTTGAGAAATTGCTGTATGTAATACACGATGTTATCACCAGTGCGACAGTGCAGAAAGCACAGAGGCAGTCTGTGGAGGGATCTGGGTCTGGAGATGCCAAGTGAATACTGGTCCCTTTCTGTCATCCAGAGGAGGAGGAAGGATGGAACATACACACGAGGGACCACTGCACTTCTGAGGCCCTCCATGGAGTTCTTGCCTGCAGTGAGCACATGAGGCTTTCCTCCAAGCCGGAACTGCTGGTGTGGAGGTGGCCTTGAGGTAGACTCTGGTGCTGACTTATAAGCCAAAATATTTGTCATGATCTGAAATGTAAGTGTTTGGGCTGGAAAAAAAGTTAGGTCCAGCAGATCATACCATCCCCTGGGCAGGTCCGTGAACATAAATGACTAGTACTCTAGCTCTACTGGTGATGGGGGCCCGAGCCAGCAGGGAAACGGGCAGGTCATTACGACCATGGATTTGCAGACTGTGCTCCTAGAAGTCCGAGGTAAACCAGGAGGACCTGGAAAGCAGCTCAGGGAGTGAGTAGAAGGCTGAGGGGCAGGGCGTTGAAACTCTGTCCAGATCCCATATTTCTCACCACCTCCACTGCAACCACCCTGACCTGAGCCACCTGGATGTCTGCCCTGGATCATTCTCTTCGCTTTCATCCTCATCGTCATCTAGTTTATTCTCAACGCAGCAGCCTCAGGGAGCCTATTAAAACAGAAGTCACATTAGGCAATTCCTTGGCTCCAAACCCTGCAGCAGCTCCCCATTTCACTCAGCGTAAACACACATTCCTGGCCAGACTCTTGAAGGTCTTGCACCGTCTAGCCCCTCCACGGCGTCTCCAACCTCCTCTCCTGCTGCTCTCCTCCTCGCTCGCTGCGCCCCTGCCATCCCGGCGTCTTTGCTGTCCCTCCACGGTGCAGCTATGTTTCCACGCAGGGCCCTTGCTCAGGCTGCCCTCTGCCTGAGAGCCCTTCTCCCAAGCCCATTTACGTAGTGGTTTTCTCACACCCTTCTCCAATCTTTGTTCAAACCTCACTTTCTCCATGAGACCTTCCCTGATTTCCTTCTCTATTGGCATTTCCCCCACATCCGCTGGGCCCTCTGGATTCCCCTTCCTCTGATTTACTTTTCTTCTTCCTGTGATATTGATTGATATTGATCACCTTCTAAGGTACCATTGATTTGCCATGATTTGCTCACACACCATGCATACTTAACTATATGCTGATTTCCTCTGTTTATTGGTTGCCCCCTTGCAAAAAAGGATGTTTCACAAGGACAGGGGTATTTATCTGTTTTGCTCACTGCTGTTACCCAGGCAGTTAGAACGCTGCCTACCAAATATTAGGATTTCAGACAATAGTTGCTGAATTAGTGTGAGGACGAATGAATGGCTTTCTGGGTCTGGCGCCTCTTCATCAGCCAAAGCAAACGCATCTTTATAATTAGCGTTGACGTTAGGTGTCCACATACGGTTCCATTCGAAGCAAAGATTCAGCAGCTACAAACTCCATTTAGACACCGCCACTCTGGTGCGGTGCCCCACTTACATGGAGTAGGGAGCCTGCGCCCAGAGAATCACACATCCGGTTAAAACAGAACCGGAAGAGAGACCGTCTCTCCTGATTCATAATCTCAGCCTTTCTTCCGTGTATTTCACTCTCATCATTCCCACCTAAATGCCTTCCCTACTTCTGCCTTAAATCTTTACACCTGCTTCTAAGGAAGAAGCAGTTCACAATGAGTCCAATCAAGAGTTTCACTGCTAAGAAGTAGTAAGAGGAGCTGCTCTCTGAAAAGCCCCCCGCCCTCTTTTTTAAGCTCTGACTACCGTAAGTGACAGGTTGGTAAGTATGTGATAAGCTGGGTTTTCTGTTTCCAGCTCAGCCACCTCAGGTGTGATGGGGCTTATTGACGCTGTTATTCCTAGCAATTAGCTTATATATGTGTTTTAATTCTGGCAACACCCAGTTCCTAGAAATTTCGCAAGCATTTCTCACACACACAAAGGTTAATGAAGTGATAACCATCACCATCTGTTCTGTATTTTCCTCTCCATGATTTTTTAGAGTTTTTTTTCCCCTTCTCTTCTTTATGGTGCATTTAGGGAAAACAGTTGGCTAATCAGCCAGCCAGAGTCATAGACACACTTCCTGGGCTTTGTCCTGTTTCTACCTTTAAATAAAAAGGAAAAAAGAGGGGGAAAATCCACATAGTGGGTCATACTCGGTGCTCAGCAAACACCCATGACCATCTTTCTTAAGGCTGAGCTTACTCGGGTATTTGAAAAGTAGAGCATGTCCACAATGCTGTTGATATTACAATTTAATATTGTTGGGTCTGCCTGGGGTGGCAGCTTAATTCATGATTGTGAATTATCTGACCATTTCCGTTCAAACTGGTAGTTTTCAAACTCACTTCCTTCTCTAATGAGGTCCACAAAGTTTATCTCAAATCCATTAAAGTACATACCCCGTCTCACGACTTGCCATAGTCTATACCAGTCATATAAATGGAGAGAGTCTGTAATTGTACAAAATCTTCCTGGTTAAATGTGGCAGGTTAAATATGGAAAAATACATCAAACACATTCATAATGGAAATTAGATTTAAAAAGCGTAAATCTAAAAACATACTTGCATGAAATTCATTTATTCTCCAAATTATTTCAGACTGGGTTTGATGCATCTGAGCAAATTGTTCTTCCTGGTTTTTTCTCCAGGCACTTAAAAGGGCACTTATGAAACAGTAATTAAAGACAGTGGGGTTTTTATTTTTTATTTATTTTTTGATAATTAATCCTGCTGTACCAGCTTTATTGATTTTTTAAAAATAGGATTATGATCATGGTTCTCCAATGTATCAGGATTTCAATAGAATAGTTCAAAAGACTTTTATGATGTTTTTTTCCTCTTTTTAAACACCTTTATTGTGGTATGGTTCCTGTACAGTACACATATTTCAGATGTGCAATTTGATGAATTCTGATAGATGTATACACCCATGAAACCACCACCACAATCAAGACAGTTAACATTTCCATCACTCCCCAAGAGGTACAATTTTCAAATTCTTTCAAATTTCAGATTTATCCCTTCCCACCCCCTTTACCCACTGGTAACCATAAGTTTGTTCTCTATGAAAGACAGTGGGGGTTTTTTAATCCAAACACAAATAGCATTTTTGCTCTTTAGGGGTTCTTGTAAACTAGCCACTGACTTGGGAAAGAGGAGGTTGGAGAGCAAGGGGACCCTTGCTCAGAAGCAGCCCAAACCAACAAATTCGTTGAGAAAGAGTCCTTAATAGCCAATCATATACAACACTAGCTTTACTTATCATAGCAACCAAGCCATCCTCAGTCTTTTTCACTTGCTATGATACCTCTGGAAACATTGTGCCTTCTACAGACAAGTTTAGTTCTTCAGTTCCAAACCTATTAAATTTAGAGTTTTTCTCTCCTTCCCCTCACAGTACTTCTTTCCCCCATTTCACTTAGTGAAAGAAAATATAACGAACTGGGAAAGGCAATTTATTAAGGTGTGTTAGGAGACATAACACTGCTCATAGCCTTTGATCCTGAAGTCTCATCACTTAGAATTTATGCAAGAAAAAAATCAAGAGAAGAAAATAAATTGGGAAGAGTGTAAAATGTTCAAAAATAGGGACATAGTTATATTGATTATTATGTATCTATTTCAAGGGTTATAATACTAAAGACCAATAGCAACATGAACAACTCAAATTATAATCACAGACAAAAAATAGAAAAAATTGATATGTGTATATACACTATTCTTGAAGCTATGTAAATATTGGTATACTGATAAGCAAAGACTGGAAAGTAGTGAATGAAGACAAAAATAATTTAGATCAGAGTGGCAGGAGAATAGTTGTGTTTTGATGGTGATCATTTTTCAAAATGTTTTTGAATAATGCAAAAAATGAATAGTTCACAAGTGTGGTTAGTATTATGGCAGATGGAGGCAGAAGGGGCTGTAATCTGGGAGTCAGGCTATGTTGCTAACTGGTATATGACCCTGCAAAATCCTTTCACTGGTGGGTCTCACTTTTTTCCTCTGTAAAATGAAGAAGGACACTGAGCAACTTTTTTCTAAGTTGACTGGTAGTTTTAAATTCTATTATCTTCAGGGACTTACTTTCTTCTTTATTAAATTGACATTTGAAAGTATTTTAAAATATCAAGGGTGGTAAACACTTGTCAGATTTCGGGGCCTTGGTCCAACAAAGAAACTCTCGGGCCTCCATCTCAAGCTTAGAGAAATGAGTTACATAAAATAAAAAGTAATCTATCTGCTTTGACTCAAAACCAGTCATTTTTTCTTAAGCTTAAAGCTTTGATGTATCTATTTTTCAGAAAAGCATATACTTCGGACCTACTGCTGATTACACAGTTAGTCATGCAGTAAAATATCTTCAAAAGATGGAGAAACAGTGTTGTCCAAGGGCAATGTGATATTATAAGTGAATAAAACATGACCGCAGACACAGGGTGAGCTGCTCTCTTCTCATTTTTGCAAGGCACGGTGATATCCATAGTTTAGTTTTACGTGGCAGGATGTCAACAAGTCAAAGTTCCCAGCAGGTGGCCACGTGATGCTCCCCGGGTCTGTTGGGGACCTAAGAAGCCGTGTTTCCAGAACATCATTTACTTATCTTGGATCCAAAACTTAGTTCCTTTTCTAAGGCTGCCCTTCCCGTTTTTCTCTTTAAACCAAAACCCAGCCCACTTCTTGGGTCCCCAAAGCCTGGCAGAGGCTGTGTGGTCATATGCACATCGTTCCAAATCAGCTTCTCCCCCTTTACCAGCTGTATGACTGTGCGTTTTCTCTGAGCATCAGAATCTATCTGTAAATCATTCCTCACACAGCAGTGGCACAAGGAGATCTAATGCTAGTGTCTGTAGTATAATGTCTGGAACATGAGTGCTAAATAAATGTCAGAGCTTTTCTCATTTCTCAGTTCCTTCTGTTAAGCATCCTTGTCCGTAGCACTATGGTTTATAACACTTGCTTTGGTCCTTTGTATTGTTCCTCAAATGAGTCATATAACTTATCTACTAACTCCCTTAGACGTAAGGTCCCAGCTACAGGATGAGCACCCACTGAACATGTTAGAAGCTTGGGGGAAAGTCCACAAACATCATCCAATGTGAAGAAGCCCAAAATAGAACTAGTGTTTACTGAGCGGCTCTACACACCAGCCCTTGTATGGAGGAGGACATTGAATTCATTATCTCCTTTAATCCTTACACAAATCCCATGAGGTAGGTCATATCACTACATTGCTACTAACGAAGAAATGACATTTAGAAAGGTCACATGGCCAAGAGGCTAACTGTCGTGGCCAAGAGACACAGATAGTAAACAACAGTTGAGATCTGGAACCCACATCCCTCTGATTTTGCATAGAAATTTGTCTTTTAAAAAGTGAATTTACTATCAGCCACTGACACTTGTAAAGTCGCTACAGAGTACCCAGGCCCAGATTTGTGCGTGGAGTGGCACCTTGGAATAATGACTGTCAGAAACAGGTTCTGCAGCAGTGTTCTGGTTCTGATGTCACCAGACAGCTCATATTTCTCCTCACCTTGCTGCAGAGCAATACAGACAGGAAAGAGGAGATTGTCAAATCCTCGACAAAGGTGACCTCTATTAACCCACCTGGAAGAAAAGCAAGAGTGTCTCTAAGCTCCGTCCTATTCAGACTTTTCTCTAGTGATATAATTATTTCCTTTAACTGACTCTCACAAAATGTGATCTTGATCTATGATAGATCTCCTTTATCTGTACTGATTTTAAATGACTAATGGCTTTGGGAAAGAAACTCAGTGACTCTTATTAAACTCTAAAGCTACTGAATTGGGGCTGAATATTTAAAAATTCTGATGTTCTAGGAGTTTTTAATGAACCCAAATATTTTACAGACATCTTACTTCAAGAAAAAATAGTTATATTACTTTGAAATTCTGTCCTAAGTGGGGCATTTGCCTAAATGTTATTGGTAACTATAGTTTGTTTTCTATGTCTGAGTCTGTTTTCTGTTTTGTAAATAAGTTCATTTGCACTTACATATTTTTATTGCTTTAATATCACAGGGATCACATAGCACGCACTGTTTGCTCTGTCTTCCAAATATCTTTGACCAAAACAGTATTTTTACCTAGGTCTTGGGAATGGATCTGGGGAAAATGTTTGTGAATTGTTGAAGTGTGGGTAAAAGAAAATTAGATTCTAAAGAAATAATATTCTAGGCACGTTTTAGTCATATTAAAGCTAATATTTTAGGTGTAGAATGCATTATCTTTGTGAGACTTAGTGACAGAACAGTTGATTTGATTTTAAAATTCTACTTAACACTATTTAAACTGGAATATTTCCTGTCCATTGTGTTGGGGTTTTCTTTGTGTATGTTCAGATATTTAAACCACAAAGAGGCAAGACTATGTCATGTCATTTGTGGAAAAGATATGCATACCTAAAGCCCAATGGGAAATGTGAGAAGTTCTTACAGCAGTTTTCTGCAACCAACATGTCCTTGCCACACACACCTAGCTTCATTAGTACTGGGAAAAGTTTTTCTTTTTTTACAATTTAAAATATTTTAGTACCTCCTATGCTCAGATAGCTGTATTTAGCTATTTCTCAATGTGATTCTTCCTATAATCTGATATTAGCACACACGTTCAAGGTCACTGGGTTCTGGCATTAGTTGGTCTTCAGTTGAGTTAGTCTAATAGGAAGCAGACAGACCCACTAACAAAACACATGAGGCATCCACTAGAGGGCAGCAAAATGCAAATCAAATTTAAAGTTGCTCCCAGAAATCCTGATGTTACCACAAAAATTTGTACTGCAAACAAGATTTCTTAAATGCAAAAAATTTAAATTAGTTCAGTGACGTAAAGTAATTTATGCACAAGTATTTCTCCTTTCTTAGAAGTAGTGGTCCAAGAGCAAAATAAAAACTAGAATTGTTTCTAGCCTCAGCTCTTTTACTAATTGGGTTATTTGGGGCAATTTATGATTTACCTCTCTAGTCCTCTTCTGTGATACATGGATTTGCACAAAATGACTCTTACTGTTCTTTTCACGAAGAAAAGAAATTCCATGGTTTTATGATTTATGATTCTAAAGTCATTTAAAATCTTGTTGACTAGACTGTTACATTATTCAATCAACTGTAACTTGTCATTAATGGAGGTTGTTTGGAAATACCCACCATTATTTCATGGAAAACTTAGGTCCCTCATTTACCTTCTTAAGAAAATGACACTTCTGCCCCCGAACAGTTACCTGTATATAATCTAGTGACGATAGCGGTTGCAATATTTTCTGGAATAAATTTTACAATTTAAGCCATCAATGAAAGCTGTTTTTATTAAAAACAGCAACAAAAAAACCCCACAACAATTTTGTATATACCCAAGCTGTTTTCACTTCCTATTTATTTTCTTTTAAAGTACTACATATGTGAACTCAAAATTAGTTACTAAAATTCTAAAATTGTTAAGAAGGTTCTTTATTTAAAAAAAATTGTTGGCTTATAGGCCAAGGAAATGGTGACTGGGAGTAGATAAAAGAGCGTGTTAAAGATCTGAACTACTGTGATGTCATCATTCATTTGGTCAACCACCTTGCCCTTCGAGATGGGGTTGATTTTGCCAGTCAACTAATTCACAGTTATTTTTCACATTTGTTCAGTGAATGTCATTGTAAATATCTTCATTTTCAGTTTATGCTTCATCTGTGATTAAAAGTGAAACTCTTTTCTAAACAGCATTTTTCTTGAGCACCAATGGGTAAAACTGTCAACAGTTTAGTGAGAGCAGAAACCATTTCTGAATCCAGACCGCTAAGGAAGTCATACTTAACAACTCACAGCATGTTTACATATTTTCAACGCTCATTTAGGGCACATTTTCCTCCTATGTGCGTAAGAAAGGAAGAAATATGTGTGGTTGGCAATGAATGTGAGGGATGAAGGAACATCATCCTTCAAAATGTAGTAAACCTATTATTACTATCAGAAGCCAGAAGAGGTAGAGCAAAGTTACAGGTACGCTCCTGACTCTCTTCCCCGGCACATGAGTTCACCTGGTGCCAGTACCGCTGGTATCCCTTTTTCTATGATTCTGAGGTCTTTAGCTTCTCCCTCAGTCATAGACCCAGCTCATCTCAATGCCTGAAGTCATTAGCATGAGATGGTCAATCACTCGTTTTAACCTATTTGCTTTTCTACTAGAGGGTGAGGAATGTGAGGCGACCTCAACCTCAGAGTTAACAATTTCAGATATAAGAGGCAGTTTCACAACACTAGTGAGATGAGCGCTACAGACACTGTGATAATACTTACAGAGTGATGAGTGAAATACTGATTACCTAGGTGCAAATCTTGACTATGCTCCTTAATCTGTGCCTCAGTATCCTTATCTGTAAAATAGGGTTAGCCGTACCTATTTTTCGAGTTGTTTCGAGTTGATACTTGTAAAATTATTATAATTATTATTTAAGCTTAAAATACTAAAATGGTTTCACATCTTCCTATGCTTCCCCAACAAGATGTAGCCAAGAGTATCGGATTTGAGCTCCTACTAGTAATTCACTGTTGACCTTGAGCAGGTCTCATTTTCTTGTCCAGGGTCTAAAACAATGCTTGGAAAGTAATAAATGTTCCAAGATGGTCCCAATGCATGTTGCGGGATGAACAAACTTCAAAATGAGGATATTGTAGCAAACAGATCGCCAACACACCCTCTAGTTTTAATACTTCATGTGATTCATTATCTCCTAATAGGGCCATGGGGAATATAGGAAAACCCCACTGCAGAACAACACACCATTTGCTGAAAAAGAATTTCGACGGTATCTACACAAATTATAACATCTTTTACTGTGGCAATTAATCCAGTATCATCTCTGCCAGTACTAGACTGAAATGAAACCCAAACATAAGAAGAAATAGACGTTTATTTTGTACAAAGCGGCCCCAGGGGCAGGCGCGCCCTCAGAGCGGCAGGAGGGGGCCCAGCAGCAGCTCGCCCCGGCCCAGCAGGCGGCCCCGGTCCTCGGCCTTGACGCGCACGGCCAGGCGGCGCACCTCGTCCTCCGACAGCCCGTCCAAGCACAAGTCCTGCTCCAAGACGGCGCGGCGGCTCCGCCGGACCACGGCGCCGCGCGGCCGGCGCGTCTGGCCCGGCGGCTGCAGGACGAAGCTGACGTGGCAGCCGACGGGGGCGCGGGGCTCGGCGGCCCCTCCGGCCGGGCCCTCGGCGGGGAGCAGCCGGACGCGGAGGCGCCCGCCGGCCCGACTGTACTCGGCGGCCAGGCGCAGGGCGCCGCCGGCGCGGCCCAGAGCCACGGTGCCCTCGGCCTCCAGGCGCTCGGGCCGCGGGCCGGGGGGCGGCGGAGGGGAGGCGGCGGGGGCCTGTGTCGGGGGCCCGGAATTGGCGTGGCGCTTGTCGTCCTCGTGCTCGTCCCCGTCCCCACTGGAGACGGAGCGGGCGCGGGCCAAGCCGCGGCTCCTCCGGGCCCACAGCGCGCGGCGCAGCAGCTCCTCAGGGACGCGTACGAGGCGGCGGCCACGGGACCGCGGGGCGAGCGCGTCTTGGGAAGGGCGGGGGGTTCCGGGGGCCGCAGGGGGCGCGGCGGGGGCCCCTCCCCGGGGCGGGAGGGGGGCGTCTCGGCCGCAGCCGTAGGTGCGGGCCCGGGGGCGGGGCGCGGGCAGGAGCGCCACGGAGCCCGGGCCCCCGAGGAAGAGCGACTCCCTGCGGCGGGTGTGCGGGCTCTCGAGCAGCGCGCAGAAGCCATAAACGGTGCGCGCGCGGGGCAGGTGCGGCAGCGACAGCGCGGCCTGCGAGCGCGGGTCCCAGTCCGTGTGCCCTGCGGCGGCGTCTGTCCCTGCTTTTTCGCCCCAGAAGTCCCGGACTGCAGCCAGGGTCGGACAGGACGCCAGTCGCGGGGGGATGCAGAACTCGGGGATGCGGTCCGGGGTGAGCACGTTTGTGCACGCCGGGGATCGCCCTGCCCGACCCTGGAAAAGACGGTTCCTGTGCGGCAGGAGGCGCTCCGGTCCCAAGCGGAGCCGCTCCAGGCACCACATCAGGCAGCAGGTGCTGGATCCAGGGGACCCTCCGCTGGAGCTGGTCAGCCTGCAACGCACAAGCGCACACGGATCGTCAGAGTGAGCCTTGCAGGGCGCAGAAATTCCTGTCTCTTTTTCTAATAGGGTGTTTCCTCCTGCCTCCCCAGGAACAAGGCAAACTGCCCTTCACACTTCTGTTGCATATACGTTTCAGTGTTTCGCTGACTGCAAAACTTTCGTTTTACCTTGTCCTGTCTCTACTTCGTAGCAGTAGTACACTTTGGGTTTGTTGCCTTAATCTAGACCTGCCCTCCCTGGCCTAAGGCGGAGATTCTCAAAACGTTGGCCTTGCGCTGTCCTCGGTGCCAAGAGACACTCTGCTTGTGTTTCCTAAATCCTTGGATTATTGCACTCTAATCCTCAGAGAGAATTAAAATAATTAACATCCTCACCAAGATATTCGCCTTGCTCCCCACTTTTAAGAGCAAAGAGCCTCAGACGAGTCCACAAGGGAGTTAAGCAAGGCTATAGTTCTCTCCTAATGTACCTGGGGTCCAGCGTCATACAGGTCTCCGCACGGTTCCGACGGGGGCACCAACCCAGAGAGGCGCGCAGCCTCTGGGAAGTTCAAAGCACACGCGACGGGGTTCAGTACGGTTGTTTGAAGACTGCCGGCCTGAGCCTTTATACCCGGGGCCTGGAACGCCGGCCAGTGGGCGGGCGGGAGCGGCACCGGTAGGTAACCTGATGCCAGGCCTCCCAACGTTCTCTCCGCCACGTGGCTGGATCCGCTACGCAAATTCCAGACACCCAGTTCTTTTTCCCTCCAGCTTTGGGTGGAGATGTTTCTGTTTCCTCATGTGCAAAAGAGAGTTAAGAGAGTTAAGTCTGCGATATATCGGAGTCATTCTGAGAACAGATGGATGGACTTAATGAATGTGAATCACAGAAGCACTCTACACCCACCATTAAGGCGAGATAGAAGTTGAGATTGTCTTAGTTTTACCTAATGTCTTCCCCCAAATCCATCCTTTCTGTTGCTCAGCTTTCGAAATTCCTTACCTGCCTTCTGGTTTTCTATTCTGATTTTAAATGGTTTTTCTTTGTTGATTACAAACCACTCTGGGTACAGGGAACCTTATGGGCTGCTGGAAATATTCTGTATCTTGATCTGGGTAGAGTTACAGGGGTCCATCCATATGTAAACAAAAGTTACCTCGCATACACTTGGCTAGCTTGTTGAAAGACATCTGGGGCATTTTGTTCAGCGTTTGGGTGGATGCTATTTCTGCTAAGATACTGCCTTGCAAATTAATTGCTTGTTCAAATAATGTTCAGTAAATTAAATTGAATTCATGCAAAGGTGATATCAGAATGGGGCATGTGCATGTTGTTTCCAGGATAAATACCTACACAGGCACTCTGCTTGATGATTTATAGTCTCTAGAATTGTCACATACACCCTGCAAATTATGATGATTCATAGTAAAGATTCATAGTAAACTTATTCAAGTTCATATAATGATGGGAAATGGAGGGAAATATATATACTAATGGGCATAAATGAGTTGTTTTGGGAATTAAACACCTCTAATAATGTAACATACTTAACACTGTGCTTGGAACATGGTAAATGCTAAATACACAGAAGCAATGATTGTTATTGTTAATAAAGATAGAAAGGAGGTAGTAGAATGTAGTGGTTAAAAAAATTGGGTCTGAAATCAGTAGTTTTGATTCTGGAATGGCAGCTCACCATGTGACCTTGAGCAAATTACTTATAAGAGGGACCCAGGAGAGCACCCTTTCCCCTTCTGATGATAAACAGTATCTAGCTATGTAGCTAGATAGCTATAAAATGAGATAATGTATATGAAAAGTTTAGCATAGAGTCTGTGTATATTTATACACATTATAATTACATTATATTTATTGTTATTACGGAAGAGAGCAAATGTTTGTTAGTTCATTTATTCATTCAGAGCAATGTTTCCTGAGTGCCTTCTGGGTCCCAGTCACTATGCTAGGCAGGTAGCCCCAGGCTGTACAAGATCATATCAGCTACGTCCATCTGTCAGAAGAGGAATGAAAGAAATGAAGAGGATAAAATATTTGGACTCCATCAGGCTGAGGCAGGAATGAGAAGAGACTATTGAACACTTTGTCTGGGGGCAGGGTTGGTGGGTCCCTGGATTTCATGCCCTTGACTAGCTACTTCTTGGTCTTGATATCATCTCCACTCCTGGCCAAAAGTCTTGGGCCAGTGCTAAATCTATGGGAGAAATGATTACCCAATTACATACTTGAGGGTCATGTGAATGTGTTTTGACTCAACTGTTCTCAGGAGACAAGATGCTGTTAGTTTTGCAAATGAGAGCCCTTGGTTAAAATGGTGTGTGACTCAAAATCTGAGAGGTTGTCTGAGAAGTTGTTAAAGCAAAGCTGGGTTTCGAAGGGAGAGGTAATTTAGAGGTAAAGACATATAGACTTTGGGATCAATCTGTCCTAGGTTCAGATCTGTTTTGCAGCTGTTTAACTATGGGATTGTGGGTGGGTCAATTAACTTCTTGGAGCTGAAGTTGTAGAGTGGGAGTTATAATACCTACTACACAAGATTGTCTTGAGGGTTAAAAATGCAGGAAATGCCTGGCACAGTCACTGCTAGCTAACAGCTGTTATGACACAGTTTTGCTTGGCTAGGGATTAGGTGATTCACACATGGATTCCTTTAAAAACATTTCTCTTTCTGGCCAAGCCAAGCAGATATGCTTTGTTTTGTATTAACAATTCACCTTCCTCAATAACACTTTAGAAGCATTTCCTGTATAAGCTTGAAAACAGCAGAGTTGTGTCCTTGTGTGACTGGTCTCCTGTGACCACATTAAACCTTATGTTTTCCTTACCTTGGAAGTATGAGCCCTGCAGTACTTGGGAGAACAGAATAACAGGATGAGGCCCTGTACCTGGATCACACAAATTTACTCAGAGGAAGACTGCGATCATTCAGCGCTCACAGCTATGGGGACATCCAACGATGGAGCTGGAAAACAATTCTACGAAGTAAGCATACATACGTCCCACACCATTGAGGTCAGAGGTGCTCTTGGAGTGGAAGGAAACTGAACAGTTTAAAGCCAACCCGAAAAATAATACATAGGAGATAGGGTGTCAAGGAAAGCAAGAAGAAGAGCGTTTACAACCACATAAAATACTGATGTTCTGACTTATTCATCTCATTTTGCAGAACTAGAGTATGGAGTAATGGAAAGAACACAGATCAGGGAGTTGGGACACTTGGGTTTTAGTTCTGATGGCTGCTAACTTGTGGTCGGACTTTAGCAAGTCCCTTAATTCTCCCTTGAACTCAGTGTCTCCTTCTGTCAAAGGGTGGGGTTGGATTAAACAGATGATTCTTGTTCTCCTCTGTCTCTAACATTCTGCAATCCAGTCATGTGCTTTCTCCCAGTGAAGCTTCCTAACGTTTCTGAAAATCCATGGCATCCTGCTTATTCTCTAGCTTTCTCCTCCTTTTCCTCCCCTACCCCACCCCTGACCCCAATCCCTTTTGTTGTTTTCTCAACAAACTGGAAGGCTGGGGAATGGGGTGTGGGTATGAGGTAGTGTAATGTTACAATTTCTTATTTTTCAATTTTTAAGCAAGAGTGGTGAATTTTTTTTAACGTGTCTCTAATTTTGACTTCTGTTTTGACCGGAAGTATTTTGCTCATCTGTTTTTATTGCTCCATCCCTCAGTGCAGTTTAGCTCTGCAATTGCCTTTGTTATCCCTCTCATTGTTCTGAAGCCAGAATGACTATAAGAGCTCTAATGACTAGAATGTTCCTTTCCTTTAGTTAACCTTTGTATCCAAATTCTTTTTGGTATAGCGCTATGCCTTAGAGAGCTAATGATGTTTCTTGACACTAGTTATGGTTTGTTTTGGATTAGGACTGTAAATTTCAGACTTTTTCAAGAATTACGGGAAATTCGGGGCATAACTCTGCACACATAATGACCAATCCCCTCAAAACATACTTAAAAAGTAAAATGTTAAAACTTAAAAGCTTTTTATACTATATGGTAATAGCATTATTCCTGCTGACAATTTTGAGCTGAATTTTTCCATCCTAAGATTTTCCATTCTGTCATTAACCTGTCAAAGTCAGATCTCTGAGAAATTACTTACAGGTGATTTACCTGTACTTACTTAAAAAGAAAAGTTGGTGGCAGTGCTCAGGGAGCTGAAGGAAATAAGCACCTTGCAATTCTATGTAAATTACCTAATTTTAAGTAAATCAGTGACTTTAATTTTCCTATGAAATGGGGACAATAGTACTATCTTCATCACTCATCTCACAGATCTTTTGTGAGGCTTACTTGAAAATGCATACCTTCGCGTAATAATGGCGTGATAACCCATGAAGTATAACTGAAGAAGTATTTATAAAGTGGAATAATGCTTACAAAGGCATGCATATGCATTATTCTTTCAAAAGTGTAAAGTAGCACAAAAATGCAAGAAATTGGTATTACACAAGGATTAGTATTGCCCACTTCTCCCACCAGATTATACCTTCTGTTCCATTTTCTTGACCGCACTATTCTGTCCGTAGCATCTTTCACATCATCTTCACTGTTATTCATACAACCTTGCATTGTTTGTTTTTTAACTTTTTATGGTGTGTGCCTATCTCAACCAGAACGTGTAATTTTTTTTTTTTGCATTCTCCCGTGCATACGCAAAGGGAGAGGGGTTGTTGGGGGTGGACTGGAAATAAATTTGGGACAGGTTGAAGAGGGCTTTCTGAACGCTGAATTGAGTGTTTTTGAGCAGGTAACTTACGTAAGCTCACCTGTACTTTGGAAAATTAGCTCTGGTGACAGTGTGCAGATGGATGGAGAAAGAAAAAACTGGAGGCCAGGTCAGTTAGAAGGTGACTGCATGGCCCAGATGAGATATAAGGAGAATTCTGGAAATACGGCAAAAGCATAATAACCAGGTTTGGCTGTTAACTGGTTGTGGACGGTGAAGGAAAGAAGTATAAAGTGCTTCAAAATACATCCTAGGTAATTTGTCAGGGTGACTAAAGTACGAAAAACCAAAGGTTAAGGATTTAGCTTGTGTACAGGAGTGAAGGATGGAGGTGGATACTGATAACACCAATACTGGTTAGCATTGGTTCATCCTTTTACATCTATTTTACATAATATCAGTTGTAGAGATTTTGACATTTTTTTCTTCTCTCATGGTCTTTGTATTTAAGGAATCATTTTTCTTTTTGATTGTCTTAATCTGTTCAGGCTGCTATTACAAAATACCATAGGCTGGGTGGATTAAAATCAATGCAAATTTATTTCTCTCTATTCTAGGAAGTCCAAGATCAAGGTGTTAGTTGATTCAATGTCTGGTGATGGTCCACTTCCTGGTTCATAGATGGCTGTCTTCTTGATGTATCCTCACATGGCAGAAGGGGCGAGGGAGCTTCTGGGTCTCTTTTATAAGGGTATTAATCCCATTCGTGAGCTCTGCCTAATTACCTGATTACATCCCAAAGGCCCCACCTAATACCTTGACAAGGAAGGTTAGGCTTTCAGCCTACGAATTTTAGGGTGTATACACTGTTCACAGCAGTTAAGAGCAATTCACACATAGTTTTCCATACATAAAGTGTAGCAAAGCATTTAAAAAAAACTTGTGACTACGAATAATATTTCTTAGGTTTATTTCAGCTTATGGTATCGCAACAGTTTTCTGAAATAAATTTTAGGGGAAAAAAATCCTGTTCTCTGAAGAGAATTGGCTTGTCAGTGGGTGGTTTCATTTACTTAACTTAAAAAGTCCTTGCATTATAAAAGCCCCACTTTCTACGTCTTGCCACACCAGAAGCAGTTCAATGATTGCATGAAAGAACGCGATAAATAAGTAACAGCTAAGCCATACCTTATGGAAAATCAAGGAAGTACTACGTTTTGTTTTTTATTTCTGTAATGAGGTAGATAACTAAGAAGTAGCCCCTGAGTTAAGGAAGAGCCAATCAGGCACAAAAGGGAGTAAAAGAACGAGTTAACAAAATGCATATTCAGTTTCCATTCTATCTGCCATTTTACGATGCGGCTGTTTCCCCTCCTTCCACTTGTAAATTATTAAAGTGTGTTTTCAGGAAGCAAAAAGAGGCGGAGAGCTGGTTCTAGGTGGAGTTGATAGGTAACAGCGCAAGTGTGCAGGGTCTCCTTTTCCCCTCCCGAAGGGATGGTTTCTTAGGAGGCGCTCAGGGTGGACTGGAGGCCTGGGAAGCGCCGGGCTGCCACCGGCTGGGCTCCGGGCGAGGCGCCGCAGCGCTGCTTTCGGCCGGGACGAGGTCAACAGGAGGCGACGGCGGGGAAGCAGAGCCGACAGAGATGTCCCCGCGCTCAACAACTCCTGCCCTCCCTTTTCCTTCTCTAACATCCCTTTCCTCTGGAGCAGGCCGCTCCGACAGGCCCAGAGCCGGCCTCCCCGCTGCGCCTCCGCCCGCTCCCGGGTGGCCGGGGCCGCAGGGGCCACCTCTCCGAGGGGGCGAGTCTGCCGCGGGTCCACGCACCTTCCGGAGCCGGCGGCGGCGGCGCGCCTGCGCACAGGCCGGGTCACGCGCGGAGCTGCGCGGCGCGGGGGCGGGGCGGCGCCCGGGGGGCTGTCATTCGCGGCGCGGGTCGCCACCCTCAGCTGCGCCGGGCGGTTCCGGCTCCTCCCTCTCCCGCGCCGCGGCCCCACCATGGTGCTGGAGTCGGTGGTCGCGGACCTGCTGAACCGCTTCCTGGGGGACTATGTGGAGAACCTGAACAAGTCCCAGCTGAAGCTGGGGATCTGGGGCGGTAAGCAGGAGGGCACGGCCGGGCGGGTGCGGGGAGGGGGGGTGTGCCGGCGCTGGCCGAGGGGTCCCCGCCGCGGGCTGCTCCCGTCCCGGCTCCAGCCCGGGCCCTGCTCCCTTCACCGCGCGAGGCTCCGCCTCCGGGGAGGGCGCTTGGCGGGGTCCCCTCCACGGGCGGCAGGTGTGGGGCGTCGGCAGGCCTGTGCCCGCCTCTAACGCCGCAGGGTCCCGGGGTGCCGGCCCAAGATGGGGAGGCGCGGCCGCGTCGCGCCCGGGCTGCCGGGGTTCCCAGCGTTCGCGTACCTGAGGCCGAAGCCCCTGCCCTGTCCCGCCTGCGCACCTTGGGGGGCCTCCCGCTGCCCTCAGCCTGGCCCCGTGGGCTCCGCAGCATAAAAAACCCTCCCTGCTCCCGCCCCGCGTGGAGCGAGGATGGCTGCTTGGTCACACGCGCTCACAGTGGCACCAAGGAGAAGAAAGAGGAAATTGTGATTCAGTTATCTCCCCGGGCAGTGGTTAGCGAGCAGGGGGAAGATATTTACGAAAGAACTGTCGGTAGAGATTCTTACTCATAATTCTTTCAGCTGTTGAGAAAGTGACTTTTGTTTTGGAACGATAGAGCGAAATTCAAGCCAAGACCAGCATCATCATTAATTAGGTGCTGCTTGGTTGCATACGGAAGAATTTACACCCCTGTTTCTATCCTAGAGGCTGTGTGTGTAAGATGTAGAGAGTAGCGTGCTTCTGCACTCTTCAAGAAGCTTTGTTATTTGTACCCCTTACATGTTAACCTTTGGGGACACTGGGGTTAGTTTTCTTAGTCTACAAAGGACTTGGAGTTTTGTCAGCTTTGTAAGGAAATCAAAGGACTCCTCAAATAGTTGGAACTGCTTTTAATTCCGTCAATAAAATAGTTTTGGGTCTGACTGATCTGTCCAAAGGTAGCCACTAACCCCTGTGCCTGTTGAGTATTTGCAGTGTAGTTAGTGCAAATTGAGGTGTGCTGTAAGTATAAAGTACACATCGAGTTTTGAAAATACTCAGGAGAAAGAGTGTAATATCTCAACAGATTTTTATGTTGATTTCATGGTGAAATGATAATATTTGAATATATTGGGTAAAATAAATTATTAACATTCATTCCCCCATTTCTTTCTACTTTTTAGGAGACCTGACTCCTAAAATTTATAATTACATATGTGGACCATATATTTATATTGGGCAATTGTGCTGCCCTAAATTATGGAGGAGTCAGCTTTTAGTCAGTTACTGATTGCTTTATTGGTTCACTGTGGTTTGCCGAGCAATACGTACTTTGCTCACACGCCCTCCTCCAATGCTAAGTATGGTGCAAGAGAATTCTAGAGAAGTAAAGGAGACATTTTAGGAAGTAAATGTCCAGTGCCTTCTGCAGGGATCAAGTGTTTCCCCAGATTATAGTCTAATAATGCAAATTATTATTAAGTTACTATTATCCCTGTAGTTTGTAAATATTATTTGAAATATGAAAAGGCTCTGGGCTAGCATTTAGGAAACTTGGGTTTTAGGTGGTTGTGTTGGACAAATCCATTTACCTTACTGGCCCTTGATTTCTTCATTTTAATTTCACCTTTAATACAAAAAAAATCATAGCAGATAGTATAATATTCCTCTGTAATCACTATTCAGCATTGTTTGCCCAAGTTATAATGCTTTGCCCTATTTACCTTAGATGTTTTTTAAAAGAAAGAAAGTTTGGGGATGCATTAGAATATTCCTTCCCTTCCAAAATCTTATTTTCCTTTTTGTCTAAACTTAGGGTTGAACCACTTAACCCCTAAGTGTCCTTCCAGTGCCAGTACTCTGTGATTCTCATTGTGAATATTTTTTTCCTGTGAAATTGTGACGTATACTGCCTGAGGATTCTGAACTTTTTCACAACTGAAATTAAAATGCCTTAATGATAATTTTACACCATTTCCCCCCTCTTTCTTGGTGAAGTGTAGGAAAGGAGACTCTGTTTTCTTTCATCTTATTTTCTTTTTTTTACAGTTAAGTATTCTGCCCGTGGTCAACATCAGCTTTATAAAAGGCCTGAGCAAATAAACCCATTTCCTTTAGGAAGTCTCTCCAGTGTGCAGTCCAGTCGGGTTTATCAGCCCATAGCTGTGCTTCTGTAAAGTTTTATTGCCTTTTATTTGTGTGATAGTTATAAAGGAAGGAATAAGGCATGAACTTTTAAAGTTATTTCTCCGTATATTGTCTTTAACATTAATTCCCTCATTAAGATGGAAAGGCAAAATGTGAGTTGACTATTTCTGTTCTTTGAAGAAATTTATCTTAAATTTTTATGGTAAACAAGTGGGATTATTAATTTAATAGAACTGCTGATTTTTATGACATCTATGATGTTGACAAGTTTCATAAAGAATTTAAAATTATGTATAATCTTATGTGAAAACAATTTGCTTTAGATAAGGTTTATGAGTTATGATCGAGTTTGATTTTTTCAGTCTTTTTTCTTGTTAGGTTTTCATATCTTTAGAAAGGGAGAAATTCAACCCTCAAAAATTTCACACAGCTAACCTTACTATTCTTCCCTATCAAAAGGTAAGCCAAATTGATACTTCTTCGGCTAGTCTGTGGCAGTGGTTTTCAACCCTAGATGACTGCCTCCTAGAGGGTCGTTGGGATGTCTGAGACATTTTTGGTTGTCACACTGAGGGGCAGAGGTGTGCTGTTGGTATCTGGTGGGTGAACCCCTGAATACTGCTGCATTGCACAGCGCACGGGACAACTCCCTGCAGCAAAGAATTACTCAGCCCGAATGTTTGTTGAGAGACCCTAGTCTAAGGAGAATACTGGGGATTGTATTCTGCATTTAGAAGAGACCTTCTGGTGCTAAGCAAGTTGTAGTAAGAAGTTAAAAAGGACTTAGAGGAATTGTATGCTTCATGAAATTTATAACTTAAGAGAGAAACAGCTCTCTCAAGAAGTGACTAGGTATCATGTCAGTGAAAATGCATAGTCTTTGCTTGGATGATATCAGGAAGTAGTTTTAAGAATCAAAACGTTGTCTTGACGTAATTTGAAAAACAGTGTGCTTTGCAGACATTCATACATAAACAGGTATTCACAGTGAAATCCACTATAAACAAAAGTTATAGAGTGAGAAAGAAGGGGAAAATTACCGGAATGTCTAGAATCAGCAAGTATACTGCAGCTATTGCCTTAAATTGAAGAAGGAAAAAAAAAAAACCCAGAACAAAAAAACTTTATTGTTTTTCTTCTGTTTTTATTCTTTTAAAGATTTTTTTTATACCAAGCAATTCCTGTATATTTTTTAGTGATTTAAAGCAGAATGGTTTTTTTTAAAAAAAATTCTTGCTGTTGTCTATAAAAATGAGGCCCTGATTATTTACTAGCTGGGGGACCCGTGAGCAAAACATTTTAATTATTTAAGCCTCAGTTTCCTTACCCCTCTTTTAAAATGGGGAAATAATACTGTGTTTGTGAGATAAGTGATGTGAAAATCCTTTTTAATTATAATTGTTAAATTTTTGACACTGATAGTAACAGTGATGATACACAAACAGCCAAGTGATGGGAAACAGCTTCCTTGTTTTATTTTACAGGCGTACGTTGGAGATATTGAGGGTTTGGTTCCAGACCGCTGCAATAAAGTGAACATTGAAAGAAAGCAAGTCACATGAGTTTTCTGATTTTCTAGTATATGAAAGTTAATGTGTAGACTACACTGTAATCTCTTAAGTATATAGTAGCATTTTGTCTTAAAAAAAAGTACATACCTAATTAAAAAATACTTTATTGCCCAAAATGCTAACCATCACCGGAGCCTTCAGTGAATCGTGATCTTTTTGCAGTGGGAACATCAGAGATCACTGATCACAAATCACCGTAACAAATGCAGTAATAATGAAAAAGTTTGAAATATTGCAAGAACTACCAAAATGTGACAGAGACATGAGGTAGCAAATACTGTTGGAAAAGTGGCACTGACAGGTTTACTCCATGCAGGATTGCCACAAACCTTCAGTTTGAAAAAAATGCAGTATCTGTGAAGCTCAGGAATGTGAAGTGCAGGAAAACGAGGTCTGCCTGCATTTTTATAAATATGTTTCTTCTAGACTTCAGACTTAAGGGTTTTCACATTCTGTACTGTGATAATTTTGTGTAGAGCTAACACCGCGTGTCTAAACCTGTCTTATTCTCCAAAGAAAGTTTTTAAAACAAAACCAAAAAAACCCTATTTGCATTTGAATTTACACTTATGGTACTTACATTACCCGCCAGTTAGTTTGTAAGGCAGATTTTCAAGGATTCAGAAAAGTGCCTGGTGAGCATGTTGCTGCCTATGCAGGTAGGAAGGTTCATCTAGGTTTTCGTTCCCCACAAACTGGTACCAGAGATAAATTGCACAGCCCTTAGCTATTTGAAGCGTGTCCAAGATATAATTGTTTTAAGAATAACGTAGATTTGAAAAGGTATGTTGAAACACCAGATCTTTTGCAATTTGTTTTAAGTAGGTTTGTTGCAACGTAGAACCTTTGTCAGTTTGATTTTTCAGAGTGATCACTGTGGAAAGTCATCAGGGAAATCCTCAGTTCCGAATTCTGCTGCTCTCGCTTCCATTTGACAGGTGGAATATTCGTAGACAATGTGATGTGTTGGATGCAAGGGGTGGTTATGAGGACTTCCTGGTCACCAGTAGGAGTAGGAGCCAGGCGGAGTGCCCTCAGAATTTGTAGGCTCTGCACACCAGGTTGAGTCTGTGCTGATTACTGACTGTATTGTCCTTCACGCCACCCCTGACACTTTTCCATCAGCTGCCATGATGTTGTTGGAGCAGAGCAACATAAGGAAGGAGGAAACCTGGGATCTAATTCCATGTCCAGTACTACTGGTTTAGTGGCTTTTGGCACATCACTGACCAGTGACCACTGGCTTCTTCTCTGTAAATGAGAAGGTTAGGCAAGATCATTTCTTCTGGCTTTAAGCTTCTGTGACTTGAACAAGGCCAGAGCAGCGTGAGCGCTTCATTAGGTGGTGCTGCCTCTTGCTCTGCAATCGTGGTGAGAAACGGTAGTCAAATTATGTTTCTTTCAGTACTGCTGGGCACAGAGCCACAGTCATGAAATATGACAAGAAAAATGAAGTTCCAGCCTCATGCTGATGTTTGCAAATCCAAATCTAACATAGTACATTGTCTTAACAGGTAGCAAGGGCAGCTAGAGAATGCAAAAAAACCCCAAAACAGGCCTCTTTGCTTCTTTTTACCTTGATACCTAAAACATAGCAGTATGTAAGTGTTTTTAAACTTGTAGAGGAATTTTTTTCTTATTCCTTTCCTCCCAGCCAACACTTGGTGTAGTGAAGGCCACATTTCTCATTAGCTTGTCCTGGAGCATGTAAAATAAATAATAAAAAGTTCAGTATTGTCATGTGTTTAGGCGCAATTATTATTGATCAAAGCAGAGCTTAAAATTGTTTATTGAAAACTCCTTTCCACATACTTAAATAGCACTATTAACTACAAATTCAGCCCTTTTCTACAACTAGAACTGGAAGTTGGTGCTTGCGTGACCGTTCCTCTAGGTGGCTCTGCCACACTGCTCACTCTTACGAGATCCCTGACGTGTACTTGAAAGGGAGGAAGTTCACTGGTGACATGGCAGCTTTCCATCTTTCTTTGCCAGGGCTTCCTGTTTCAATAGGGAAACGGAAAGAGTAAGAGTGAATTGTTTCCTCTCCCCCATCCACTTTCCCCGCCCAAGACAAAGTCGCTGTGAACTATTAAAAGGAGACTGGTTAATTTGGGTTCAATAGCTAGATTCAGTTGAAATGAATTGATACAATATTTTCTTCAGTGTTCTTTACTAAAACATTACTTATTAAAGAAATTTGATTTATACTTTAAGAAATATCGTCATTTACTTTAGCTCACGTCTTTGGAAAATGAATGTGTCTGAATAATTTGATGTGCTTTCAGATAAATAATGAGTATTTATGATACAGATACAAAAAGGAAATCTTAAAAATACATAGCACCACATACTCTTTTTTTCCCCCTGTTTTACAATATGCAAAGCTGGTTTCATGGATTAGGGCATGGCGTTTTTGTTTGTTGTGTTTTTTTTGTTTGTTTTTAATCACAGTTTGGGATTAATATGTTTTATATTAAGAACATGAACTAGGTTGACAGGAGACGTAAGTTCTATTCTTAGCACAGCTACAAATTAAAAATACGAAACTGACCCAACTGCCCTTCCTGCTTCTGTGTTTCTACTGTGGCACTGTCCTTCCTCCTATCATAAACCTTGACTCTACCCTCTTTTCTGGTTGTGTCCTTGCTGGTTAGTACTGATTTAATATTTAGTTACTGTTTTTGGATTTCTTCACACTCTTTTAAAATGCAAAGACCAAAAGGCATCTCAGTGCTGGGTCACATTCTTGTGTGGCATTTATTTTTTTCAAGGCAGATAGAATTTTCTTCTGAATTAAAATTCTCCACCCTTTCTGCTCTGTTCTTTGGGAGATAGTGTAATGTTATGAACACAGCATTGGGCAACAGGAGATTTGCGCCCTGGCTCTACCACTTACTACGTTTATATAATATTCTTTCTTAGGCCAGTCAGTTAATGTCTCTAAGCCCCAGTTTCTTTCTGGGTCCTGCCTCCTTCACCAGGAGGCTGTGAGGATCATGTAATGTAATACGTCTGAGAGTGTTTTCTCAAATATAAAAGTTTATGTTCTTATTGTAGTCATTTCTATTTTGGTATAATATGCATTCTAAATAATTAAATGCATTCTCATTAAAATCACTATTTATTGACTACCAAGATTTACTCTTTTAAGGTGCTTCTTAAAATAACCTTCAAGGTTAGCTTTGAAACTTCAAATGTGACTCTCTGGCCATACATGCTCATCCAAAACATTGCTAGTTTATTACGGGGCATCCTACAGGGTCAGAATGAGAAACCTCTTCTGAAGCACAGACTACATGTGTTGCTTACTCTCATCTTTCAGTCCTTTCCCATCCATCATAGAAGGAAATGTCTTCATAGGACTTCCTTTCTTGTGTGTCACCGTGGTCTCTTTAAAACTTCATGGGATTAGGGACCCTTGATTGCATGATTGGCTTTAGTGCCTTCCTTGCTGGCAGAGTTAAGTTTATCCATCTCCAGTTATTAGTCATTCTCCCCGCCCTGCCTTTTTCCGTTATTGGTTAAGATCAGACACAAATATTTACCCTTCCTCTAGGTTTTCAGGAACTTCCTTCCAATGGCCTTGTGTGGTTTTAGCCCGGGTGATCTGATTACAGCAATAAAGTTACTTGTGTGTGTACAGAATTACATTATCTTAAAGTAAAAGTTGAAAGGTAAGTCTTAACTCTCAGTATTCTGTTAAATGTAAAATGGTTGATATTTAGGAGGATTTAGTCTTAATCTTATTTATTTATTTATTTATTTAGGCAGGGGAGGTAATTAGATTTACTTATTTATTTTTAGAGGAGGTACTGAGGATTGAACCCAGGACCTTGTGTATGCTAAGCATGTACTCTACCAGTTGAGCTATATCCTCCCCCTTAGTCTTAATCTTAATTAAGATTAAGATTAACCTGCTTTAATCTTAGTCTTATAAAGTAGTTCTATTTAAAAAGAATTTCTAACATTCATGGGATAGACAGTGAAACTCCAGCACATGTATCTGCAGAGAAGCATGCAGTTTAGTGGAAGAGAACTTCTTAGTACAGGGCCTTGCTTAGATAAGGCCCTCATCTGCTGCGTGCATGAGTGTGTCTTTGCCCTGGTGTAATTGGAAATATGCTGCTGCTCCTCCCCTTTTCTTTGTGTTTGGATTAGTGGCTCCTCCTTCAGTGAAAATAACTTACAGACTGTATCTTTCTTATTTCATTGTTAGATATACTGTTTGTTAGATACCATTCACATTTTTCAGAGAGGAAGTATGTGTTTGCTGGCCTCCCAGCAGTAGAAGTAGATATTTTTATGTATTAAGGTAAATATTAGATATAGGAGGAATTTATATAAAACATATTGAGGTTGCATTGATTAGAATTCACCTTGTTTTGTTTCCTCAGCTCTTATTATAATTTGTATAATAATTTTAACATAAAAGTGATACCTCTTTATTGTACAAACTAGAAAATACCAAAGAACGTTAAAAACCCTTAATTCTACCTTCTAGCAGTAATCACTATTACCTTTTTTTGGTCTGCCTTTCTAAATGTACTCGTGTAGCTTTGTTATCCATTTTGGTAGTTTTCAGTATTTCACAATACCATCTGTCACTTCATTAAAGAACCATAGTGCCACTGCGGTAGAAACAGTATGCTGTTTATGAGGACATCTCTGCTTTTACATACATAATGTTAGTGCCTTAACAATTGTTAGAAAATGCTTCCTACCTCCTGCAGGTTACTCCTGAGCACTCCTGGTAACCATTGACCTGCCAGTTGAGAATCACTGGGTAGAACCATCAAAATTCACGAGCAAGTTTACAAGTCTCCATGTGGGTCTTAGATCTTGCTTGACTGGTTTGGATTGCTTCACATATGCACTAGCGTCTGTGTGGAGCACTTCTTTTGGCTTGAACAGAGTTCCCAATTGTAATTTTTTGCATTTCATCATCTCACAGAATTAAATCCAGGAATATTTTTCTACTTTACGGAATTTTTGTATATATAATCCTTTTTAAGGATTTTTTTCCCCCCAGCTCTTGACACATGTCAGTTTTCCATGACTACTGTGTTATCTCTACATTTGGTCAGTGATGGCATCTTGTCATTTGTACCTCAAAAATAACTTTTTAACTTACTGATTCTACCTCCAAAGTAACATTTTACTCTGCCTCTTCGACCCTGAAGTTACTGCCTCCTTCAGGCTTTCATTTCTCTTCAGTGTGTTGTAGAAGCTTTCCTCCTAGTATGCTGTAGTATTTTCTTCCCACTTGCGAGACTTCTTACCTCCTTCTCTCCTTTTATTGCAGTTTCTAGCAGTTTATTTTAGAAAATTTATAATATGTGTATACAAAGATGGAAATAACCACTGTGATTATTACGTTATGGTGTCTAGTCTTACAGTTGTTTGTTACCTATATATATGTATAATCTCAAAATTGAATCAATCTGGGCATTCTTTAATCTTTTTTAAAAATTAGTATTTTATGAACATTTTCCCTGTCTACATTTTTTTGGCTCTGTATTATAGGTGATTATGATTTATGCCATCTTCCTGGACATTTAGTTCTTTAGGCCCTCCCTCCTTCTTTCCCTCCCTTCCATCAGTCTTTCTGGTATTAAAACCAATATTGCAATATCCTTGTAGCTAAATTGTGTGGACAGGTCTGTGTTTTAGGATAGTAGAATAATGGTTCTAAAATACAGCTCAGATTTTGTCATCCTGTTGTACGCATTTTTGTCTCTCTGTTGTAACCAGTCTGAACTTTTCATCCTAAAAACTCTTTGTTAGTCTAGCGCCTGCCAGCCTTTCTGAATTTATCTCCTTCCCATTCCTCACACCCTCCAACTGCAACAGATCACTTGTGGTCTCTGAAATGTGTCTTATTCAGGCGTGTCTGTTTGCCCTCTTTTCTTACGTACCCAGTAAATATTTCTTCAGTCTTCTAGCCTAAACTTCTGTGTGAAGTTCTTAATCTTCCTATGCAGAGTTAAGTCGCTCCTCATTTGCATCTTATGCATTCCTGTATTGGAATATAGAATATTTCCCAAATTTTAGAAATTTAGTCTCCTGTGCTAGGCTGTGAGTGGCATGTTCTAGTTCTCTCTCTCTTTCCAGCACCTAACTCATAAGAGGTGCTTAATAAATTTTGCTTGCATAAATCTGCTATCTGGGAAAAAGCAAATTCCTAACAATGGTATAATAGAGTTAAATACACTTTTTAATTCACTCCAAAATACTATGAAGAAAAAACTACTTGACTGAAAAATGTTTCTGGGGCTCATGAGAAGCATTGTATTTTTTTTAGAAAAATTAATGTGTCATGAATGATTAAGAAAATGCATAACTGAAGAATTTACACTTGCATTTAATGTTGAAACTGTAGTTTTAGTAACCCTTAGAGAATTTAAGAGAAATGAAAATTTTTTCTTTTGCTTAAGTTTTCACATAAGCAAGAATATTTGTGTTGTATATAAACAAATATAGGTGCAGTGTTTAAAATTTGAGTCATGTAATCATGTCATTATGGCTTTAGTTTTTATAAGTTAATATCTGAATAGATTTTTTAAAAGTTGGACTAATGAAAGAATAATTATTCTTGGTAAGATAGGATGCTTGAAGTTTTAAAAGACTAACACAGTATCTCCTGTAGAAAATATCCATTGACACCTTGCTAAAGGAAAGAATCTTGGGTTACAGGATAATTGATCTGTTCTAGTAGTCACCACTTTATTTCCTTCTTTTGAGATTTTGGCTTAATCATTCAAAATGATGGATACTTTCTTTGGTTCTAAAGTTCTTTGATCTGAAAGCCTTCAACTTCTTTCTTATTGTCTATTTAAATGTCAGACAGTTTAAATATTTTATAATTCTTTTGCACTGGTCTAACCTAAAGGATGCTACAACTAATACTTTTGTCTATGAGTCGCAACTCTTCTGTTCTTGAAGTTTGCTTTGCTCAATTCTTACCATTATCACAGTGTCGTAGGGTTTGGTACTGCATTAAGACAGATTATACTAATTGGTATGTTAACTTTATATTTTTCATCTTTTTCTTTTTTGAAGGTAATGTGGCTTTAGATAATCTCCAGATTAAAGAAAATGCTCTGGTAAGTTGTGTTTTGTTTTTGTTTTTGTTTTTCACCTGTGTTGACTAGTTAGTTAATTTGCTCTTAGAAAACTCTTAGAAACCCTCGTTACTAGGTATCTGGTATCACGTACAGGTAAACTGATTGAGTCACTTGAAGAAGGATTACTTATTTAACAGTTTGCTCTGGGAAAATCTGAGATTGAAGATTTAAAAAAAAATTTTTTTCCCTGATGATCAAAATAGTATCTCTTGGAAAAATGGAATGTTTTTCCTTAACTTAATTTGACTTCATAACTTTGTAGTAGAATTTATCTTAATGAAATAGTTTTCTTCAGAATTATCTTTGCATATTTTTCAGGTAAATAAGGACTTGATTTTAACATTTTATTTAATGAATAATTATATTTTTGGAAATATACTTGGCAGTCCAGTCTTACAATAATACCATAATGTTAAGAGGTAAAATAGATTTTTTGGACTGTAGCTCTAGAAAGTAATTTGTGTCATTTACTACAAAAAAACCCCATCCTCCAAGGTCCCTCCACCATCCCTCATTTGGCCATTTGGTATTTCCATGTTGGACTTAATTGGAGTTTATGAAGTCACTTAAGAATGGGTTTATTCTTTGATTGATGGGTTAGATTTATAATTAATGTACAGTTTGTTTTATAATCCTAGCTTTGACCTCCGGTTGAATTTCTACATGATGAACTGTTTAATTAGGGAGAGTCTCGTACACGCAATGCTCTCATGACTGGTGTCATGGAAGCCAGTTTTGGATGTTGAAGATCTTGGGGTAGAACTTTATAAGTAGCAATTTATTTTATTATTGACATAGTGGAAAGGTCATGGATCTTGTACTGTGATGTACCTGAGTTTGAGTGGTAGCTTTGTCTCTGACCAGCTGTGTGACTTTTGGCAAGTTTCTCAATTTCTTTGAATATCAGTTTAATCATTTTAAAATGGAGTTAATAATACAAAACAGTATGATATTTCTCTGCCTTTGTGGCTTGAATAAGATTAAAAAGTAGAGCTTGACAAGTAATGGACACACAAAAGATTTAAACTTTCTTTCCTTCCCTTTATATGGGATGCTACAACTTTAAAAATTTTATCCAAAAATTTAGAACTTAAGATTCTTTTGTTAGAGATTGGAATAAAGGTTTTTTTTTAACCTATTTATAAAAATCTTTTAGAAGGTAAAATAGAATTGTGGTTACAGGGCACATATATATATATTTATATCTAACATACTTAGAAGATAAATTGAACTCTGTGTTAGCCTAATTTGAATTTTGGTTATAATTTAACACATTATTTTGTAATTTATGCTCCATTAATTCAAACTAGCTTCCTTTCCCCCAATTAAACTGGATTGGTGAGGTTTCACTTTGATATGGGTTCTTTACATTTATTTTGTGTGAAACTTCAGGAGGATTAAAATGCGTGTGAGATCACATTTAGAGCTAAGTGTACAGTTTTCAGTTTGTATTCTGTATAATATGAAGACCTTTGAATTTATCTGCCCCCCTCCTCTTCCTCTCCTCTTCCCCACCCCTGGACGGTAGAGCTACCCCCTTATCACCAGTGAGGATTTTTTGTTTGGGTCTAATAAAAAGATTTATTATCAAAATCTGTTAGTATTTTGTTCAGTCTCTGTTCACCCAAAATACTGAATAATCAGGTAAGTGATTAAATTGATTATTTCAGTTAATTGTTAATGGAGTGATTTAGTTAATTGTTACCTGAAGTATGTATTTCAGGCCCAGATTTCAATAGTATTTATATCTACTAAGGTACACCTAACAGAAAGACCATTCTTTTTTTTTTTAATTTAGTTTTTATTTTATTTCTTGTGGGGGAGCTAATTAGTTTAATTCATTAATTAATTATTTTTAGAGGAGGTACTGGGGATTGAACCCAGGACCTCATGTATTCTAAGCACGTGCTCTACCACTAAGCTATTACCCTCCCCTCTCAGAAAGGCTATTCTGACTGGTTTAGTTTTTGGTAATTCTAAAGATTCAAGTGAACATTGTGAATATAAGTTATTGCTTAGTACTCTGTGAATACAGAAGTTTCTTTCTAGTGGTTTTGAATCTGGATAAGTGCAAGTTCATTATTATTGATCAGTACTTGTTAGTGACTTATCTAAAGTGAATGCTAATGTGGTAAATAATATGTTGAGAATCTGCCATTTCTTTTAAGATTTATTTATTCATTTCCTAAGTATTTCATTTGAGAAGGAATTATTGTTCATTTGTTTTCAACTTATTTAAGTGAAAAGATTCTTCCTCTTCCTTTTCTAGTATTTCAGATAAGCAGTGTCCATCTGTCATTTTAAGAGTTCATGGAGTTTCCATCTGGCTTGGTTTGGTTAATAAAACAAGTAACCGATTTGCCTGATTACTTTCTTTAATTACAAATTCTTTTTATGTTTATGTTGTTCTTACTTATAATTTTGCTTCTCTTATGAGTTCCTTCTTCAGAGTCAAGTTTAAGTTAATAAAAACTTTTTTCAGCCATAAAACATACCCTTACGAGTTACTGAAGTACAGAAAATTTGTTTTATGTTTTGCCTTAGTGTTGATTGTGTCCTTAAGTAATGATGCAAAGGTGATTAGTAGGGAGCTTAATAATTTAAGATGTTCTTTAATTTCTGTCTTCCTTCTGAAGAGTGAATTGGATGTTCCTTTTAAAGTCAAGGCTGGCCAAATTGGTAAGTACTTCACTCTTCATTTGTATTATTCTTAGTCCTTTTAGTTTTTTTTGTCATTTTACCTGTTCCTTAACATCTTTTTTAGCTTGAAAAAAAAGTAAGAGGTTTTTGGCTAATGTTGATTACAGCTTTTGGAGTTCTGCACTTAACATATACTATACCTAATATATACGTTCTTCACAGTTTTTGACAAAAGGGTAGAAAATTACCTTCTAAAGTGGAAGGACGTTTGAACTGCAATGATACATTTTAGGCTTTGGTTCCACCACACAAAGTATATCTTCATTTTCAAAACTGATATGCAAATTTTGTGTGATTTTTCTTTATATATGAAAGTAGTGTAATTTGTAAACTCTAGTAAATAAAATTTAAGTGTAGCTTCTTTCCCTCATGTTTTGTTTCACTGTTTCGCTTGATATATTGTGCAGCAGTGTGGTGTGGAGGATATGCTTTGATAAGTAGAAAGTCTTTCTTTGAAGCCTAACTCTCTACACTAAGATCATCCATAACTAAACATGCATATTTGTTGGAGAACTTTTTCAATAGGAAGTTTAATATATCAAGTCCTTTCAACTAGTCCATACTACCTGATTTCTACTTAAAAAAAAAAAAGAAAAAAATATATAAATTACAGCCCTAGATGACTTACTCTTCCTTTAGAATTTTCACTTATGCCACTACTCTTCCTCCCATCCCTTTTGTCCTGCTACTTCACCGCATCACTTTCCTCCTTCATTCATTATTTTGTATTCAGGGAAGGCTTTGCCTTTTGCCATTCCAGCCTCTCTGAGTAACTGCTTGAATACTTCTGTGAGTCCACATTATATCATTGTACATGTGGTCCTTTTCTACAGATTTTAAAATTTTAATATAAATTTTCATGTTTTTTCCTCTTGAAGCAGGAAACACTTCCTTAGGCTGAAAGTATCCCTAGGGCACACATTATTATTTTTTTGTCTGTCTGTTACACAGAGCCCTGTGGTTTGTCAGGCGGTGATGTTTAGCAGTGTTCTGGAGGTGTTGTTGCAGCCCTCCATGCTTAATTGAAATCCTAGAGTGAAGTTAAAGCCCGTTCATTCACTCTTTGACCTTTGAGATATATGACTGTGGGAGAGGCAAGGGTGAATGTGATATCTTTGTCCTCAGGGAAGTTGTAGAGACCTAAAATGAGGACATAATATTGAAATCTCATTCCCAGAGTATTGGGTGAGTTGTATTTGACTTAAGAGCTTTCACATTATTCATTATATTATTACAACTAGATGTGTATTTTGGAAGACGTTTTCTAATGGTTCAAAATATATTCTTTTTGCTTTTAAAGTATTAGAATTTAATGGCTGCCTTCAGGGCTACTCACTGAGTTGTGAGAGACCCTTTACATGTAAGGATGCAAAGCATATTTCCTTCATACGTTTCCTATTTGGGGGTTTATGGGGCATTTATATTAGTTATTAAGTTTCTATTAGGTTAAAATATTACACCTAACCTGCAGAGTTAGTGTGGCTAAGTATGCTCAAGGATGTTTTGGTTTTCTAAGAGCTAGACATATTTGTGGGTACTCCTTTTACTTAAAATTTAAAAGAATTTTCTGACTTGTGAAAGGAAAGTGGTAGTATAACTAACTGGATTCCATTGGAGTTCAGAATAATGAAGGATGGGAGGATAATGGGTTAGGGTAAATGGAGAGAAGAGGAGGCTTTGAAACTAGACAGTCTCCTTTTGGTATCCTGAAGGGGCATTTCCCACTTTTGCAGTTTCATGCTCACCAAGAAGGCAATCAAATCAGATTTTTAGAAGTTTATGAGAGAGTTACAAGTATAACACCATCTATTATAAATAAAAGTGGCACTCACTCTAAAATCAAGAGACTCAGAAATGACCTAGAAGTGTACTGGCATTACTTTTAGGCTCCTCTGAAGTGGGAACCATTTAAGAAACTCAGCAGGTTTATAAGCTGAAGTATAATAAAAATTTAGATGGAGAAATAATTCGAGATTATAACCTTGGGAAGAGATTTCTAGCTAAAACTCGCTTACCTCCCTAGCCATCCAGGTGAACCAGAATATCCTCCCTTACATCGCGTTATTGTGTAAGTAGTTTAGTCCTTCACATATTAGCATGACTTAGTTAAGAGTCTTGATCAGCAGCACTGAGGGAGCAATAGCTTTTATATAGTCATTATTTTTTAAATTGTGATGAGAGAAGGGATTTTATTTTGGAACATGGAAAACCTTGTGGATAGAAAAGGTTTGAATAGTATTGCTCTAATACAGTTGAGGGCAGAATGGGACATTGACTGCCTGGAGACTAGAGATTGGGAGAAAAACAGAGAAGTAAATGTGGAAAGATACCAAAGACAGATTTTGCCCATTTCAAAGTTTAGCTGAGAATATGCCCTTTTTGTCTGTTCTCTCCTGCTTTGCGTAGCCTTTTCCCATAAAACTCCAGACTTGGCTTAGTGACACTTAGGGTCATAGTTCATCTCTATTATGAGGAAAAAAGTTTCTGCAGTCAAGTCCCTGAAGGACCTGGTGTTCATACCGTTGTTTCTGAGAGAGAAGATGTGTTCTACCTTTCATATGCTTTAGAAGCAGATACTTGGAATATAACTGTTCTCACCGGCCTGTAACTCACAATACTACTCATAAAACGATAGGTTTTGCCTTTTGGGTTGGCCTCTTCCAGTTGTAGCAGTTTGGTATACTGTCAAAGTTCTGTTCTGCTGGTCTTCTCTGTGTTGCTGCTTCTTTCTGGGATCTTGTACAGACATTATTTTCCACTGATGCTGTAGAAGTGTAGTTGTAGGTGTGGGTAGAATACATGCATGTTATTCAGACCATCGGCTGTTAGATGACGTGTACCAGTTCTGGTTCCACTGGTGACTTGGGTGGACTTAAGCAATTGATTTAACCTCTCTGAGACTGAGTTTCCTTTTTTTTTTTTCCTTTCCTTTCAAAATTGAAGTAATAATTGCCTTGTTCTTCTTACAGTTCGGGCATATTAAATGAAATAAGAGTTACCGAAAATTTTAAAAATATGAAGCACAGTGTGAATAGTCACTTGTAATAGTAATATAATGTGGAAAAGATTGTTTAAATTGTGTTGGGGTTTTTCTTTCTTTTTGAGTGTTGTACATACCATATGTGTGAAGGGTTTTATATATTTTTTCTCTTAATGGAAGGTAAGAAGTGTGTATGTTCTTGAGCTTCCCCAGTAAGAGGGTTGAAATTATGTTTCTTTAGATAAATTAACTTTGAAGATCCCTTGGAAGAACCTTTATGGAGAAGCTGTTGTTGCAACCCTAGAGGGACTGTACCTGCTTGTTGTTCCTGGAGCAAGTATGTTATTTTAGGTTGTAACCATTCAATAATACCATAGTAAAATTAAATTGTTTCCTAGGTTAAGTATTTTAATATGTTTAGTAAAATAGAAGATAATTTAAATAAACTAATCACATCCATGTATGTACACATATTCATATATTTCATGCATATACATATATATTGCCACATTTGTATATAAATTATTTTTATATTATTGTTGGAAAGAATAATTTCAACCACTTATGAAATTTATTCTGTTTTCTATGAATAGTCATTTTGCAACTAAGGCTTCCTATTAAGTTGAGATACATTAGACAGATTTTCTTTTGGGAATAAGTTTTAAGAAATGTACTGTTAATCTACAGATTGGAAACATTTTTTCCCCATTTTGTTTCTGATTTTGAGTGAATACTCTTTCAAAAATGTGTGTAAAATAAGTAATTTTTTTCATTATAAAGTATTTTAATTTTTTTATATTTTAATTTGTAGTGACTTTTAAAGCAATGATGTTTATTTAAGTAATGTCTTCCATTATTAATGTTTTTTCACTTTGAGAACAATATAATGTTAAGAAAAGCTTGGATATTTCAGAGAAAAATTACTTACATGTTCTCAACCATAAAAGAAACACAGTTTTTATTTTTATATTTTGTATACATACTTGAGTTGGTACAGCATTTATTACATTATATATATATATATATAAAATATGGATCTGGCTTTTTCACTTAGTATATGTATTTTTTGATATGTTTCACAGTTTTCATGGTGATAGTGATAATTTTGAAAGGCTATATGATATTCCATTGTGAACTACCTGCTGTTTTTTGCTGTTACAGTGAACATTATAAACTCTACCTTATAGATTTTCTTCTTACTCTTTTCTGTTATTTCCGTAGGATACATGATTAGAAATGAGTTTGCCAGATAAAAAGGATATATATGTATATATTTTATGATTGTTGACAGATATTCTTGAATTACTTATTGAAATTCTTTTTATCAATGTTACATTGATACCAGCTGCTGTTGGATGCTGCATGCTTTTTGTGGTTACTTAAAATTTTACCACTGAGATATATAATAACTGGAAATTTTTTGATGTATTTTATGCCTTCCCTCTGTTCCTCCCTTGCACCCTTCTATTCACCCTTTTCTCCAGTTATCCTTTTTCCTGTCTTCTTTCTCTCTTTAATTCTTTTCCTTCCCTCCTTTTCCTTTTGATATAAGCTTTGTAAATAAATAGAAATCATTTATGTTTAAACTTTTTGTAAAACTAATCTGAAGAATATAAATGTTTTTTGACTCACAAAAAAATGACAAATTACCCCCCACACAATATTATGAGGCTGAACTTTTCTTATATATTTTTTATTAATTGCCTTTATGTGTGAATTAACTATGTATTTCTAGGTATTAAATATGATGCTGAGAAGGAAGAAAAATCCTTGCAAGATATTAAACAGAAAGAGCTATCCCGAATTGAAGAAGCCCTTCAAAAAGCAGCAGAGAAAGGTAAAACAAGTTTATGTTTTAGATAAATATACATATATCTATGTTTTAGATATGTTTAATGCACCGCAAAGAGGATCTTTCTTAGGCTTTCATAAGCTGTCATTCCAAAGAAGAATCTTTTAAAATCATGTTTCATAATACCGACTGTGAAGATTTTAATGACTCACGCTTGGGAGTCACTGCCTTTGTGACTGTTTTATCTCACTGCCAGTTTAATTTTCCTACTTTTCCTAATTTGTCATTTTTACTATGCTACCTTACGGAGACTTCCCAAATTCTTTGAGTTCTTGCAGGCCTCTTTATTTTTGCCAAAGGTTACTGGTTTCTTTGTCTGCATTTTCACCTGTATTCTTGGAAGATAGTAAGGTTCAGTGTATTAATATAGTGAAATAGTGTTTAGAGGAATTGGTACATAATGCTATTCCTAGCCATATCTCTTTATATTATATAGGGTATTTTAAAAACTTGATTCTTCAGACTTCAACATCTTAACATCTTGCCTTAAGTTTTAATGTTTTGTTTGTATCTAAAAATAAATCTGGTGACTATTTTGCTTTGGTTTATGGAGCAAGATGAACTGAAGGAGCTTGCCAAACCTCCAGTCTGTTTTTCAAGTCAGATCATACCCTGATCACCGAGTGGGGTATGAGAGCATTTTACATCATTTTTGTGTCATTAAGTGGAATATTTATATATTTCTCTGATGAAAGTAAATGGTACCAGAAATGCTCAGGCATTTCTCTTTGGTCTATCTTAAAATATATGGCAAATGTTGAGTTAGAAATGACAGAAATTGCATTTAGATATGATAATATTTCTTTTCCTATCTTAAGCTGCTGATATTTAATTAAATCAGTGAGAAATCTCTCTTAAAAAATAACTTGCTCATTAAAATTTTTTATCAATGATTCTGATTCTTTTTGCCCGTAGTGTTCTCTTACACAGTATTATTCTTTAATGAAAAAGTACTGAAATACTTAGAATACAGAGGCTGTCATGATGGTAGAAAGTTTTAAAAACCTAAACTTTTTTTTCCTTTCTCTTTTCATACTTAACTGTATCTTGTGTTTTGGCTGAAGCTTAAGGATCTGTATTTCTATAAAAACAGCTTTCTTCATTTCCATTACTTTTATGTGCCAAATAAAGCAAGGCACATAAAATATTTTGACTGCATATAAGTATTTTTTCTAGTTTCTGTGAATATGGAGCTTATCTTCATATAGCATTATTCATATAAAAGCCTTCAGCTGCCTTCTAGTTCACAATTATTAATTAAGTTTTGAGTTGATTACCATACTTTATTTTTCATGTTGTTTTTTTTTTTTTTACTTATTTCTTGATTTTAAAAGCACAAAAACACCACTGTGTGTGTATAGAGACTCAAAGAAGTAAGGAGAGAAAGTGATTCAACTACAAGCAGCAGATGATAAAAGTGAAGTTAGAATCCTCAGACTGATCTGCTTTTAAAAAGTACTTTTACTTAATTTGTTTCATTTGTTAAAATAGAGTGCTGCCCACTATTATGTGGGAAAAAAGGAAAATCAAAATACAACTTTAAGTTCATTTCTAGAGCATTTTCTTAACTGTAAAAATAAACTTCTTGATATTTTTCTTCTTTTATTTCATTGTAGTGAATTTATTTTCCTGGAAGGACTATTGTAAAGGGTAATATTAAATTCCTAGTGAGTCCAAGAGTTTCAAATGTTATACAGATTCTGTATTTCACAGTGTTGATTTGATCAAAACCTCTAAAGTTTTAGAGTTAACATTAACTGTGAAATCCAATAGTTTTCCCAAAAAGGCTTAGGATGAAAAATGTCAGTTTTCTGCTCCACTATTCTCTGCCCTTTAGACCCACTCCCTAGAGGGAACCATTGTTTTAGAAATACTGACATTCTGTGGTTATCTCATTTATTAATGTTTACCTCTCCTACCATCTTTTTTTTCACCCTAAATTCTCCTTTCTATCTTACAGTATGGTTATACCACAAGTTTTGGCCAATTATGAGTCAAAATTTACATTGCTATGACAATATAATTATTGTTCACTGCATAGATCAAATAATGTACTGTGATTATATTTCCTTTGTTATGCCGCTTTTTGTTTTTCTTGAATTTGTAAATGCTTCTTTTCTATTTGCCTGGTTTTCAAGGTAGATTTACCTTTAATTCTTTTCCCATACTACATGAAATCTATCTGTCAAATGACTATCAGTGTTATTTTCCAATTGCCCAAACCCATCTATTGGTCCTCTCCCCTTTTCTCTTGGAGATCTTCCTCTGAACTGGTGGTGGTTTTTTTTTTGTTTGTTTGTTTTGTTTTGTTTTAAGTTCTG
This sequence comes from Vicugna pacos, assembly GCF_048564905.1. Taxonomy (NCBI): domain Eukaryota; kingdom Metazoa; phylum Chordata; class Mammalia; order Artiodactyla; family Camelidae; genus Vicugna; species Vicugna pacos. The sequence continues at coordinate 6,830,962 of NC_132992.1, forward strand.
CTATGCAATTGTCATCCTGGAACTTGTTTTGATTGCTCTTCTGTTTTTAATTCATTGAGTCCCTAGCCTTTTGTTTTTTTGTTAGTTTATTCCTTTGTTTTGCTGGAGCATTTCTAATAGCTTTTATGAAAGGATGCACTAGAAATAATTTTTAAAAGAGTCCTTTCAAGTCTGAAAGTCTTTGTAACTTACTTCCACACTTGTTTGATTTGACTGGGAATAAAATGCTGCGTTTAACATTAGAATTTTGAAGGCAAAATCTTCTAGCTTCCAGATAGTTTTGAGAAGTCTAATGCCAGTCTGCTCAACACATTGTTGGAAACACAAAAATTAGAAAATTCCTGGAGCCTACTGTATCAAAGACCTCGTGTATAATAGTAAATAGGATAAAATGTTGAGTCTCATCCAAGAGGTACTGATGAAGTGTTAAGGGATTTCATAATGGGCATATCATGTTCTGCCAGAGATCAGGGCACACACTGTGAAGGTATATATTTCAGCTGAGTGTAGAGGATGAGTATGCAGAAAAGAGAGAGCGTTCTAGGTCCTCTAGGACGGTGAGATGGAAAAGTACAGAGCATGTGTGGGGAACAGCTAAGAATTTGGGAGTTTGATGGTGTAGTTGGACGTGAGTTGGAAAGCTAAGTCGAGGTCAGTTTTAAGAGATTTGAATGCCATGATGATGATGGCAAAGATAACAGCTGGTACTTATTTTGAGTGTACTCTTTGCCAATCACTCTTCAAAATGCTTTGTATGAACTGACTCATTTAATAGTCATAATTCTATGATATAAGGGCTTTTATTGTTCTCATTTTGTAGCTGAGAAAACTGGAAGTTAAATTACTTGTTCTTGGTTATGCAGCTAGAAAATGATAAAGCTGGAATTTGAACCCAGCCTGGCTCCAGATCCTACATTCTCGACTCTGTGTTATAATGGACTTCAATTGGTAGCCACTGAGAGAGTCAATAAGTTTCACTTTTTCTTTAAAAATCCAGGGAGTGATGTGCCCACAGCCGTGTTTTAGGAAGGTTAAGCTCGTGGTGATGTCTAGGCTGGATTTAGGGAGAGAAACGGAAGATGGTGCTCCCTAGTCATCAACAAGAGTGGATAGGAAGGATTCAGTGTGTCTTGAAGGGAACATCACAATAAAGTAAGATGAATTCATTTCAGCTGACTCTAAAATTAGTGTAAATATCACAGCAATATTTCATCCTGAAAATGGGCAAAATGGTGGGCAAAAAGGGAACCAAAATAGCAGACTTTTGCTCTGTTTGAAAATATGTCAGTCAATGAGACATTAGCTGTAATTGGTATTTGTTTTTCTTAATTTGAAATTATTAATTCTTATAATTTTATTTATTAACAATTTTGTTTGAATGTTATGAAAACAAAGTTTGTTGAAGGAGTGAAAACGGTGTCACTGAGAATATTTCCTTAGAAATAAGTTGTTTTGGTGTCACTGGATTATACTTGTTCTATTACATGATTCTGATTCTTTGAATTAAGTTTAGACATATTTTGCATGTGAAATTAAAGGTGTCTTTTAAATGCTTTGCATTTTGATTATTGCTGCCATGCGGATGCAGGCACACATTCAGGAGAGTTCATCTATGGCTTGGAAACCTTTGTTTATAAGGACATCAAGCCTGGTGGGTATGCATGGTTAATTATATTCAGCTCTATGCAAAATTATATTCTTATCCATGCTTGTGCTTTTCATGGAGTTCACATGATGACGTGTCATCCTTTTAGAAAATATGGAAATGTAATTCATCTTTTTCCCCTTTACCGTCATTTCCTTTCCCCTACCTTCTCCAGCCGTTTATTCATTCACCAAATACTTTGATGCCTTCTTCTGGCAAGCACTATGCTGGGTGCTGAGTGTTCATGGGGTGAAACAGACATGATCCACAGCCCTTCTGAAGTTTAATTTATAATAACACTCAAATCCCAGCTGCCTTTCTGATTTAGTTCTGTTGAATAGTAGTTTCTCAGTTAAGCGATTCCTCCCCTATAGCAGTGGTTTTCAAACTTGTAAAAAGCAATAAAAAGGAGCCTTTTTTTTTGAGACATACTTTATTTTAGAACCTTGATAAGGAATGTTTCTCTGACGTTCTTCTCATAGCCTCCCTGATTTACTTCATCCCTGAAGTAGCTTTGGAGGCCCCTGTAGACGACTGTCTGGTACAGCATACTGAAATTTGAGGCTTCACAAAAAGCAAATTTGAAGGCTGATTGCTTTACGACTTATAATAGGATTCTTTCGTATCCTAGGAAGTTTACCAGGCACATTAATAATTTCTAATATTTTAAACAGTAATTTGATTTATTTAACTATTTTCTATAACTTTTCAGGAATTTGTTATATTAATTCAGTCACACTTAAAATTTGTTTTGATTAGCTGGCAAGTGGGGTCTCTAACTCAAAGTATAAACAATTAGCGTATGATAGAATCACTTCTGTTGTTAGTAGGTTCTTTAATATTTAGATTCATTATGACAAACGGAAGAATAATTTGCATGACAAATTTCACAGCATTGAATAAAATTGAAAGACAGTTCTCTTTGAACAAATGTGCCCCTTTAGTAAGTGTGGCTGACTGTGTTAATTTGTCTTACAGTTCCTTTGTTTAATATAAAAGGTAGCATGGGAATACTCATGGCTCACCGTCCAATTTTGTAGGTTGTAACTGAACCAGCTTTGTGTAGTCTGCCAGGGGAAGTGCTTTCTGATCCTCCTGGGAGCCACCTGCCTCCAGGATACAAATGAGTTCCATTGGCCTATTCAAATATGAAACAAAACCATAGGGCAGCATTGTCCCCCCCCCAAAAAAAACTGAACTCAAACAGACAGAGCTCACTGTAAAGTAAAACCTCACTGATTGACGGTTTTCTTTTATTCCAAAAAGGTGTGTTAGCCTGGATTAAAAACAAAAAACAAACAAAAACACTAGGCCTAGAATTTGATGATTCTGAGATGAGAATAGTTAATTTTGTTGATGATATCTTTATTTATTTAGCCAGGACTTAATGGGTACTTTATAATCCTTTCTTTTTTTGTTTCTGAGTGTATATTCCTTCCTCATTAAAAAAAAATTAATTTTTAGAGCAGTGGTTCTCAAAACGTCAAAACTATTTTCATATTAATCCTAAGGCATTATCTGATTTTTCACTGTGTTGAAATTGGTGCTGATGGTACAAAGCAGTGTTATGTAAAATTTCTGGCTGCTTTAGCATGAATCAAGGCAGTGGCACCAAACGGTACTACTAGTAGCCATTGTATTGTTCACTGCCGGTCACTCACAGTAAGAAACAAAGTGAAATGAAAGGAGCACTGATTTTGCTTGAGTGTCTTTGATGAAATAGAGAATTTTAGTTTTAGTAAACTTTAGCTCCTGAGTAGATGAGTCTTTGATGTTTTGTGGCAACAGAGCAAGCACACATAAGATACTTCTGCAGACCGAAGTACGATAATTGTCTCAAGGAAAGAACACTCGCACGGTTGTTTAAGTTGTCAGCAGAACTAGTCGCTTTTTTCATGGAAAACGGTTTTACTTGGAAGAATGGCTGACAGACTATCATTTGTAGATGTTCAACAAAACAACTTTAAGGAACAATAACTGACAATGTTTGTTGCCAGCAGTAATATTTGAGCTTTTGAACAAAATTAGGATTTTGGAAAACTACTATTTGCAAACTTGAACTTGACAGCTTCCCATACTTAAAGACTTTTCTGATGAGATTTGTGGTAGTATTAACAATATGATTTTTGGTATTAAATAATAAAGTGACTCAACATTTGTAAGATCTGCATAATTCAATGAAGCAATATTTCTATATTGCTAATGTAAAAAGTTATGAATGTATAAAAGGTCCATTTAAAGTGCAAGGTAGACTGATTTTAATTCAGACGAAAAATTCGTTGATAGAGTCTCAGATTCCAGGGTGAAACTTCAAGAAACTACCACTTGAGGTGGGGAGGGTGTAGCTCAGTGGTAGAGTGAGTGTTTAGTATGCATGAGGTCCTGGATTCAATCCCCAGTACCTCTGTTTAAAAAAAAAAAATCTAAATACCTCCCCAAAACAATCAAACGAAAACAAAGAAACTACCACTTGCTGAGTTTGAGTGTAATGTCCATAATTAAATGAAAAGGCCATGAAAATGTTCTTCCCTTTTCCTGTTACATATCTTTAGTTAGGTCAGATTTTCTTCACATCATTCCGTTTAAACTGCATATCCCAAAAGAGCAAAGGCAGAAGCAGATATGTGGATCCAGCAGTCTTCTACTAAGTCAGACATTAAAAAGATTTGTAAGATTTCAAAACCATGCCACTTTTCTCACTGCAACTTTTTTCTTGGAATAAATACACGTTAGCTATGCTATCATGTAGTGGGCGTTTTAATGAGTTAATAAATGTTAAAAAGTTTTTAAGTGTTGATTTCCAATATGGTAAATATCAATAGCCGTAACCCACACTAATAAAAAGTTCTTTAAGGTTCTCAAATTGTAAATGTGTTAAAGGGACCCTGAGACTAAAACAGTTGAGAACTGCTTTAGAGAATAACTGGAGATCATAAGTGTATTATCTATCAGATTAAATAGAAACTCTCTAAAGAAGTATATGCAGTACTCAGATTAAATTTTGAAACTATTTGGAAAAGTTTAAACATGGTGCCTATAACATGGAGACCAAAGACAGAACAAGGGGCTAGAACAAATGTGAAACCAGAAGGGTAATAGGAGGCCAGGTAAGAAGCTTGAGTTATGGTAAGCTCTAAACCCAGGCAGCTGAGCTTCTGTCTCTGAAAGGTGTTCTGCCTATGCGAGTTGGCTTTCAGGGCCACTTTGGCTTTCTTAGTTGTTTCTTTTCAAACGATATTTCTTTGAGAACTTAGTATTTTTTTCAGTGTTTAATTTATAAATGGAAAAGACTTAGGGAACATCACTGTGACAAGAACATAATAGTAATGGTAATAGCAAAGTCCAGATTTTGTTATATGTTTATTAGTTTCTTTTTGAAACTTAGGGTTTTAGTCTTAGAATCCAGGATTTGAATCTTAGTTTTTGTAGTGGCAGAACAGTTTGCTCTAAAATACCAAGGAAGAACAAATTTGAAATTTCAAGCTAAATATTATGCATATTCTCTCAAAAATATATGTAACATTGACTGAGCTTATGTATTTTATTATAATCTTCAGATGTAGACTTTTTTGATTCCTTTGAACAGATACGTATCATGCGCTTTGTGCCCAGGTGTTAGGATAATTCCTGTCCTAATGAAGACTCCTGCCTGGTGACAAGACAGTTGTGCAGACACTTCAAATACAGTGTAGTCACTGCTTGATGGAAGTCTGTATAAGGTGCAGGGGTAGGTGGCCCTGGAGATGCCTGGAGGATTTGAAGAAGGCTTTACATAGGCAGTAGTGCGGGGCCTGAGTTTTGGAAGCCCCCTAGGCATTTGCCTGGTGAACAACTGAACAACTCAGGGAGGGCAACCCAAGTTCAGAGAATGAGGCATGTAGAGGCATTAGGCGTTAGAAAATCATGGCTTGTTTTGGAAAATATAAGTAATATTTCTGAAGTGTCCAGTACAAGGATAAGTGGCAGGAGATAGAACCAGATGGGGAAATAGGGGTCATATCATGAAAGGGCCTTTGTGTCACATAAACCCTGGCTCATTTTATCTGTCAGGCTGCAAAGACCCTTTAAGAGAATTTTGAGCAGGTAATAAACAGGCCATGAATAGTATTTTAGAAGATAAGAGTCTGGTAGCAGTATAGAAGGACATTAGGTTGGAGGTAAGAGTGGAGACTGGAGGCAGGGGAGACCATACAGAGGCTGCCCCAAGAGCATGGACAGGAGCTGAGGTGCAGTAGGCAGTTGAATGTAAAGCTTTGTAAGTTGGATAAGATTAAGTGTGGGTTAATGCCACGGAGTGAGGCAGTGCCAAATAACAGTGGATGAGGTTTTGAAGGAATTATTAAGCTAATTTCAGTGTACAGTTCCAAGTACATTTTCTGCCCTTTTTGTATTCGTTATACCTTCATGTATTCATGAAAGGGTTCTGCTTGTGAGGTCTGTCATCCAGAGGAAGTCATCAGTCAGCAGGCGGCCCATTCATTTCATTTGTGTTCCTACCACACATTTATCAACACCTTTTTCTGAAAGTTTCATATCCCATCATTATTACATTTCCAATATTTTGGTAACATTGAAATGAAAAACTTTGTATTGTGAAAAGCCATAAATATTATAAAGGGCATTGTGTATAGATATTTTATCCAATTTTTGTATAATTACACCTGCCAAGTTATTTTCTAGATTAAAGGAAGTTATTCTAGACTAAAGAAGGTTTGTGAATTTCTGCTTGTATTGAAATAACAGGTCAGTTTAGAATAAAGGTGACTTGTACCAGAATTTGCTGTCAGGAAAAAGTCTCTTGTTTTCTTTACTGTCCTCTTGTCTGCTAACTTGAATTTTATCCTTTTCTCACTAAAATGCTTCCACTGAGAAGGACGTAAACGTAAAAAGCACAAAAAACATTTTAAGAAACCTTTTAAAGGTCTTGATCGCTCAAAAGGTAGGTAAAAGTAGTTTTTATGCTGTGTGTTATTTGTACACGTTGCCGCTTCATTTCTGTCTTCAAAGGTAAAATGAATATTAGATTACAATGTAACTTCAGAAATAAGTTTTAAATTAGAAATGAATATCAAAATCTAAAATGTAAAGTCAAACAAGGACACTAGAATAGGTTTTAATTTCCGTTCAGTAGTGCCTTGGCTGTCCTTTGGTCATTGTTTATGAGTGATATGAGAATTTCAACTCTTGAACTTGTATTTTGCTTTTCTTTATAGACAAACCAAAAGAGGCCAAAAAGGATACATTTTTGGAAAAATTGGCGACTCAAGTAATTAAAAATGTTCAAGTAAAAATCACAGACATTCACATTAAATATGAAGATGATGTAAGTGTTTACTTGATTTAAGTTAGTAATTGTGTATTTTATGACATTAATTTTTTAATTAGAATTTTTCATTGAAGTATACTTGATATTCAATATTACATAAGTTACAGGTGTACAATACAGAGATTCACAGTTTTTAAAGGTTGTGCTCCATTTATAGTGATTATAAAGTGCTTACTGTTCTCCATGTTGTACAGTATATCCATGTAGCTTATTTTACACCTAATAGTTTGTACATCTTAATCCCTTTGATTGCATATTGAAATGAGAATATTTTAGATGTATCAGGTTAAATATATTAAATTAATTTCACTTGTTCTTGCTTTCTTTATTGTGGCTATTAGAAATTACACATGAAGCTTGTCTTTTTTTTTGTTGAAATATAGTTGAGTTACAATATTATGTTAGTTTCTGGTGTAAGAGCAAAGTGATTCAGTTTATACACACACATACATATATATTCTTGTTCAGATTCTTTTCCAGTATAGGTTATTACGAGATATTGAATGTTAGTCCTAGTGCTATCCAGTAGAATCTTGTTTGTCTGTTTTATATATAGTAGTTTATATCTGCTAATCCCAAACTCCTAATTTATCCCTCCTCCACCCTTTCCCTTTGGTAACTGTAAATTTGTGTTGTATACCTGTGGGTTTGTTTCTGTTTTGTAAATAAGTTTTGTAAATAAGTTCATTTGTATCATCTTTTTTAGATTCCACATATGAGTGATACCATATCATATTTGTCTTTCTCTGTCAGACTTACTTCACTTTGTTTGGTAATCTCTAGGTCCATACATGTTGCTGCAAATGGCATTATTTCATCATTTTTATATGGCTCAGTAATGTTCCATTGTATATGCACCACATCTTCTTTATCCATTCATCTGCCAGTGGACATTTAGGTTACTTCCATGTCTTGGCTCTTGTAAATAGTGTTGCTAGGAGTACTGAGGTGCGTGTATCTTTTCAAATTAGAGTTTTTTCCATATATATGAGAATGGGATTGCTGGACCATATGGTGACTCTTTTTAGTTTTTTAAGGAACCACCATACTGTTTGCCATAGTGGTTGCACCAATATACATTCCTACCGACAGTGTAGGAGGGACCCCTTTTCTCCACACCCTCTCCAACATTTATTATTTGTAGACTTTGTGATAATGTCCATTCTGACCAGTATGAGATGATACCTCATTGCAGTTTTGATTTGCAGTTTTTCTGATAATTAACTATGTTGAACATCTTTTTAAGTGCCTATTGGCCATCTGTATATCTTTTGGAGAAATGTCTGATTATGTCTTCTGCCCATTGTTTTTACTGGGTTGTTTGGGCTTTTTTAAAATATTGAGCTGTATAAGCTGTTTGTGTATTTTGGAAATTAAGCCCTTGTCGTTTGCATTGTTTACGAATATCTTCTCCCATTCTGTAGGTTGTCTTTTTGTTTTATTTATGGTTACCTTTGCTGGGCTTGTAAGTGCGATTTGGTCGCATTTGTTTGGTTTTGCTTTTATTTCCTTTGCCTTGGGAGACTGACCTTTGAAAACATTGCGATTTATGTCAGAGAATGTTTTGCCTGTGTTCTCCTCTGGGAATTTTATGGTGTCATGCCTTATATTTACGTCTTTAAGTCATTTTGAGTTCGTTTTTGTGTATGGTGTGAGGAGGTGTTCTAATAACTTCATTGATTTACTTGTGGCTGTATGATATTAATCCTTGATTTGCCCGTACATGGATTATCTATACCCAACTTTAAATCCAAGATTGACTTTTTTTCTGATAAGTACACTACCATGTCTCCTTTCTTGTGTTAGACTTTTTTCATCTGGCATTAATGTGTGTAAATATATTATAAAACCTCCACATGTTTCTTTGTAAAGCTAATTTAAGAGACTTTTGGATTGTCCTCTATTATTTATTTTGAATTGTGTTTAATGCTAAGACTTAGACTAATATAACTTTAAGGGACTAATTATTTTTATACTGACAAAAAAAATTAGTTCCCAGAGGTGATGAAGTTATCAGTTATAATGGTGGTTGGTGGGGAGGGGACTAAAATCCAGGTCACTGGCTCCTGGTCTCATTCCCTGTTGGATTCAACACCCACAGCTACACACATGTATGTTCACACACGTGTGCAGCAATATTTAGAAACCACACTTCACTTATAACTAAGAGTTTGACATTAGTTAATTAAGAACAATTTTGCCGATTAATTTTAGTTAAAATGTAACAGATATTTTGAACTTAATATGCTTTACTTTGTTTTAAAGTTTGAGACATACATGAGAAGCCTTGAATTTTTTCATTTACCTAACAAATTGGAAATGCTTTTTATCTTTTGCGAAATAAATTTACCCTCTTTTTTGTTTTTAATTTGCTTTAGGTTTGGATTGAATTGAAGTCATACTGACATATACAGAATTCATTTTTTTTCCTAATGAGTTCCTTTTGTAACTTATTATTCAGTAAGACACACTTGTAGTTTTTCAAGATACACCATTTCTCTCTTACAATGGATTTATCTTTTAGTTTTGTGTAGTCATTAAACTGAATTTTGTTGACAAATGTCTAAAAAACCCTAACTCATAAATGGTCTTGTTTAAAACAATCTTAGGAAAGTAAAATCTACTCAACCTGTCATGGAAGTGAAAGAATTATTCTTATTTATTTATTTAAATTTTATTTTATTGAGTTATAGTCAGTTTACAATGCTGTGTCAATTTCCAGTGTAGAGCACAATTTTTCAGTTATACGTGAACATACATATATTCATTGTCGCATTCTTTTTCACCATGAGCTACCACAAGATCTTGTATATATTTCCCTGTGCTATACAGTATAATAGAATTATTCTTAAAACTAATGGCATGTTGATGAATGAAAATCTCAGTTTAACCTTAAACTAAGCTTTTCTTATTGAGCAAGTACAGTTAGAAAGGTACATTATTTTTCTCTCTTTAATAAAAAATACAAAGATGCACAGGAGTGGAATAAGTAACGTCAATTATGTTTCAATTGATACCAGTGTCAGAATACACTAAAATAATCTAAGGGGAAAAAAAAAGTGCAACGGGATCTTCCTTGTATCATGCCTCTTTCAATATGGTTACCTTAATTATTGTGTCTAGAAGAATACTGAAAAATACAGAAATGGGGATAGAGAAAGTATAATAATTTATCATAAAGGTACTCATTTTATGATAACAGTAATTTATGGGTATTGCATTAACAGCTGAGGAGTTGTGTTTAATTAACGTTTATTCAGAAACAGCTGCAATGTATTTTGGGCTAGTAATATGTAGGTATAAAAAGATGAATATGGGAATGAAGGAAAAGATATTTTGCCTCAAATCTTAATCTGATACTTAAAACAAAGCTCACCAAGGTCTTTGTGTTTTTCAGTTAGACCAGAGTGTGTATTTTTCCTATTTGAGGAGGGTATATGTGACTAAACTCAAGTCCCTGGGGGGTGATTTAGGGGAGAGGGTGTAGCTCAAGCGGTAGAGTGCATGCCTAGCGTGCATGAGGTCCTGGGTTCAATCCCCGGTACCTTCATGGAAAAAAAAAAAAAAGTAAACCTAATTAATCTCCCTCTTCAAAAACAAAAAAAAAAAAAGAAATTGGCTCCTGGTGCGTGATTTAGAGCATCATGTTTTTTCTCTTCTCTGTAGTTTCCCTAGTTTCTGTTATGACCAAAAAATACTGTACAACTTTAGGACGTTTTTTCAGGTGTCTAAAACAGTGACATTATACACACTGTGGCACAATTTAAGCACTATTTATAAATATAACTTAGGTATTGAAGATCAGAAATAAATCAGAATTTTAACATTGGCAGATTTGGGGTTAAGATACTGAGGAAATTAAATGTTAAGAATTTTGAACATCTTCTAACAAAATGTTTTTAAAGTGTCAAGGAAATTAAATGCTTGAAGAGACAGTTCACATTTCTAAGTGTGAAAATCATATGTGTTTTAAAAATAATTCAGTGGCAGTGTTATTATCTGTAGCTCTTTTATTTATCTTTGAAGAACATCTTTAATGGTGTATATAAAGAGACTGTCTCTTCTAAACTATCTAGACAGGAATGTTTAGTGAGTCTTCTCACTTCTACTAAGAAAATATCCCACTGGGAAAATGTCATATTAGTTTCATGCCTACAAAGTATGGACAGTCCCAGTGATGTCCCTGTCTTCCCCCCATTCTTCTCCATGGATCTATTTGGGTTGTGTGACTTACTTGTAAACTTACTGTCCTCTGTTGCCTATTGTAGGGTGTAGAGTGGAGTCACCCTCACCATCAATATAATTTAATGTCAGCCTTTTCTCTTTGATAGGTCACGGATCCAAAGCGGCCTCTTTCATTTGGTGTCACTCTGGGAGAACTTAGTCTATTGGTAATGTTGGCCTTATTTAACATTTCTGTGGAACCTGTAAAATATTATTCTCAAGTCACAGGGTGAATTTCCTAAAATCAGTTATTGCTACAAATAGCTCTTTTATTTTTGTGTATAATCTTTCTACAGCTTTTCTAGAAGTTCACAATTTTTAGTGATACTTTAATTATATTCTCTAATTATTTTGATTTGTCTTTAAATTTAACAAATATCAAAATATCAAGAGGAAATGACTTGAAAGCATCAAAAGCTGTATCTGCAACATGTAGTTAAGTAGGGGAAGATAAATTTCTACAGAGCCATGTTCTTGTCCTTGGTATAACTTCCAAATAGTTTGTACATGTGTATCTGTTTATATGTATGTGTATGTGTGTTTATTACATTGAGATGTACATAAGAAACTTATTTTGATTAAGTATTTTATATGCAGTTTGGTTTTTCTCTTTAAGAATATAGACTGTATATATCCACATCCAGATTGGACATTTTTTCTACTGTGAACAACTGAGTGTAGGAAACATGTTTTAAAGTTAAGGACAGCAAATAGTAAATCATACTGGGTATGTGTCTACCTCATGATTAGTTATATGGAGACACCCTTGATAGGGAGGGAAGACAAAGGAAAAATGGAGGAGAAGGAAACTACTAAAGAAGCCGAAAAAGGGCATTGTTACATGGAGAATGACACATGCACACAGAGAAGTAGAGATACACGTGAAGATCATAGCAGAAAGATTAAAGAAAAACACTGGAGAAACAAAGGAAAGGGGGTCAAGGAGGCGAGTGTTTAATATGCTTTTTATCCTCTGCTTGTTTCCCAAGAGAATTTGAAGAAGCAGTACTGTAACACTTTTAAAGAGACCAAAATCTGTGTTCTGAAAGGTAGAGAGATAATTGTTCCAGAAGAAGTAGACTACCAGTATTAGTCATAAGTGAACTCAGTATTGAATGCTGAGTTTCTAGCAGACCAAACAGAAAATACAGAATAGTCATGAACCTCCCACCGACAGGTGACAGGCGTGCTGGTGGGTGGGAGTGGCGCACGGTGCCCTGCGTGTGTGCTGTTGTTTATCCTCTGTTTCTTTGCTCAGACTCTTCATGCTGTTTCTTTGTCTGTATTATTCTCTTCTCTTAGTCTGCCTGGTGGTTCTATTCAGGTTTTAATATTTCCTTGAGAGACTACCTTGTCTTTCTTATTCCTTTTTTACTTCCCTCTTGGAATTTACCATTCCTTCTTTTTTGCTCCCTGTTACATTTTATCAAAGCAGCTGTGACTTATTACTCTCCTGGTTACCATGTGGTCTCCTTCTGTCTAACCTTCATTCATTCACTGATACAGTAGTATGTATATTTCAGTGTTTCTGTGATGATTAAATCAGACCATTTGTGTAAAGCGTTTGGCACATTGGCTCAATTCCTGCTTCAACTACCACACTGGCTGTTGTAACAACCGTCATAGCAAGCGTCTCTTTCTGTATGTATACCATTCCTTTCTTCCATCTTTCCCATTCGAAACTAACCTGAATACCTGAGGCAATGTGCTCACCTCTGAGCTGGATCCCGTCCTCTCCCATGTCCTCAGGAGCCTTTTTTCCCCTTTGTCTCTCACTCCTTCCTACCCTTTGCCCTTCCTTCCTTATTTCTGTCAATTTCCTTCTCTTTCCTAAATCTTCAACTCCTCTTCTTCCTCTGCCCACTCCTTCCTGCAAGTGTTTAAACACATTGAAGTCTCTCCCTTCCATTAAAGTTAAAAAGCCTCTCCTTAACCTTCTCCTACTCCACCCAGGTCCCATCTAACTACTGCCTTCTCCTTCTTTGTAACTCCGCTTTTGAGAGGATTCTCTACCTTTGCTATCTTTATTCCCCCCCAACCCCATAACTCCCTGCCCCCTCTGCTCTTACTCTGCAGCTCCCCTGAAACTGTTCTTAACAAGTTCATCAGTGATGCCCCGGCCACTTAAATACGTTTTGGTTTCTCTCACAGCAGCTCCTGGCATTGCTGACCATACTGACTTTCTAGAAACATGGTCATGCTGTGATTTTCACATTCTCTTGGCTCTCGTCCTACTTTGCAATAATCATTTATTTGATTTTTTTCTTTTTAAACAATGTGGGCCTTCTTCAGTAGCTTATAGGCCAGCTCTCTGTTTTTATTCATACCCAGTTCAGACGCATAGTAGCTCAGTAATTATTTTCTAAATGAATGAATTCAGGTAAATTAGAACCTCCTCAATTCTATTTTCACTATTCCTTTGATTTTGCCATATAAATATGTAAAGAAGCAGATAGCTAACATTAGCCAACGTTAACTAGATGTCTTTTTATTCCTAAGTTATTTTGTTACGGTTTACAAATATTAGAGCACGATTTTGTGGTATGTAGACTTCATTTCACAGTTACTGTCTTTTTTCTTTTAGACTGCAAATGAACACTGGACTCCGTGCATATTAAATGAAGCAGAAAAAATTATATACAAGGTATTAAACTAGACTTTTTAATATAGGTATTTTCCTAGGAACAAACAGTTAATGTATTTTCTTGATGAAACCTTGATGGAGCAGAATATGCCACTGAATGTGAGTTAACAGTTGAGGATCTAGTTTTGGCTTTGCTACTCACTGTGTGACCTTCTGTAATCATTTACCTGTTCTGAGGTGTAGATTCTTAACCAAGAGTATAAAGAAACTGAATAAAATAAATATTTCCCATATTGTAATTCATGAACCATTAGGTAATTGGCATATTATTAGATTTGTTGGAAAAAATATTCGCCAGTCACGTAAGATTACTGACTAAAGTACAAAGCTAAACAGGTATGCTTTATTTTGCTTTTACCTACAGGACATCACAATACTTTAAATATGCTAATAAACATTGTGTGTCTTCCAGAGGGATATTTAGTTTGTAGCTTTCCCCAAATTGCTGATCATAGAATGCTCTCCCTTCACCCCTCCGTTGAAACAGCCATTTGTATCCACTGGAGGAATCATGTCTTTCTTATTCAGCGAAACGTTTGCAGGGTCTGTTAAATACTAAATTCTCAATAAATGTTTGATTATCGAATGAATGAATCCCCTTGGGAATAGAGTTCCTGGAAGCACAATTTAGCAAATACTAGATTAATAATAAAGTCTTCGAATAACGTAGATATATTTTCTTCCATTTTTGTATTATCTTCTTTCCTCTGAAAGCTCAAAATGGCAATTGGAAAGTTTTTTGGGTCGTGAACATGATGATCTTTTTAAAAAAATTTTTATAATGTATTTTATTTATTAATTGTTTTAGTGAAGTATAGTTGATTTACACTATCGTGTTAGTTTTAGGTATACAGTGGGTGATTCAGTTACGTGTATTTTTTTTAATTGACATATAGTCAGTTACAATGTGTCAGTTTCTGGTGTACAGCATAATCTCCCAATTGTGCATATGTGTACATATATTTGTTTTCATATTCTTTCTCATCAAAGGTTATTACAAGATACTGAATATAGTTTCCTATGCTATATGGAAGAAATTTGTTTTTTAATCTATTTTTATATATAGCAGATGTTAACCACTGTATATATATTTTTCCCAGATTCTTTTCCATTATAGGTTATTACAAGATACTGAATATGGTTCCCTGTGCTATACAGTGAATCCTTGTTTTTTTTTAAACATTTTTTATTGATTTATAATCACTTTACAATGTTGTGTCAAATTCCAGTGTTCAGCACAATTTTTCAGTCATTCATGGACATATACACACTCATTGTCACATTTTTTTCTAGTGAATCCTTGTTGTGTATCTATTTTATATATATACTAGTGTGTATCTGTTAATCCCATACTCTTAATTTATTCTCCACCATCCCTTGAAATAGTTCTTAAAATGTACCTGTATGAGTTTCCTAGGCTTCCATAACACATTACCACAACTTGGTGGGTTAAAATAACAGAAATTTATGACAATCTTTTAATATGAATTCATAATTTCAATGTGTTAGTTATTTGACCTTTTCCATTTTTCTTTTATAGCTTATACGACTTGATAGTCTCAGTGCCTACTGGAATGTTAACTGCAGAATGTCTTACCAGGGATCAAGGGAACAGATCTTGGTAATTTCAGTTTATACCTGGAAAAGCTAACTGTATTCCCTAAATTTGTTTTACATAAGAGGTCCTTAATGAGGACAGATCAGTCTTTTGTTTAAGTTATATGTAACTAAATGAGAAATGGGCAGCATAGTTTTTGGAATTCATGCTGTCTTTAAAAAAGCACTTTTGCTTTTGAAGATTTTTGTGAAATCTTTCACCAGACAGTGAGATGAGAACCTATACTGTTAAATTAAAACTGTTTATGGTTTTTTACACTCTCGTTTTGATGCCATTCAGCTTCATTGTGGAGTTTCATATGAGAATGATTACTTGAAGAGTATGGTAAAGAAAGATGATACCTTTCAGATCTAAAAAATGCTTTCTTACTAAATGTTCTAAGCATTTGTGATGATGCATTCTCGAGTAGTGAACAATTAATTAAAAACTAAGTGTGCTAAGCCAGTTTTAGTCATGTTTATTACTTAGAGGAAAAAGGAAGAACAGTTGAATTTTCTGAACTGAATTAATTCAAAGATTCTTTTACTTCTCAGAAAGATACTGTAAGAAATAATGTGCCATTGTCTAGAAAATATTTGAGATCCTAATTCATGGATGTGTACACACACGCACATACATACACATACACATACCTTAAGTGAGAGGGGAACACAGTATTATAGTGTTGTTTCTAGGTATTTAGAATTTATAAAAATTATCTACTATATTTATTCTAAAGACATATTTGTAAATAATGCTCTGTGTGTTTCTTACAGACTACTAATTATGAAGATGGGAATAAATATACTGATTTAAGAACCAAATTTTTTTTGTTTGTGTTGCTGAATTTGTGTGCATTTTCTTTCTCATTCGCATGTAATTCAAATTTTTTATTTAGGATCAGCTGAAAAGTGAAATTCTTAAGAGTAGCAGTATACCCCCATCCCATCAATACAGTAAGTAGTGATCAATCTTATTTCATGTTATAGGAAGCATGGAATTAAATAGTTTATTATAATATACTTTTTCAGATAAACTTACTTTGGCAAGGAGAAAGTATTAATTTTATAACTTAGTTTTATGATACAGCATATTGGGCTATTACACAGAATTTAGAAATAGATTATAACTCATACACTCCTGGAGAGTAAGAGAGAGAAGGGCAGTATGGCTGTAGTTCATTTCCAACAGCTAAGCCCCTTGACCTCCATGTTTTCTTCTTACCTTGTTATTTACTTTGTTTTAGAAATTAGATTTTTTTTTGCTTAAGAACTAAATCTCTGAGATCTTGGTATTCAGGTCACTGTGAGCATGTTATGTTGCAGTATTGAGACAAATTGACCACTCTAAGCATTTTTTTTTTAAAGAAGTATAGTTGATTTACAGTATTATGTTAGTTTCAGGTGTGCAGCAGAGTGATTCTGTGTTTTTACTGATTATACTGTGATACTTTACTATAAGTTACTGGGTATAATTCCCTCTGCTGTACGTAAATCCTTCTTGCTTGTCTATTTTATGTATAGCAGTTTGGGCCTCTTCACCTCATACCCCTCATTTGTCCCTCTGTCCCTCCTCTCCCCTTTGGTAACCGCAAGTTTGTTTTCTGTATCTGTGAGTCTGTTTTTGTTTTATATATACATTCATTTGTATTTTTTTTATATTTCACATGTAAGTGATACCGTATAATACTTGTCTTTCTCTGTTTAACTTCACTTAGTGTGATACAGTCTAGGTCCATCCATGGTGCTGCAAATGACGGTTTTCCATTGTTTTTCAGGCTGGGTCATAATCCATTATATATGCACACCCCACCTTCTTAATCCAGTTGTCTGTTGATGGGCTCTTGGGTTGCTTCCAAGTCTTGGCTATTATAAATAGTACTTCTGCGAACATTGGGGTGCATGTATCTTTTTGAATTAGTGTTTTCATTTTTTCAGAATTTGTACCCAGGAGTGGAATTGCTGGATCACATGGTAGTTCTATTTTTGTTTTTTTGAGGAGTCTCCATACTGTTTTCCATACTGGCTGTACCAATTTACGTTTCCCACCAGCAGTGCCCAAAGTTTGCCTTTTCTCCACATCCTCCCCAGCATTTCTTATTTGTAGATTTTTGTTGATAGCCATTCTGACAGGTATGAGGGGCTTTCTCATTGCTGTTTTGATTTGAATTTCTCCAGAGATCTTCTCTTTAAAGTGAGCCTTTCTATTTCTTGGCAGCCTCACCTTTATTTATTTTAAAATAGATCTCTAACAAAGTTGCCTGCATATTTATTTCTTTATCTCATTTTTTCTATTTCATTTTCGTTCTAAAGATGCGATCCTTTTGCTTTAATGTAGCTCTTTAGGTTTGTTCGCAGCTTTCATGCCCATGTTCTTCCATTGCTACTCTGGTTCACTGTTTTCTTTTTATTCTTTCATAGCTAATGGCCATTATGTGAGATTGGCACTTGCTCTTTATGTCCACAGACCTCTATGTGACAAAGCTTTCAGAGGCTGCTGGTTTAGAGCATTTAGTTTCATTCATGAAAGAACTTGTTCAGAAAAGTATATGACTTTATTCTTAGGCATATTCAGTATAAGTAACCTCTAAATAAGTTAAAACTTTTTATACAATCTTACGCAAGTTGTAAATACTGTAAGGTATCACAATTTATATAATTTTAATACTATTCACAATTAAAATTTATTACATTACTTTACTCTGTCATCTTCCCTAATACACTTTTTCATACTACTTTTCAACTTTAAGAATATTGTCTTCAGTTGAGTCTAAGATTATACATGTAATGATCATTGAAAATTGCAAAGTAGTAGGCAATTTTTTTAATGGGTAATATGAATTTCATTCATGATTCTGTTCCTAAATTCTGACAGTGATTAAATAAGACAGAAATTAAATTTTGTTTCCTACCTTGCATTAGCATTTTTCATGAATAATAAAATCAGTAATGTCTTGTAGCAAGGAAGAGAAGCATTAATTTTACACAGACTGAGAATAATCAAGATTAGATTGTCTGTATTTTGTACATTTCATACTTAGAAGCATAGAACACCAATTTACTCCTTGGAGATTCCACTTTTACCATTGAGTTTGACAGTTAGTATTATGCAGATAAATAGATGCTTAAATAGTTTTGGGTAGTGTTTTTGTTAACATTTTTTGACGTGTTTTTGATCATTTTTCTTTACCTTCAGAGTAACAGTGTTCTCGTAATTATTTACAGTTGTTCATATGTAAGGGCATATAAACGTATCTTATGTCTTCCCATGTGGTATAAGTTTTCCAGCCAATATCAGCCTCTGCAAAACTCTACATGAATCCTTACGCAGAAACAGAGCTCAGAACACCTAAACTCGATTGGAACATAGAAGTACAAAATATCGCCATTGAACTGACCAAACCTCAGGTAAGATTCATTTGGACGTTCATAGCTTTGATTAGCCTTGAATCTCAACAGCTTTTGTCCCATGTGATTATTCCTTCTCCAGTGCTTTGGTGGTTCTTTTGGTTTGTTGTGTTGAGATTCGACTCCTAAAAATAGATACATATGTGATTTTGAAAGAAAATAAATACCAAGTTTAAGAAATAGTTTTCCTTCATTTTATCTGATATTTGCATTGTTGGTGGAAAATCTAATCAGATTATAGTGAATGACATGATTCCCATTTAATTCCCGTTTGTTGATGGAGGATTTTAATAGTTTTTTTCTTCCTCAAATTTTATGTTGAATATTGTTCACTTAAATTTTAGAACAACTATCTATGTTGGCAGCTTTTTTTCCTTCATTTGTTTCTCAAGTTTGGTTATATGTGTGAGGAGTTTGGATAACACATCTGGAGAACTGGAAGTGAAAGCCAGATGGGGGATTTAGCGAATTAAGCTTTTAGCCCCCTGAAGTCCAATACAAATGTAATGCAAATCATATATGTAGTTTTAAATTTTCTAGTAGCCATAGTAATAAAGTAAAAAGAAAAATGGAAATTGTTAAAATTAATAACATTTAAAATATCCAAAACATTATCATTTCAGCATACAATTAAAATTAAAAATTGTTAAGATATTTTATATCTTTTTATTTTTCCTTACATCTAAAAAATCTGGGGTATATTTAATACTTACAGATACATTTAAGATAAGACTCTCCACCGTATTTCAAGTACTGAGCAACCACACAGTAACTCTTATGTAGAACTGTGTTAAGAAAAATGGAGAGGAAGAGGCTAGACTTCCCCTTTCTTTATCTTACCTGTAGTCGTGTGTGTGTTTCCCTCCATTTGAGTTGTTTACTCTTAGATACACTCAGGCTTGTTGTATATATGATAAGATGGGTGATTAAATAGCTTCATCTTGCTATAGTTATGCAATAATTTTCTGGAGCTGAATAATTTTCAGCTCTTAGAGATAGCCACAGCTTGAAATGATGGTCCAGAGGAAAATACGTAGTTTTAGAAATAAGCATTTTCCATGTCAGTAGTTAACAGATATTTCATTGGTTCTAAGATGTGCATTTATTTTACATGTTAACATATTTGAAAATAGAATGTATATTATTATTGGTGATATGACAGTTTAATTGATAACACTGTTTTCTTTTGAGGTAGAACTTAAAAATTATCTTACAGCTTATAATTGGTGGTGTCTTAAATTTGCTAAAATATATGGTAGAATTACCAGGGAATTTGAAGTATGACTAGACTGAAAATATAATGAAATTTGGTGCTTATTCATGTGTGCAATGTAATATATGTAACTTGGTTTTTGTTTTAATAGTACTTAAGTATGATTGACCTGTTGGAGTCAGTGGATTATATGGTTAGAAATGCTCCTTACAGAAAATATAAGCCTTACTTACCACTTCATACCAATAGTCGAAAATGGTAAGTTGGAATTTTTAAAAGATGATTTGTGAGAACCATGTAATCATATAGTTAGGGACTCTCAGAGCTAAGAGGCCTTTAAAACCATGTAATGAAGCTACTTTTTTTTACAGACATGAAAAGGGTATCTCTTATATTATGTCCTTGTTACTTTTTTCATAAACACATTCTCTTGTACTCTTGCTCCTAGATTATTCCCAAATTCTTAACTTAGCATTCAGACTTTCAGTACTTTCTAATCTTATTGCCCTTTGTTCATGCACATGGACTCAATGTTATAACCATACTGGGATACTATTAATTTCACACAGTATGTCATTTTGTATCTTTATGATTTTGCTTTGGCATACCCTCTTCTGGAGTCGTTTGCCATTTCATAATCTGTTTAAGTCAGTGAATTGTACTGGGAAATTGAAATATTATTACTGAGCTTTTGTAGGAATATAGTTAATAAGAACAAAAGCAATGTAGATGTAAAATGTCAAAGCAGTTTTCTTGCTTTTTCTTAAACATTTACATTCAAATGTGCACTAACAAAATTTGATTTGCAGGTGGAAATATGCAATTGATTCTGTTCTTGAAGTTCATATAAGACGATATACACAAATGTGGTCATGGAGTAACATAAAAAAGCACAGGCAATTGCTCAAGAGTTACAAAAATGCCTACAAAAATAAGCTAACCCAATCTAAAGTCCCAGAAGAAATACAGAAACAAATTCAGGTATACCTTGCATATATTGATGAAAACTGTTATTTGTTAAATCATCCTTTAATGTTAATTCTTCTAAATTTAATTTAAATTAAAATATAATTTTAGAACAACACTGAGCTCTTTGTGAGAGAATTTTATAGAAAATGCAGAATATTTTTTCCCATTTTTTTCCTCTTTATAAAAGCCTTTTCCTCCCATTCTAATGTTGGATAAAATAAGGTAACTATAAGCTATTTGGAAAAATGTATTTGGTTTTTATAATAAATGTTATAACATAACATTTATATATAATATAATAATGTTTAGAAAATCAGTATCAGAGCTGTTCAGATATGTTTATTATTAGCTGAATGTGTATTGTTGGTTTTGTTAAGTTACTTTTTAAGAGTTCACAGTATTGTTTGTAAAAAATAGCTCTTATTCCTCAGGATAGGAGTCTTATTTACCCCTCTTATGAACTAAAGAAAAACACTACACTGAATATGTAATTTGCTTAATATCATTTGATCTTGATTAAATAACTATTTTTGCCACAAATTCATAATGTAAAGAATTATTTGATTTCCTATCATTCTGAAATATGTGACTGTCACTAGGATTATGTATTAGAGGTTACTAAGCATCTCAGGTTTGATGTTCTCATGTGTAAAAAGGAAACAGTATCTGTCTTACAGAGTTGTGAGAATTACTTGAAATAACACATAGAGCTCGTGGGGCACAGGTCACCCAGTACATTTTTGCTTTAGTCTACTTGATTTGGAGAATTTTACTTTCTTGAATTTTGTGTTTTGTCGTGGTGCCTATAGTGCAGTGATTGTAGTATAACATGTAATAGAGGGCATCAGAAGTACCAATCATAAAGGTAACACGTATAACAGGCTTCCCTCCCAAATATTATTGTTTCTATTTGTGTATATGGCTATCGGTATATTACAGTGGTCTCATTAAAATTCTGCTTTTTGCATTGTATTGAACAAAGATTTACTTTCTCAGAAAATTATTTCTCACATTGCAAAAGTTAAAAATGTAAAAACCAAGTGTACAAATTTATACTTATATTTTCATTAGATCACAAATACTATTTGTTCATGGATTAGAATAAGCCTAGAAATCAGAATTAAAAAATTTTTAACTATTGACTGTTTTCCTTGTTTATAAGTATCTCTTTGTTTTATAGGATTTGGAGAAGTCTCTGGATGTTTTTAACATAATTTTAGCAAGGCAACAAGCACAAGTTGAGGTAATCATTTTTATTAGCTGATTTTATGTTTAAAACATGTTTCTGCTACTCCTTTAAACCTGGGATTAAGAAATCTAAGCTTCTTCGGAAGTTGTTGAAATTTACTCAAGTGAGAATAAAGGTTGAATTTTCATGTATTTAGTCTCAAGAGAAAAAAGATTGGAATATTGGGGAAAAGCCCACTAATATGAATGGGGAAATTTTTTTAATTTTTTAACAAAAAAATGATAACCCCCCCAAAAGAAAAGTCATCCATAATCCTAGCAACATGGAATGCTACTGTTAACATTTTGAAATACAGACTTCCAGTTTTTCTTCCATGCATGTATACCTGCTTGTTTAAGCTTTGTATCCCCTATTTCTTTCTCTTTTATCTCCTGTCCCTCCCTCCCTTCCGCTTTTCACGCATCTTTTTTCTCCCTCCCTCCCCACTTCTCTCTCTCTCTTCTTCTCTTTCTCCCCTTCTTCTTTTCTTTTTTTCCAAAATTGGACTCAGTCTGTTTATAATGTTTCATAATTGCTGATTTATCCTACTTGGTACCTGTCCTCATTGTTTCATGTCATTTCTACCATTCTGTAACATGACTTCTTTGGTAATTAAAAAATAAATTGCATACCACATCTTCTTTATCTATTCATCTGTTGATGGACATTTAGGTTGCTTCCATGTCCTGGCTATTGTAAATAGTGCTGTTATGAACATTGGGGTGCATGTATCTTTTTGAATTAGAGTTTTCTCTGGATATATATCCAAGAATGGGATTGCTGGATCATATGGTAACTCTATATTTAGTTTTTTATGAAACTGAAAAAAAACTTTTTTTGTGGTATATGTACACACACACACACACACACACACACACACATACACACACTGGAATATTAGTCAGCCATAAAGAAGAATGAAATAGTGCCATATGCAGCAACATGGATGATCCTAGAGATTATCATATTAAATGAAATCAGTCAGACAGAGAAAGACAAATATCATATGATATTACTTATATGTGAACCATTAAAAATGATACAAATGAATTTGTTTACAAACTAGAAATAGACTCACAGATGTTGAAAACAAACTATGGTACCAAAGGGTAAAGTGGGGGTGGGATAAATTGGGAATTTGGGATTAACAGATACAAACTACTATATATAAAATAGATAAACAATGAGGCTGTACTGTACAGCACCTGGAACTATATTCAATATCTTGTAATAACCTATAATGAAAAAGAATCTGGAAAAGAATACATATATATAAATATAATGACTTAATTCTTTGCTGTACACCTGAAACTAACACAACATTGTAAATCAACTATATGTCAATAAAAACAAATTAAAAAAATAAACTACAAGTCCAGTAAACTCATTATAGTAAAGTTAGAAAATATAGATCCACAAAAAAAGAAAATAGAAGCACCTGTTGTTTTACACACTAAAGATAACTTCTGTTAATACCATTCTGCATATTCTTTTAGTCTTTCTTATATTCAGAAGTCTTTATAAACATACTCATATTTTTAGATGGGATTAAAGCATATGCACTTGTTCATTCATTTACTTAGCAAATGCTCATTGAGTGCCTATTACTAGCATTACAGCTAAGCATATGGACTTGAGAGTCAGGTGGTGTGGATTCTAATTTCCAGGTCTGCCATCTGCTGCTTGGGTGACCTTGGGCTGACAAATATTTAACTTGACTCAGTTTCCTTATTTACAAAGTAGGATTAATTCATAGTACCTACATCATAGTGTTACTGTGAAGAGTGTATGATACACCATGTAAACCACTTAAACTGTTACATGCCTGGCATATAGTAATTACTAAACAAGTGATTTTTTTTTGCTTCATCATCATCATCATTAGCATACAGAAATGAACAAAACAGACAAAGCCCCCTTACATTCTAGTAGGAAGAAGGATAATAAACAAAAACATAAATACAAACACAGTAGAAGGAAATGTAGAGAGTATGGAGCTAGGCAGTGATGCTGATGGGGGTTCCGATTTCAGATAGAGTAGACAGGGAAAGCCTCACTGAGAAGGATGCGTTTCAGCAAAGAGCTGAAGAAGGTGAGGGAGTCAGATACCTGAGGGAAGAGTGCGCCAGACAGAAATAACACAGCAAGCTGAAAGGTTTTGGAGTAGAGCATGTCTGACTCATTCAGTGAGCTGATTAAGTAGAGTAGGGAGAGAGGGGGAGAGTAGTGGTTAATGAGGTCAGAGAAGTAAGGTAGCGGAGGAGTGGGACGGGTGTTTTGGGAGTTGGGGAGGATGCCAGATTTTGTAGGGTCTTATAAGCAATCATGTGGATTTTGGCTTTTATTCTGATTTAAGGAGTCTTTTTGAGAACAGAATGATATAATCCAACTTAGGTTTTCGGTTTACTCTGGCTGTTATTTTGAAAGCACTATAGAGGACAGCAAGGGTGAAAACAGGGAGAGACCAGTTAGAATGCTGTTGAAATATTTGAAGTGAGAGATAATGGTAGCTTGGCTGAGAATGGTTACAGTGGAGGTGATGAGAAAGGGTCAAATTTTGGATAGATCTTTAGGGTAGAGCCAGTATTTCCTGTCTTACTAGATATGGGTTCCAAGAGAAGTTGAAAGTGACTCTAGGAATTTTTGGCTTGGAGCAATTGGGAAGGATGGAGTTGCCATGAGATGAGATAGAGAAGACCTGCTGGGACATGCTTGGATGAGATGAGAGAAGATCAGGAGTTCATTTTGGGACTGATAGTTTTAGCTGTCTTTTAAACATTAACATGGAGATACGCAGTATGTAGTTGGATACATGCATGTGGAGTTTCGAAGAGAAGTCTGTACTGGATGTATAAATTTAGAAGGGTTCAGCACATAGGTGGTATTTAAAGCCATGGTGTTGGATGAGACCACCTAAGAAGTAGCTAGAGAAGAGGATTCCAAAAACTCAAAGCATTCTATTGTTCATAGGTCAGAGAGGTGAGAACCAGCAGTGGTGACCATGGGGGAGTGCCAGAGATGTAGGTAGAAGGCTCTGTGAATGTAGTACATAACCTCAGAGTCAGAAGAGAAAGAATTTCCAGAAGCAGGGAGTAGTCACCTACTGCAGATGCATCTGACTGGTCAACTGAACTGAGGACTGAGAATTAACCTTTAGATTTACCAAATATTGGATGTTTCAGCCATTATTTCTTCAAATAATTTTTAGTCCCTGTTTTTCTCTTCTTTCCTTCTTGGTCTCCATTTTTAAAATACACACACACACACACACACACACACAAATATGTCCATATATCCATATATTTGACCTTTTGGTATTATACCACAGGTCCCTGAGGCTTTGTTCATTTTTTTTCATTAATCTTCTTTTTATCTCTGTTCTTCTGATTGGATAACTTCTCGATCTGCTTTCAGGTTTACTCTTTCCTCTGTTACCTACATTTTCTCCATTTTATTGTTGAGCCCATCCACAATTTTTTTATTTTGGATACTGTGTTTTTTAGGTCTAAAATTCCTATTGAGTTCCCTTTTATAGTTTCCATTTCTCTGCTGAAACTTTTGATCTGTTAGTAATTTCAGGTGTATTTCCCTTATTTCATTTAACATGGGTCGAGTGAGCTCTGATAGTTTCAGTGTCTAGTTTCTCTGGCCACTGGCATCTATTGATTATCTTTTCTCTAGAGAAACAGTCACATTTTCCTCCTTCTTTGTTTTGTTTATGCATCTCAAGTAATTTTGGATTGTATCCTAGACATTGTGAATATTATGTTATGTAGTCTTTGGGTCCTGTTATCCTCTGGAAAATGTTTGATATTTTGTCTTAGCGTACAACCTTGATCTTAAGTTGTGTTTTACCTTCTGCGGATAATAGTTCAGTTCTTCCACCTTTGGTATGTTGGTTTGGGTCTACTTTGCACATGATTAGGACAGGAGTTTGAGAATTGTGCAAATGATTTATTACTCAGTTCAGGTCTCTAAACTTTTGCTCCCTTGATTTAGGTCAGTTTTATACATAAGAAGCTTGGGATAGACTGAAATGGAGGCAGCCTCAAGCACAGAGTTATTAGAGATCCACGGGGCTTTCCCCCTAAACAGTGGCTTTCGTGGACTCCGTTTTCTGGTTCCTTGGCCAGACTGGAGTTTCTCTCAGGCGTTTAACTGCCTGTGCCTCTGTGCTGCTCCACGACTGAGGCCCTCTCAGGGCAAAGCCATGTGAAATAGTTTTCTACGGCTGCATAACACACTTAGGGGCTTAAAAAAACAAATTTACCATCTCAGAGTTTCTGGGGGTCAGGAGTCCAGTCCTTTGCTTACCTGAGTCCTCTGCTTAAGGCACAGAATATTATAATCAAGATGTCAGCTGGGACTGTGGTCTCATCTGAGGCATAACTGATGAGGAATTGGCTTTTGTTAGCAGAATTTAGCTCCTGTGGCTGTGGGATGGAGATTTCAATTTCTTGCTAGCTGTTGGCTAGAGACTGCCCTCAGCTCCTAAGTCATTTCAGTCCTTGCCAAATGGGCCTCCCAACTTAGGCAGCCCGCCGCATGGCCGCTTGGTCTTCCAAAGGAGAGAGATTCTAGCAAGATAGCTGCTCCAGTTTTATGCACATAATCATGTACATCTCATCACCTTTGCCGGATTCTATTTGTTAGAAACAAGTTACAGTTCATGCCCACACCCAAGGGCAAGAACATCAGGAGGGAGAAGTTATGGGGCAGGTGAGGGGGTGGGTATAGGAAAAAACAAACAAAAGAAGTGGGGAGCTCACTTTTGTGAAGATCGCTTCTCTGAGTGTTGACTCCCCTCCACCATCTGCTTGCTTTGTTTACTTTGTAGAGTTTGGTAGATGTTTTATATGTTTTGTCCAAAATTTTTAGTTATAATCAGCAATGAAGGATGGGTTGTAGAGGGCTTAGACCATCATGGGACTGAAAGTTCCTCATTGGATTTAGCCATAAAAAAAATCACTTAAAGAGAAAATTTTATTGAATAATATGGGTAGAAACTCGATAAGAATGAAAGGGAGTGGAAGATGAGGAACTGGATACAGTAAGTGCAGACAGTATGATACTTTAAGGGGAAAACAGGATAAATGGAGAGGTAACTATTGGGGAATGTGGAGTCAAGAAATGGTTTTGTAATTTGCTTTTTTTAAAAAAAAATTACAGTATCCCATTTCATATTAGTATTCTGTAGAATTATCCAACATCATTTTAACTAGTTGACTAGTATTCCATTCTGTTTGTAAACCAGAATTTGCTTCACAATTTCCTACTGATTATATTTAATTATAGATGACACTACAGTGAATAGCCTTGTCTGTACATTATTTCAAACATCTCTTATTTTCTTAAGAACGAATTCTGCATGGTGGGTCAGAGAGTATGAATATTTTAAAAAGTATTTGCTACTGCTGTGAATTGTTCCTGTGAGTTAGAAGAATGATTTGCTGTAAGAAGCAGATAATTCCAATTCTCCCTAAATTAAGTTGCTTCAGTTTAAATGGGTGTTCTTAATATCAGTTACCCATTGCTTAAAAATTGAAGAAAAAAAGATTAATCGCTGATGCTGTGGCTAAAACGAAGGATGTAGATGAAGAGAAGGCAACTAGATACATCCAAGATTGATGTCTTTTTCATTGTTATGGAAAATCCGTGGGACCAGAGAGTTTAAAATGTAGGCAGAGGATTGGCTGAAGTTATTTACCATGAGTTCTTAGCTGGACAGGGGAGGAAGAGACGGCAACAGAGATGCTATTTAGGAGAAAGTAAAAGGTTTCTGCATCCCTCTCCATAATAGGCTCTGTATGCATTTAAAAGTTTATTTTGGGTCTCATACAGATATGTTTTACTGTGAAAAATTTAAAAAGCACACTAATCTTCTATGCCAGGAGAATGAAGAGGTCAAATATTTCATGTAGAGTATAACCTAATCTGCTATGTATTTTTTACCCGTTGCCTTGACTGCTGAAAATGGATTGATAAGCTTGACAAAAGATAGTTACAGCCGAGGTGTTACTGCGACCTTCAGTGATTTTGTGGGCAGATGTGCACCTATTACTTTGGTATTTATTTAATGTCTACTTGTTAAAGTGAGCTTATTTAACTTAGTTTAAACTGCATTGCTGTTTATCAAACTTAATGTCTTTACTGTAGAATTGAACTCTTTTCTTTAATTCTCTTTTGGATTATTTCACTTTTTGGTACACACACAGACTTGCAATATATTACCAATTCACTACCAACTTAGAGCATTTTAAATTGATCGTGGGAAAATTATTCACTTATTCAAGGAAGTTTACTTATTCAGGGAATAAGAAAATAGAGTCTAAATTACTTCTTCCCTTTATTTCTATTTATCCTTCTGTTTTCCACTTTTGGATTATTCATCTCTATTTTACTGAAAACTGGGTAAAGGTAACATCAGAAAATCAAGCCAGGGTTTGTTGAGAAAAGAGGATGAAATGAGATTCGAGTACCATCCACTTTTATTTATCTTCTACCCCCCAACCATGTCCATAGTTAGCAAGCCAACAGTGTACATAAATTATGGAATAGGATTGCTGAATCACTTTTGAGTGTGAAAGCATCTTCCTTTCAGGGAACTTTTCATTTTAAAAATCTGCTTTCCTAGTGGCTCTTTACCTTATAAATTTGGAAAACACATTGCTCAGAAAAATTTTACTTGAAACCTTAACTAGATTGATTGCTCACAAAATGCAACTTCTCAAAATGCTATCAGTAGATGTGAAAGGTAAATTAATAGTGAGACTATATTAACCAAATAATGTTAAACATCATTTCAGAAGGAATTTGCTTTATTGACTGCTTTTAACTCAATGTCATGTTAAAAAAAATTGTTCTTACCTGGCTACACTTGAGAGTGAAGAGACTATTCTTTGATTACATTTTTTAATTTTTATTTTTAAGGTGATTCGATCTGGACAAAAATTAAGGAAAAAGTCTACTGACACAGGCGAGAAACGTGGAGGCTGGTTCAGTGGATTTTGGGGTAAGAAGGAATCTAAGAAAAAAGATGAAGAACCTTTGATTCCTGAAAGTAAGTTCCAAGTCAGATAATTTATTGTATACTGATAAGGAAAAGATATATAAGTTATATTTTAGCCAGTTAATTGAATTTTATTTTATTATATTTTTGAAATAAAGACTCAGTATGGTAAACATGTAAGTAAATATATCAGGCTGGAACATTTCTGTGTTTATTTGACTGAAATAAAACTTTAAGTTTTTGAGAAAAATTATTTGTGTGAAATTTTAAAAGTTGGAATTCAGAAATCTCACATGTAGCATTCCTCATTGTTACTTTTTACATAGGTATTTATTAGAAGTTTCACTTAATTTGATAGTACTTAGGAAATTCTAAAATTTTCATATAATGCCTGAATTCCCTTAATGGTATCTTTTTGCCTTTTCTTGACCTAAACAAGTAAATACATGATGTTTGTTTTAACAAGTCAAAATAGTATATTAATGAATATATGTATATTCATGTATGACTGAAAAATTGTGCTCTACACCAGAAATTGACACAACATTATAAACTGACTATAAAAAAAAATAGTGTATTAGAGGAAATTACCTGGCGGCTTTCGCTTTAGCATTATGTCTGTTGATCTTAGGACACTTGTTAGTTTGGTTTGATTTTTTTGGTTATATCTGTAAAACTAAATCAATCAATTTCTTAACATATTGTCTTTTTGTAGCTATTGATGATCTTATGACTCCAGAGGAAAAAGATAAGCTCTTCACGGCCATCGGTTATAGCGAGAGCACCCATAACCTAACTTTACCCAAGCAGGTAATTAATTATTTAGGTGGTCTAAGAGTTATTATGTTTCATTTTTTTTGCTCCAGTGGTGACCACTAGCTTATTCTCTATATCTGTTGATGGGACACTTAAGTTGCTTCTGTGTCTTGGCTATCGTAAATAATGCTGCTGTGAACATTGAGGTGCACGTATCTTTTGAAACTAAGTTTTCATTTCCTTCAGAAAAATACCCAGAAGTGGAATTGCTGGATTATGTGGTAGTTCTATTTTTAGTTTTTTGAGGAATGTCCATACTGTTTTCCATAGTGGCTGCACCAATTTACAATCCCACCAACATTGTGCCTACGGTTCCCTTTTCTCCCCATCGTCTCCAGCATTGGTTATTTGTGGACTTTTTGATGATAGCCATTTTGATAGGTGTGAGGTGGTATCTCATTGTGGTTTTGATTTGCATTTCTCTGATGATTAGCCATGTTGAACTTTTTTCCCCTGTGTCTGTTGTCCATCTGTACAGCTTCTATGGGAAAATGTCTATTCAGGCCTTCTGCCCATTTTTTAATTTGTTTGTTTTTTGATATTGAGTTGAAGGAGCTGTTTATATGTTTTGGATATTAATCCCTTGTCAGTCATATCATTTGCAAGTATTTTCTCCCATATGGTAGGTTGTCTTTTCATTTTGTTGATGTTTACTTTGCTTTGCAAAAGTTTTTAAGTTTAATTAGATCATTCATTTATATTTGCTTGTATGTCTTTTTCCTCCTACTTGATCTCCTCCCTTATTGTGGTTTTCAATTGCATTTCTCTGCTGACTAGTGATATTGAGCATCTTTTAAAATTAAAATTAAATTATCTGTTTAAAAAATTCTCTAGTGCTTTACCGTTTTCAAAAGTTTCACGCACATGATTTCATATAATCCCATGTTACCCATTTTTTGTCCCCTTCCCCTAATTGCCCCTCCCCTCTTTCTTTTTCCCACTGGTAATCACTAGTTTGTTCTATTTGTGAATGTGCTTCATTTTTGTTTTATTCACTAGTTTGTTCTATTTTTTTGATTTCACATAGAAGTGATATCACAGCATTTGTCTATGACTTACTTCATTTAGCATAATGCCATTCAAGACCATCCGTGTTGTGGCAAATGGCCTGTAGCATTGTGCAAATAATTCTTTCCTTATTGATTCTGTCTGGATGATCTCTATTGTTGACAGCGGGGTACTGAAGTCCCCAACTAATACCATATTGCTGTCTATTTCTTTTGGTTCTGCTAGTATGTGACTTATATATATAGATGCTCCAATGGGTATTTATGTATTTACAGCTGTTACCTCTTCTTGATGGATTGTCCCCTTTATCATTATATGATGGCTTTGTCTCTTCTGATTATTTTTAACTTAAAGTCTATTTTTTCCTGATGTAAGTATAGCTACCCCTGTTTTTTGGTTAATATTTGATTAAGGTATCTTTTTCCATCTCTTCACTGTCAGTCTATGAGTGGCTTTAAAGCTAAAATTAGTCTCTTGCAGGCAGCATATCATTGGATCTTATTTAAAAATTCATTTTGATAGTCTTTGTCTTTTGATTGGAGAATTTAGTTCATTTGCATTTAAAGTAATTATTGATAAAGATGTACAGTTTACAATTTACAGTTTATTAACTGTTTTCTGACTGTTTTGTAGATTCTTTGCTTCCCCCCTTCCTGTGTGCTTGTAGTAGAGTTATCTCCCTGGATATCTGTCCTACCTCTAGTCTTGATCTACCAATTTTTGGGTCAGGATTTTTTTCTCAGTGTTTTATTAAGTGTCCAAAGCCATCAAGCAGATGTTCTTTGTATTTTGTCCAGTTTTGAGCCAGAGGATTGGTCTGAATTAATTTGCTTTAGTGAGAACTGTTGAATTTTATTTATGCCACAAAATAGTTGATCAAATTTCATTTTTGTTATCTTTGGAACTAAGAAAAATTAATTTTGAATCTTATTAATGCCTTATTTGAGCAAGCAATTTTGTATTGAACTGTCTCATGTTCTTTGTGGTGAACATACTGATGCAAAAACCTACTGTATTGTTTTTTACATCACTTAATAATTTAAAAATTTAAAAAGAAATAATTATTAAAGAAAGTAATAACTACTTAAGATTTAACAATTTTCATTCTTTCTTTCATTTAGTATGTTGCCTATATAGTGGCACTGAAGTTAGTAAGCACCTCTATTACAATAAGAGAAAACAAAAATATTCCAGAAATACTAAAAATCCAGATAATTGGCCTGGGCACACAAGTATCTCAGCGACCAGGAGCACAGGCACTTAAGTAAGTAAAAAACTCATTTTAATTTTTATTTCTAGTTATGACTTCAGGCCAAAAAACAAATACAGTTCTACTTAGCATTAAAAAACTTAGTAATAGTAGTTCTCTATTGTTTTTCCTTTCATGTGTGAGAAGATAGTCATTTTTATTTGTGTTTGTTTTGTTATGGACCCATATGAGGAGCTCATCATTTGTTCTCCCCTTCCTTCTTTCTTGTGCAAATGTTTATTGGATAGTGTTGAATTCCTAGATTCGATACTTCGAAGGCTATGCATAGGAACAGTAAGTTTCTGTTTGCAAGATGTTTATGCTGTAGTTGATAAGAGAGGGAGCATAGAAAGTTAATACAGGATCTATAATACGTTAGCGAGCTCATAATTAAGAAGGTACTGGAAAGTTAGAAACCTCCTGGTCAGTGCTGCACAAGCTCAGTTGTGGAAGAGAATAACTTGGGCTCGGAAAATTGGGGCGCAGGCTAGCTGAGTGGAAAGGACCAAGAGAAGCCGGGATGAGGAAGGAGCGTGTTCAGTGCGACATGAAAAGGGAGATGCGTTCCCTGATTTAGGTGTAGCTTGTATTTACGCAACAGTGATCAGAACTTCCGCGGTGTCCTGAAGTTGGCCAAAGTGGGTTTTTCACAAGGATGAGGGGAACAAAACAGTAAACTGAAACAGAAAGAAACCCCACAAATTTTGTGGGCAATTGAATGCCAAGCCAAGGAGTTTGGACTCCAACTCCGGGTAATGGGCATGGTCCTGGATCTCAGAGGAGTTTCTTTTAAAGGGAAATTTGTATTTTAAACCATTACATTCCAAAGGATCTTATTTATAATACTTCTTTTTTTCCTCATTGGGCTGTAGGGTGGAAGCAAAATTAGAACACTGGTATATAACAGGTCTGAGACAGCAGGACATTGTACCATCGCTCGTGGCTTCAATTGGTGATACTGCATCATCCTTGCTGAAAATTGATTTTGAAACCAATCCAGAGAATAGTGCTGCTGACCAGACCCTGGTTGTTCAGTCTCAGCCTGTGGAGGTCATCTACGATGCGGTACGTACAAGGGGGGGAGGGCATCCTCAGTAAGCACGTCTTACTCTTCTGACGTATGGTTTTCTTGTTTTCCGATTTTCATACTTAAGCTTTGTTTACTTAACATCTCAGTTTACTGCCACCCTTTTCTTATTTAAAGAGTAGTACATGTTTAGCAGTTAATTTTGGTTATGTCATATGTACCTTACCACAATTTAAAATTAAAAAAAAAATCAGAGAATACAGTAAGTTCTACCTCCCACCCGCACTGTGTATCTTCGTCTAAATTGTAAAGTGATAATGAGTCAGGGATCTCAGTAACAGAGTGGAACCAACCATCAAGTGATGCAGTTACGTAACAAACCACACCCATCCTGGTGAGCTCAGGATGAGTTAAGAGAGTCTGAATAAAGATGGAGCTACAGGGACAGAACGTGAGCCAGCATGTTTAGTAACACAGAAATGCCAGTGCTTTCTTCTCACGTGAGCAGTATTTAAAATTCTTTCAGTTGCTCCTAAAGCTCTTTAAACAGATTCTGAGCATTGAGGGGGAGGGGAGAGTAAGCAAAAATAAACTGCAGTAGGAAGTCAGTGTGTGATTATTTCCGAGTAGTTAGTTTAATAAGTGTAGACTTCTTTAATGGTATTTTACATTAAAAAAATTTAACATAAGCATAGGTAAGTGTACCTTAGAGTAGAAGAAAATCTATAGTATATGAAAAATCAAAATTAGCATAAGAGAAATCATAATTTACCATCCAAGCCATTTTTTAAGTGTACAGTTTAGTAGGGTTAAGTACATTCACACTGGTGTACGTTCAATCCCCAGAACTCATTGTTTCTTGCAAGATGTCTGATTTTTAAGTTCAAATTTTAGATGCAGCTAAGGGCAACACAGCTTTCTTATTTCCTCTCTAAACTTCAAAATGCAGGGGATCCAATTGTAGTATAGAGAGGTAGAGTTTCCCCTTCTAATCTGGAGGCTGAGACTAGGAGTAATGGCCCACTGCTACATCAACATGATACCACAGAACATTCTTAAGCTTACCTTAGCAATACGCACACATTTGTTGCCTTTCCGATAAGCTTAATTGTATTATTCCTTTTCTCAAGTTCTCTTTCACTTCAGAGGGCGACGTAGTAGGGTAGATTATCTTTGGAGGCACCTCCTCAGTTCAAAGCCAGAGTTGATTAGAATTAAACTGAAACTTTAAAATTTGTAGTATAGAAAGTACTGTATATAACTTGCTTGTATTTTAAATGGTTTTTCAGAAAACCATCAATGCGGTGGTTGAGTTCTTTCAGTCAAATAAGGGATTAGATCTTGAGCAGATAACATCAGCTACACTGATGAAGCTGGAAGAAATTAAAGAGAAGACAGCCACAGGTAAGAATCTGACTGCATAAGCATCATCTAAACTCTCAAAAAATTTTTTCTGTTCTAATGTAAATATTTGAAGTAGCAGGTTGCTTTTTGTTACACTAAAGAAATAATGAGTTTCTCTATTTCTGGTTAAAATACTAGCTGTGTTGGGTTTGCTGTACCGTGTGATATGGTTGTTTTTCATTGACCGTCTGCATTTTCACCTGATATGTTTCATTGAGAATCTAATCTGTGAAAAGGACTGATGTTCTTCCAAATTATGTTTCAAATGATATTCTTGATTCCCGTTGTTAATGGTATAATTACATATTTCAACTTGATCATCTAATTTTTCATTACTTCTTTTTCTTCTTTTAGGACTTACACATATAATAGAAACTCGAAAAGTCCTTGATTTAAGGATAAATCTGAAGCCTTCTTATCTAATAGTTCCACAGACAGGTTTCCACCATGAAAAGTCAGATCTTCTCATTTTAGATTTTGGTACATTTCGGGTAGGTATATGTGCATTTCTGTCTGCCTTTTTTAAATTCAGCTTGGTTGCTAGCTGTCTGATAGTTTGCTTTTTTTCCCTCAGAGTTTACTTAAACTAAACCTAGACTTATGTCTTCTTAGCATTTTGTCAAGCCTAGCTTAGATTATGTCGTTTGTATATATTTTATGGCTATTAAAAAAATAAAAACTAACATTTTCTGAAATGGTGGATGGTTTCACATTGAGGACTAGGTTATTGCTGGTTTTTTTCCATAATTGGAGGGAAGCACTCCTAGTTTTTAATCACTCCTGGGTTTCCACAGTCTAATTACATAATTTTCTTGGTTAATTTACATATCTTGACAATAGAAAATTATACACATATGAATATATGCTTATTAAATCACTGTCAGCAACTAAGTAGAATAAGAGAACTCCAAGAGTTTGGGTGTTGAACCTGCTAGAAATTCAGCTCTCTGAGAAAAAGTGAAGATTTCAAAAAGTGAAGTCCTAAATTGATCCTTGTTTCCTTTGGGAAGAGGGAAAAGGAAGTAGAGATTGGACCTGAATTCTAATGACCTAATTACTTTAGTGATATAGTGAGGAGAGGAAGGAACAAAACTCTTCTGTTTCATGGTGAAGAGTTTAGGATAGCTAGCCAGAGAGGTGAGGCGTAAGTGGTGAGAACTCCTGAGAGCCAGGAAGAGCTGCATGTTTAGACAGGTTATTTGAGACAGAGGGCTGTGTAACTCATCTCCTAATTATTGCGAACGTGCTGAGCATCTGTTACCCAAACATAATAGAGACGCGTGCTGAAATATTAGATTCCTAATAAAATATTTGTTAATATTTATCAGAAAATTAAGGAAAATGTGAATCAGTGTTTTAATTTAATTTAGGTTTTAAGGAAACACAACTAAAGTATGTTGATACATAGACTTCTTTGTTAAGTTTTTTTTTCTCCATTTTAGCTTAACAGTAAAGATCAAGGTTCACAGAAGACTAATAATTCATCTCTGGAAGAAATAATGGATAAGGCATATGACAAGTTTGATGTTGAAATAAAAAGTGTGCAACTACTCTTTGCAAGAGCAGGTAAACTGTTGCTCAGTTTTTGGGCTCTTGAAATTATGCTCAGTAGCTTTGGTAAATGTATGTGTATGTGTGCTTATATATCAACCCTGACAACATTTTGAACTACTTAACACTGTTGGTCACTTAAGAAAACCAAATAGGAAAAAAAGGACACTATGAACTAATCTATAAAACAGAAACAGACTTGCAGACATAGTAAACAATCTTATGGTTACTGGGGAAAGGAGGTGGGAAGGGATAAATTTGGGAGTTTGAGATTTACAAATGTTAGCCCCTGTATATAAAAACAGATTTTAAAAAATTTCTTCTGTTTAGCACAGGGAACTATGTTCAATATCTTGTAATAACCTTAAATGAAAAAGAATATGAAAACAAATATATGTATGTATATGTGTGACTGGGGACATTGTGCTGTACACCAGAAATGTGCTGTGCACATTGTAACTGACTGTACTTCAGTTAAAAAAAAAAAAGAAAAGAAAACCAAACAGGAGCCGATCACTGAAAATCTTTGTCATAGTTAAAAGTAGAGATAAAAATTTGGCTATTCATCTTAGGGTACTTAGCACCATTTGAATCTAGGTGCAGTCACTGCCTAAATGTTTTAGTGTGATGTAAAATTGCCCAGAACACAAGACAGAAGTTGCAGTCGGCTCATGTTCCTCTGTCCCAGTGAGTTTGGTTGTCTCAGTGTTGTTTTCCCTTGTGGCTTTTATTTTTAAATGTTTCACTGTTAGCCTAGTCTTTGAGTAATATTACGTCTTCTACTTTTGTAGATACCTGAAACGTATTGGATATAGTCCTAAAACCGTAGAGGTAGTGAATTTAATCGTTTTCCAAAAGCTTTGGTGTTTTGAATGGTTAAATAAAGATTGCTGGTTCTCCATACTGCTTTAGTTTCTAGAGTCAATAAGACTTGCAGAATATCCTTGACTGTATCATTCTCTGGTAGATGATTGGAGAAAAGGACATAGTTTCTGTGTGCAGAGTGTATACTATAATGAGAGTGATGAGATTTATTAAAATGGAAATATATAATACTTTACCTGGTTTTATAAATTAGGAGCCTATTAATTCCTTGAAGAGAGGTACTTACACAGACCATTAAAGCTGCTTTTTCTTTTGTATGTACTGAATAATAATTGTTCGAGTTGTAAGTAGTAAAAGAGCTTTAGTCACTGCCATCAGTTAGGGTCTGTGTAGGATTCCGTTAGTCATTGGAAGTCTATTTTTGGAACCTTTTTTTTTTTGAAGAAAAGTGACTATTCTACTTTTTGTCAAAAATATCTTGCTTGATAAAACTCATTTTTGCTGTAGAATTATCGCTCTTAGAAACCCCAGAAACCTCTTTTTTTCTTCTTTTTCTTTTTTTTCCCCTGTATTTTTTTCCTTTTTTCACTGTAGCAACCCACCTTCATCTCTCAGTCTGGAATCAAGGAAATGAATTCCTGGGTATTTTCTTGTTTGCTTTAAAATGTAAGATCTTACAAAGGAAGTCCTCCAAATAAATATTTAGGGTTATTTTTATTTCATAGTCTTTGACTTTTGTCAGTGTATATTAAAAAATATAGGTCATTTAGCTTGTATGTTGAAATAAGTAAAAGTCAGTATACATTGAATATATTTGTTAGTTGTTTTCTAATATAGAATAGTTTTCTATAGAACATTTGATAATCTAAAAATAATTATTTGATAAATAAAAACTGGTTGTTTAATTTTTTAAATTATTTTTTAAGGGGAAGACTGGAAAAAGTGTCGATTTCAGCATCCATCAACTATGCATATATTGCAGCCCATGGATATACATGTTGAGCTGGCCAAGGCAATGGTGGAAAAGGACATTAGAATGGCCAAGTAATGTATGAGTTTCCTTTATATTCTAAAGTCAACAAGGTGAAATACATCTGCATCAGTTACTCAGTTTTAAGAAAGCAAAGCTTGATTTCTGGACACACAAAAATAATGATTATCTTATAGCAGAAATACATTTTTAAGAAAATGTTTACTTGAATTTATATTGCCTCTCTTATTTCAGAAGTATTTGGTCTTTTACGTCCTGTAAAAGTTGGTTATCCCTCTTTTTGAATGCATCACATTCAAGGTTTAGTATTGAAAAATAAAATCTTCAAAAATTAGAAGCTCTTTTGATTATGAAACCATATAAACTTGAGAATAATCTAAGGAATGGAAAACAGAAAATATGAGTTTTGAATTTAAGTAGATTGTTACAAAATATTTATGCTGTCTTCTTAAAAACAGCCTTATTGAAGTATTACTGGCATTCAGTAAGCTACAGCTGTTTTAAGTGTACATTTTGGTAAGAGTTGACATAAGTGTTTATCTCTGCAACCACCACTACAGTCAAGATAATGAACACATCTCCATCCCCAAGGGTTCCTGTGCCCCTGTGTAGTCCCTCGTACCTACCTCTGCCTGCTGATTCCTCTCCCCTCAATCTCCAGGCAACATTGATCTGCTTTCTGACACTATGAGTTTGTTAGAATTTTCTGGAATTTTATACAAATAAAATCATAGTTTCAACTTTTTTTTTTTTTGGTTTGGCTACTTTCATTCAGCATAATTAATTGGAGATTCATTTGTGTTGTGTGTATCAGTAGTTCGTGATACTCTTCCAGTGGGATGTTAAACCTACCATACATTATTAGATAAACCTCATTTGGTAATAATGAATTTTTCTTTTAAAATATTGGATTTGGTTTACTTAAATTTTGTTATGAAGTTTTAAAAACTTACATCTCTGTTTATGAGGCTTATTGATCTGTGCTTATATTTTCTTTTTTTGGCATCAGTGTGTCAGGGTAATACAGGCTTCTTGAAAGGAAGATGTATAGACTTCTTTCTTTTTCTTCTTTATGTATTTGGTAGAATTCACCAGTGAAGCCATCTGGGCCTGGAGTCTTCTTTTTAGGGGAGGGTTTTTAACTGTAAATGAAATTCCTGTAACTCAAATTCAGTTTCTTTAATAGATAATAGGGCTGTTCAGATTACTTACTGTTTTTGTTTTTGAGTGATCTTTGGTAGTTTGCTGTGCAAAGAAGTTTGTCTGTCATATATTAGTTGTTGAATTTATTGTCATTAAAGTGTTCGCAGTGCTTCCATCTGACCTTTTTAATACATGTAGAATTTATAGTTACGCTGTTTCTCACTCCTGATACTAGTAACTTGTGCCTTTTCTCTCTCTCTTTTTTTTTTTTTTGCTGATCAGTCTGGCTAGAGGTTTATCAATTTTGCTGATCTTCTGAAAGAATAAGCTTTTGGGTTCAATTATTTTCTCTATTTCTGTTTTTTATTTTGCCAATTTCTACTCTCACATATATTATTGCTTTTTTGTTTTGCTTACTTTGGGTTTCATTTGCTTTACTTTGTTAGTTTCTTAAAGTGGAAGATGAGACTATTGATTTGAGACCTTCCTTCTTTTCTAATTTAGACATTCAGTGCTGTAAATTTCCCTTGAAATGCTGCTTTCTTGTGCCCTATGCATTTTGAAACTCTTCAATCAGTAAGCTGGGTGTTTGTAGGACTTCAATCATTTGTTTCCCATCTTTCTACTTTCCTTTGTTAACTGATGTCCAGTGTCTTTGAGAAAGCTGTTTCACATATTTTGTCCAGTTTTTAAGTTATTTTGAGTAGGAGGGTTTATCCAGTGCCTCTGTTGGGGATGCTTTTAATTTTGTGTAATGTTTCAGAAACAATAAAGAAGCATCTTACATTTTTATGATGATTTTCAATTTACACAGTACTTTTGCAGAAAGTTCATTCTTTTGAGGTAGGAACAGCCAGCCGTCCTCTTTTGAACGTTAGTGGGTTGTGCGTCATACAGAAACATCATTCTTTGTTTAGTGGTTAGGCATCTGTCAGCTTGATCTGTTCTGTTCATAGTTTAGTTAGGAAGTCAGAGATAAACAACCTGAAGGAGCTTTATGGGCAGCAAATAGCTACCATAAAGTTATTGAGACAAGCAAACCCAGGTAGTTAAGTGGAATAGGGAAGCAGATGCTGAAAAGTAAGCATCTGATGAAAGCACAGCAGTCAGTAAAACAGATGTCCTCCTCAAGGAGCTTATATTTTAACCAGAGGAGACGTAAAATGAGCAAGTATACGTATGCTGTATTAGGTACTGTCAAATGCTGTAACAGGCAATGAAAGAAGGTGAGGGGATGAGTGATGGCGTGGATACTCTTTCATGTTTATAACGGGGAGTCTTTGACACCAGGAAATAAAGTATGTATAGCAATTTTGATTTTAAAACATAGTTTGTGTTTGAAAATATCTTTCTAAAAATTAAATAACTTAAGATTTGACTGCTTAAGAAGAATTCAAAACGAGGTCCCAGTTTCAATCTTCTGTACTTCCTCTAAAAATAAGAAAGAAAGAAACCCAGTTACCTCTCCCCACCAGAAAACAAACAAAAAACCTTAAAAAAAAGAATTAAAAAAAAAAAAGAAGAATACAAAACTTGGCTTATGTAGAACTTCCCATTGATGTAATTGGTTTAAAACATGTCCAAAGTAACTTTGTCTCCACAGTGTAGTCTCTTCTCCATTCGCTTTCCTGCTCTGTAATTTAAAGAAACTGGACCTTAAAATCTTACAGGTGAATTATGTTTTTAGATTTAAAGTATCAGGAGGGCTTCCTCTGATGCACGTGAGGATTTCTGACCAGAAGATGAAAGATGTGCTGTGTTTGATTAATAGTATACCCTTGCCACAGAAATCACCTGCACAGTCTCCAGAGAAACAGGTAAATGGATATAATAAAATGCTGAAAATCTTTACATATGTATATATGGGGAGGTTTTTTTTTTTTTTCATCTTTTTGTGAGCTGTTTTGTTTTTTAATACTGTTTAGGGCCAGTTTCATTTTTGGGGTTTACTGTGGTTGATTCTGTTCAGAACTGCATATGGCACTGAATAAACAAAGATTGTAGCCTTTTGTCCCTAATGTTTAGATTGGTGGTAGAAAGTCTATTTTAGGGAACAAAAGAAATGAAAATACATAAATGTAAGGCAAATTTTTCAAATTTATGAAATGTGTTTTAAATGAAGCTAGGTATTGAAATCTTTTTTAAAATGTTGCAAAAGAAAATGATTGTTATAAAATTTTCTTGTATGTTAGACTTAAAGTTCTAGATCAGTCTAATTAGAATTGAAATGAAAGTTGAGAGAGCCTACAAACGCTGATACCATTTTCTAGGAACCTGTCAAGCAGATACACAGTTAATGTTGGGATAGACCCTGAATGACACACAGTGATAAGTAGTCTTACCTACTCGAGTTGTACGTGCTTCTGCCCTTGCGAACGCAGATGGTCGTCCTAATGATTAGTACACTCCAGCCAGTCATTCGTTAGTTGATGGCATAATGTGCTTTGTTGGAAGATTTGCGTGCTGTGTATGTGTCTCTCCATCTCTGTCCTGTTACTTTTTCAGTATTTCTCTCATTTATGTACATTTAATCACGCTAAATTAGTATGTTTACAAAACTTTTTGTATTACTTACTAGGTGTCCTCAATTCCTGTTATATCAGCTAGGACAAAAGACCTGCTTGGTACGCCATTGTTGCTAGACGGAGTGGAATCAGGTAAGGAAAGTAAAATGTTCTGTATTAAACCAAACCTCTAAATTAGTCTGTAGAGATAAAATTTTCAGAAAATAAAGGAATTTTGAAAGTGTGATAGTAATTTGTTGGTTTTAGTTCTAGATGGGCTGCTAACCAATAGTGTGACTTTTGAGTCATTTATTTTTATTTAAGGCCAGGTTTCTTCATTTGAGTGAAAGTATTTTTGTGGTTGACAGTATTTAAGATAATAAATAAACTTTTTTCTTTTTTTCGCCTGGATCTGTACCTGATTGTTTTTCCTATCTCTGGTCTAACTGATCTTTTTTTGACTTTGAACTAGAATATAAACTTCATGAGGAGGAGGATAATGTCTGTCCTGGTTATTATGGTGTCCTTAGTGGCTGGTGCAGACCGATATGTGATAGATGGTACCCAATAAGTGTTTTATTGAAAATTGAATGAATAAACTCAATGAAAACTATCAGAAGTATTGAAGGAAAAAGTAGAAGGGCAGTTTGATTTTATATATGATTATTACATGCCAGATTGAGTCACTTTGTGGGACTTAGAAAGAGGCTATATTCTGATTCCGAACAGAAAGGTTATGTCTAACAAATGAATTTTACTTTTGAGAGATTTGAGTGTTTTATGCAGTTTTCAGTGAGCATTCTCTTAAGTCAAATATGTTCTTCCTTTAGAGTCTGATGATGAGTATTTTGATGCTGAGGATGGAGGAGACACACAGACTAGTATAAGTATGAAAGGGTCAGAGCTGAAAAAAGTTGCCGAGGCCCCAAATGAGGAGCTCATTAATCTTCTACTAAAGTTTGAAATTAAAGAGGTATTTATATTTATTTTGTCCATAAATAGATATGTTTTTGTTACTGCTTTCCTTATAAACTATCTCATGGTAGACCCAGACATTAAGTATACTTAAAACTCTGTCTTCCCTGCTGCCTCCCCCACCACATCCACGCACGCACACACAGTTCTAAGAAACTGAAATGTTATTTTGTAAAAACTGACATAAGTGTGACCTATAGTATAGCTAATCTATTCTCAAAAAGCTTGAGACTCTTAATTAGGACTTTCTTTTCTATAGAAAATTTCTGTGACATGTTTATTTTAATTTTTTTTAACTTTTAAGCTAAATAGTGTTTATTGTCTTGTTTATAATTTGGGAAAGTGTAAGCAACCTAAATTTGCAGCATGTGCTTTTCTGCCATTAGAAGTCATGTGATAGTAACAGAAAACATTGACATGGAGAGATGCTCACAGTATGTCTTTATTTGGAAAAATATTTCCAAGGACATTATGATTCCATTTAGAAATTAAATACACACGCACACTTTGTTTTTCTTTTATAAATGACAGTGTTTATCTCTGTGTGGTGGGGTTGTAGTTTTTCATTTTGGCCTGTTTGCTTTTCTGTGTATTCAGCAACATTTTAAATGAATATGCATTACTT
Source organism: Vicugna pacos (assembly GCF_048564905.1). NCBI lineage: Eukaryota > Metazoa > Chordata > Mammalia > Artiodactyla > Camelidae > Vicugna > Vicugna pacos. Next base: position 6,874,342 of record NC_132992.1, read on the forward strand.
TGAAATAAAACACAAAAGGTTTAAAGAGGAGATATTTCTTGTTGACTGTTTTATATCCCAATGTGACATCATGTCCTAAAATATAATGTCAGAAATACCAGATTGTATTTGTGTATGCAAATCTAAGTATTACTTGTATTTGTTTAAAAAAAAAGATACTTTCTCCACCTTTAGCCTTCTTTGATTTCTCTCTCTCTCATACTCACATGTAACATGTCAGAAAACCCCTGGACTTTAACTTCAGAATATATTCAGATGATTACTCTCTCCTTTCACTGCTACTGCACTGTCAAAGTCACCATCATCTCTTGCTTGAACTAATGCAGTAGCCTCTTAACTGTCTCTCTCTGCTTCCATCAGGTACTTCACATGATAGCTAGAGTGATCCTTTTAAAGGGAAAGTCAGATGACGTCATTGCTTGGCTCATAGACCTACGCGGTCTTCCCAACTTGCTCTCAGTAAAGGGCTAAGTCCTTCCCATGGCCTGCAAGGCCTTACAAGACCTCCAGGTCACACCAGATGACTCTGTGGCTTCATCTTCAGTTCCCTTCTGCCTTACTCATTCTGCTCCAGCCATATTTCATTCATTCCTCCGATAAACGTATCAAGCGTCATCATGTACCAGGCATTATTTTAGATCCTAGAGCTACAGCAGTGAGCCAAGTTCTAGTCCAATGGAGCTTACGCTTGTCTTTTGTTCTTCCTTATATACCCAAAGCACATTCTTTGTGCTGGCTGTTTCCTGTGTCTGGAAAGCTCTTTTCCTGCATGACTTGATTCTTTAATTCCTTTGGAAATGTCATCTTACTGGCAAGGCCTGATCACCCAACACAGGATGGCAACTTTTGCTTTCTCCTGCCCTCACTAGAATGTAAGCTTCATCCGGATATGGACCTTGTCTGTCCTGGTCATTTTGATGTCCTCAGTGGCTGGCATTCTTCATACATGGAAGATGATGCTCAATAAATATTTTATTGAATATTGAATGAATGAACTGAAGTGATACATAATCAAAGTCATCTAAGAGAAAAATCATAGTGCTGTTTGAAATATTTTTCCCAATTTGCCTTTTTTGCCATTCCAAAGTCTTACATATTTCTGTAGTGAAATATATCTAATTTTTTCTTTATATGCTAGTTTTAGTGTATATTTAGAAGATTATCCTCCATTGTAAAAATACTTATCCATGATTTTACTTATTTTATGATTTCAGTGCTTTCATTTAAATCATTGATTTATTTGAAATTTAATTTTGTGTATCAGTTCTGTACCAACTATCTTACTGTAGTGTCTTATTGTTTCTTTTTTTCCATTGATACTCCTGGTTTTTCTTAAGTAAGTAACTATATCACTGCTAGTAATATTAATCGTTGCTTTTTTTCAGCATTTACATTATTCCAGTTACTATGGCTGCCTCATAGGTTTTTCCAAAATGTAGTAGCTCAAAGTAACTATTTTATTTTGCTAACAGGTTTGTGGGTTAGGGATTCTGGAAGGGCCCAGCTTTGTAATTTTTGCGCATAGTCTTTCATGTGCGTTCAGTCAGAACTGACTGAAGCGGCAGGGACGCGAACCCTCAGAAGGCCCCACAGGTGGCTCAGTTACGAAGCTGGTGGTTGATACTGGCTGTTGGCTGGGAGCTCAGCTGGGACTGTTGAACAAAATGCCTGCCTACTCACGGCCTCCTGAGCATGGCAGCTTCCGGGTAGTTGAACTTTTCACATGGCAACTAGTTTCCTCCAGAATGAGAAATCCTAGGTGGAAGTTTCATGTCCTTTTTTGACTTTGGAAATCATTATAGTATCAGTTCCTCTGTACTCTGCTGATTGAAGCAGTCACATCCCTGCCAAAATTCTAAGGGGGACAGGCAGAGACTGCCATCTCTTGATGGAGATCAGAGAACTTGCATGTTTTGAAAATTGCCACGTATATGGTTTATTTTTCATTGCCTAAATATACTATCGTTTCCACAATAATTGAATAGTAGTGTAATAGTGAACATCCTTGTCTTACTTTTTTACTTTAATGGATATGCGTCTTGTATCACCAGATATGACTTTTGTTTTGAGATACAGTTTTAGAAAATCATATTAAGGAAGAATCCATATATTATTATTTTTACTGAATTTAAAAAAGTAAGTGAATAATGGATGTAAAATTTCGTCAAGATTTTTAGATAGTTATATTCTCAGTAATAGAATTTAAGATGATAATTTCCAGTCTTAGTAAATCACTAGATGGTAATAGAGGAGTATGAGCATAATTTTTACTGTTCCCGTAGTGGATATGTATGAAAAAGAAATTGTGTTTCCATTTTAAGTATGCTTTAAAATACTTATCAACCATTCACTGGCTGTCCTGATTCTTTCAGGTGATTTTGGAATTTACCAAACAACAGAAAGAAGAAGATACAATTCTAGTGTTTAATGTTACTCAGTTAGGAACAGAGGCTACAATGAGAACGTTTGATTTAACTGCGGTATCTTATTTAAAGAAAATCAGTTTGGATTACCATGAAATTCAAGGTAATAGCCATAAAAATAGAAATAATAAACAATCAGAGATTTTGTATCACTTTTGAGTGTCTGAAACACTTTTCACTTATATAATAATAATTATAATAAATAATAGCTAGCACTGTTCTAAACATTTTATAAATAACAACTCATTTAATCCTTGTAACAATACTGTGAGATAGGCAATGCTGTTACCTCCAATTTACAAAAGAGGAAACTAAGCCATAAATTGATGACATAATTTACCGAAAGTCACATTGCTAGTTACTGGCTGAACCATGATCAAAACCCTAGAAATCTGTCCCTAGGGTCTGTGATTTTAATTGCTGTGATCTACAGCCTCAGAGAGTCCATATAAATCCCCTTTATATAGGGCATATTCCCATTTTACAAACAAAGAAAGGTTAGATAAAGAGAGATTAAGTGGCTTACTCAAGATCATTATGCATTTTATGAATAGCAAAACCTAGAATTTCTCTCTAGTCTTATAAGATTGAAGTCCTTATTCTTTTGATTGAATAATGTTCATATATCAAGCAGCATCAGATTATAAGAATAAAAATGGTGGGGCATAAAATTCATTCTTTCAGAAGCTCTTACAGTTTATTCATTTGAGTATACATCTTGTGTACTCATTAGATATTTGAGAAATGAAGGAATGGGTGAATTTTCAGTAATTAAAATTATCTAATGTTTGCCTAATATTTTAGTCAAATAAAAAGACCTCTTTTTTGCTATTTTAAAAACAGCTGTAACTAAAGCAAACCTCAGCTTAGAGGAAAATTTTTATGCATTAGTAAGTTTCTGTAAGCACTGTGTTAGGATGGAGTTTACATTACTGTCCTAAGGGAAAAAGTAGAAATGATAAATTTGCTAGGCTGTTTTTTCCCTTAGAGAAGGTTATTTCAATGGAAAATTCAGGGTTGTCCAGAAACGGGTTACAAAACTGTACATAATAAAAGATGAGTAAAAGGGTGGATAAATTACTTCTCCCTGCACAGTTTCTGGAGGCAGCGCCTTGGTACATCTACATAGCATAGAGGACATCTGGTAGTTCCTGTTGTTTTTAAATTGAAAGAAGTTTAATAATCCCCTTCCCTTAAAAAGAAAATCTTTCCTCTTCTGTGTAAGCCTTCTCTAAATCTAAACAGAGGAAAATTATTTAAATTTCTTTACTATGAATGAAATTTTAGAACTCAGCAGAACGCGTTTTTCTAGCTCAACCTCATTGTTACCTAGTTGAGACACCTGAAGTTAAATAGCTTTTGATAAAGGAGAGATGAAGTAGAATTCATATTTCCTGATTCTTAACACCCGTAGTCTTTCTACTGCCTTACAGAGTGCACATATGGCCTTAAAAATATCCAGAGAATTTTTGATTATTTTTGAGCACAGATATAAAATCAAAGAAAATGTAGTATGCATGTTTAAAGTCAGCTGGATTCTAGAGGTAAGGTAAGGATTTGGACTGACTGACTTCCTTACCAGTGATGACCTTAATATTTAATAACCATGAAAATATGTGCAGGTAGTATTTTAAAGCTTAAAATTTTTTCAAAAAAGAAAAAGACATGTAGAAAATTCCAAACTTAAAAAGAGCAATTTATTTGGAACATTTTTTCTTTTTCTTTAATCTAGGATCCAAAAAGAAGCCCCTTCACTTGATTAGCTCTTCTGACAAACCTGGATTAGATCTTTTAAAAGTGGAGTACATTAAGGTAAGGGCCATAGGCTGTTCATATATTTATTGTATGCTCTAAACTATCCTCTGGAAGGAGAAATATGACAGTAGATTATTAAAGGGTCTGGCTGTGTGTCATGGATTTTAATCTTTGGGATGTCCACTATTTCTGTTTCCATTTGTACACCCTCATTCTCTTTCACTTAAGTACAGGACTAAGATTTTACAGAGCCTCCAGACTTCTTGTCACCATGGAAGCCTGGCATGAAGTAGGGCCTGCTCGTATCTTCTGGGGCAAATTCATCTACCTACATCCTTTGTATGCATAGGTGACATTTGGCTGAATATCCTACATCAAAAGGGATAAGGTCAAATTGGATTTAGTTCAGTAGAGAACTGCCAGGATTCGGGAGGGACTCAAAAATATGGTATATGAGGAATGCTGAAGGAGCCAGTTTTACGTAGCTTCATTCAAGATCAGTTGATTTGTTTAATTATTCAACAACTATTCACGGAATATATTTCTGTGTTAGGTTCTGTTAGGCACTTGGGATACAGAGATGAAAAACATTCTCAAGGAACTTATAGACTATTAGGGAGATAGACAGTAAACAACAATTAAAATATAATGTGTTTGATTCTCAAAAAAGAACACAAAGCATTATGGGAGCAGAGAGGCAGAGATATTGGTCAAGCCAGAGGCTTTTCATAAGAGGTCAAACTTTGAATTTACTATGTATCTTTCCAAGGGACAGAACTTGAACCAATTGTTAATTATGATGGGAGATAGATTTTTGATTCAGTGTAAAGACCTCATTAAATGAAAGTTCTCTAAAGTTTGGATTTCTAAGAAAATGAAGTTTCTTTCACTGGAGATATCCTAAAATTGACTTGTTAAAGACTTTCTAAAGGGGTTCAAACATTAGGTGATAGATGGGCTGGATTACCTTTAAACCTTCTTACTTTCACAATTATCATTCTGACTCCTAGCTACAGTTTCCCAGAAGCGAATGTTGCCTCTGTTTGAAGAGGAGGACAAACTTGTACTATTATAATAAATAAATAGGTTTGGATATAACTTTAAAATAATGATAATAAACTTAAGTATATAATGTATTTAATAATATAGTTATAGCTAAATATAAATAAATCACCTGATGATTGTAAGTGATTTATTTACTTTGTTCTTAATTCCTTCTTTAGACTTTTGTTTCTTATTTTTTAGGCTGATAAGAATGGACCTAGTTTTCAAACTACTTTTGAAAAAACTGAACAGACACTTAAGGTAAATTCTATTGAAAGAATAGATCCTATTTGAAAATATCCTACTCTAGAAGTCACATTTAAATCACATTTAAATGATCTAAATGATTTTAAATGTCATATTTAAAATCATTTCTTGACACAGTGGTAATACATGGTGATTCTGGAGTTTCATTTTCTAACTTACATGGTTTATATAGTCATAATAAATAGTCCATTTAAGATCCCAAAACCTTGTATATTTTGAATATTGGAAGGGTCATGACAAGCAGATTATAGGCTCCGTGATATTAGGCTTGGAAAGTGGAGTAAGTAGGTTACCTTCATACTCACATGAACCCCCAAAGTGTGTAGGTGTGATTTACTCTTTGTATAAATATATCCCTATTTAGCGACTGCGGGTTGTGACTCTTTCTCTCCTCTGTCTTCCTTCTGAGTGATGTCAGGCCGTGATGCAAGGCTAGTTAGGGGCCTTTTGGGTCCATTGTGGAGACTGCCGGTATAATTGGCCTGAGAAGCTGATTTTCTTTTTTAAATGTTTCTAGGTGGCTTTTTCATCTTTAAATCTGTTGCTGCATACACAAGCCCTTCTCTCTTCTATTAATTATCTGACAACCATTATTCCATCAGATGGCCAAAACTTGGTGGGTGATACCAAGGAAGCACAAGTTTCTACTGGAAAGCAACCAAAAAATTCAGCTCTACAGAAAGGCATGGAGACTTTTTTTGTTGGTTCTTATTAGTGAGGGTTTTAGAATTCTGGGGCTAAGTGGGGAGTCTTAGAGACCACCTGTCAGTCATTTACATGCCCTTTTCTCCACTTTTGTCCTTTTCGTCAAACTGAATCATACGTGGGTGCCTGCTATGTAAGATAAGTATGGTTAATACTGTTGTTGTTAAAAATGTTTGGTTTTGTTCCCGTTCTGGTGGTGCTGAGGGATGCCTTCAGGCAGGCATTAGGGGAAGAAGGCCTGTGTTTATTCTTAGCTCTTCCTCCCCTCTCAGTGGCTCCCGAAGGGGCTACATAGAGGCTTAATCTTCCCTTCCGTTTTACAGACGAGGAATTCGAGACCCAGAGACTGAGGGCCAGGGTGCATGGAGTGCATAGATAGCATCGAACTGGTTAAAGCCCAGTGTTTGGATCAGAAAGAACTCAGTTCAGATCCTGATTCTGCTACTTAAACTGTGGGGCCATAGACACATTGTTTAACTTCCCTGAGTTTCAGTGTCCTTAGCTTGATCTATTGTGAGTTTTTTCTTGCTTTTAAATTATAAAAGTAATAGATCTCACTATTGAAAATACAAACTATAGAATATATAAAGAAAAACACTATTTGAAACCTTTTAGAACTTGAGTATTTTATAATTATTTTAAGCAGAACCAAGTTCATTTAATATAGGAGAGAAACCTTAATGGAATATTTATTGCTAGAATCCCACTGTGATAGAACTTCTTTGTTTCCTTGCAGTGATTGCATCCTCTAAAGACAGTGACATTATTCACTTCAGGCTGTTTGCCAAGTTGAATGCTTTCTCTGTCATTGTCTGTGATGAGAAGAACAATATTGCTGAAATCAAGATTCAAGGTAAAATTCTCATATTAAAAATTGTTTAAAAGATAAGCTTTCTTTTCAGTGCTAAAGCTCTGAGTTGTGAAAACTGGATTAATTTATCTTATGACATAATTGAACTGCCTGCTTTTTTTAACTCTTCAGAATGTAGATGTTGGTCAGACTCTGACCGTCAGACTGAACCACACATACTGGTGTTTTGGACCTTTGGAGAAGGGTCTCAGATGTGAAAGGGATACTAATGTTAGTCTAGGAATTCTGCTGATGAGCTAAGTGTCGTCGATTCAGAATTCGGATTAAAGTCTGGGACTACGCTTTATCTTGGTACCAATGGAAGGCAACCTTATAATGAAGAGCAAAACCTATGAGTCCATTATGTTCTTTTAGGCAAAAGCTGCTAAAATAAATCTAGCTTTTTCTCTGACTCCAGCTTTACCAGCTCATTGTGATAGAATATGTTTCATAAAATTCTTAAATAACTTAAAAACCAGAAAACTAGAGTTTTTTGTTGTTGTTCTTTCTGAACTGGCAGTGCATCTCCTAGTTTGAATTTGATTCATTAGAGTTTTATAGTTTCCATGTAAATCACTGGATATAAGGTATAAAGAATTTACTAAAATCCCAAGATAATCTGTTTATACTAGATGCAGTTTTCCAGAAGGTTGAAAATTCAGATAATTATTTTTAATGAATTTATGGGTTTCATTGTTTATAGAATAAAAATATCTACTATTGTATCTAGTTATCAGTTGGTAGTTCAGACATTGCTAAACTTATAAATATGTCACCTATAAAAATTATGCAATGGAATAAAAATCTTAAAATCTATTGTGGTAGATATATAGAAATTATAACAGTATTTTTTTTTCAGGACTGGATTCTTCCCTTTTTCTTCAGTCAAGGAAACAGTCACTGTTTGCCAGACTGGAAAATATTATTGTCACAGATGTTGATCCTAAGACAATTCATAAAAAAGTAGGTGATAGTAAATTCTTAGTATTTTTTGATAATTAAATGTTAAATTTTATTTTAAAATATATTTTATTTTTAAAAATATTAATGAAATGTATTTTGATAGAAAAATGTTTGTTTCTATAATGATTATAAATATAAACCCTTTTAAATTAGAATTTTGTTTTGCCATTATCCTCTTGGATGGAGTACATTCAAATCTCTGCTTTTCAGGCCGTGTCAATAATGGGAAATGAAGTTTTTAATTTTAACTTGGATTTGTATCCAGATGCTACCGAAGGGGATTCCTATACTGACATGTCCAAAGTAGATGGTGTGGTATCATTGAACGTTGGCTGTATTCAGATTGTTTATCTCCATAAATTCCTCATGTCACTTCTGGTAAAAATCACTATTTTTTTGACTTAGAAATACTTAAATAAGTCTGATAATTATAATTGCAAATCTTAAAACTTTGGATTTTAGGGTGTGTATTGATTTGATGATTGATGGTATTTATGTATTAATGTAGAGGTCAAAACCTTTCTTTAATGACTGGAATCTGAATCATTTAATGATTTTTGTCTAACATTGTCTAGAACTGGAATTATTTCTGCTAGAACATAGTGAATCCAAATTCTCAACTACAGAAACTATTGAAAATGTTCTTTTTTCCTCTGTTCCTTAGCCATATAGCTATAATTATAATTACTCCTGGTCAGGGAGCTCATAAATATGGATGGATAATCAGTAATTCCTTCCTAACTCTAGAAAAAAAGGACTCAACTGAAAGTTATTTATTGGAAAAAAATTAGCACATAAATAAAAAGAAGATGGTGTTATTAATGATGTGCTTATCGTCCTGTTAGAATTTCTCCTTTTGTACTTTGTGTCCACAGAACTTTCTGAACAATTTCCGGACAGCCAAAGAGGCTCTGAGTGCTGCCACTGCCCAGGCTGCAGAAAAGGCTGCCACAAGTGTGAAAGATCTCGCCCAGCGGAGCTTTCGTGTCTCTGTCAATATTGATTTGAAAGCACCGGTTATAGTCATCCCACAGTCTTCCATGTCCACCAATGCAGTGGTGGTAGATCTTGGCTTAATCAGAGTTCAGAATCAGTTCAGTCTGGTACCTGGTGAAGACTACTCACACCCTCCAGTAATTGATAAAATGGATGTGCAGCTAACAAAGCTTAAGCTCTCTAGGTATGCTCTTTCAATAATTATGGATTTAAGTATTGTTTAATATTTTCTATGAACTTTAATGACCATTTAAATTCATACTCAACATACTTCCTATTGCACAGAAGAGTGTTTTCAGATCAACTTTTTATTTTGAAAAATCTCAAGCCTACAGACAAATTGCAAAAATAGTAAAATAATACTGAGTGCCCCTATAATTCTTCACCTAGTCACCAGTTATTTATTTCTGCTTGAACTCTGTGTATATACGTATTATCACTTAAAATACTTAAAATTTTTAAATTTTATTTTTATTGATATAATTCACGTATTTTGTTAGTTTCAGATATAAAACATAATGATTTGATGTTTGTATATATTGCAAAATGGTCAACTATAGTAAGTCTAGTTAACATCCATCACCACACACATTCACAGAAAATATTTTTCTTGTTGTGAGAGCTTTTAAAATCTACTCTCTTAGCAACTTTCAAATATACAATACAGTATTGTTAACTGTAGTCAGCATCTTGTACATTACATCCCCAAGATTTATAATTGGAAGTTAAAACATTTTTGCTAAACCATTTGAGAATAGACATCTTAACCCTTTGCCCCTAAATGGTTTAGCATGTGTCTCCTAAGATTAATCCTCTTACATAACCACAATGCCGTTATCAAATTCTGGAAATTTAAAATTGATAGAATCCATTATCTAATATGCCTTTAATGTTCAGATTTTACTGGTTGTTCTAAGAATTTTTCCCTTCATCCAGGATAACATGTGGCATTTATTTGAGTCCTGTACCAGGGAGGGGATTTCTATACGGCTAGACATTTATTCTGGAATTGTTCTTCAGCGTCTCTTTTCTTTCATGATGATTACAGTTTTGAAGGGTACAGTCCACTTGTTTCATGGAATGACTCTCAGTTGAGTTTTTGTCTGAGTGATTCCTCATGATTTAACTGAGCTTACACATTTTTGGCAGGAATACTGTGTAAGTAATGATGTATCTCTAGGGCTCACGCCAGAGGACACTTGAAAATGTGTACACAATTCATTTAAAAATCATTTTCTACCCCATCCAGGGAGATTTAATTATCCTCAATAAAAAAGGAATGATTATAAAGCAAGTCCAGGAAATAATCCTGGTGAAGACCTTTATAAACTTAGAAATTGCTTACTTTTCATCTTGCCATTTTTTTCATTAGTCTCTATAGTGCACATGCAGTTCTTGAACAACTGTATTGATGATTTCCCCCATCTTCAATAGTATGAATTTCTTTTTAAAATTTATTTAGTTTGTCACCTATCTTCTGTTTAAAGAAAAACGCTTTCTTAAAGGCTGATTGTACAGTTGACCCTGTAAACAAATGTACAGTTGACCCTTGAACAACATGGGTTTAAACTGCATGATTCTGCTTACACGCAGATATTTTTCAGTGCCAAATAATACAGTATTATACAACCCGTGATTGTTTTGAACCATGAATACAGAGGAGCTGCATATACAGAGGAAACTCATATACAGAGAAACCGCGGATATGAAGGGCAAACTTCAAGTTTTACGACTGCAGGGAGGGTCGTTGCCCCTAACCCCTCTGCATTTTTCAAGGGCCACCTGTGTTTTAATCTGTTTGTGCTAGTGTATTACAGATTAAATTAATTATAGTACAAGTTTAGAAAACACTGAACCAGCACTGTTTCAAATCAGTGTTGATAGCAGCAACTTTTGACTTTGTGTTTTTTTAATGATGTATTGCATTTACCCCCTGTGTTCATGCATATGTATTAATTACATTTTTTATTAGGACGGTGATCCAGTCAGGCACCTCCCATCCTGATATTCAACTGTTGCACCCAATTAACTTGGAGTTTTCTGTAAATCGCAATCTGGCCGCATCTTGGTACCACAAGGTGCCTGTTGTGGAAATTAAAGGGCATCTTGAATCCATGAATGTGAGTTTATGAGTGAAAAAGCTCTGAAAATTTTCTCATTAGAAATCTAAATGAAATGTGGAGTTTTTTACTAATTGTTACAAGAAAATTTCAGTGTGATATTGTTCAGTAAGATCTTTATTATTTTTAGTAGAATTTAATCTTCAGTTGTGTTACTTAGGTTTTAAATTTGCTCTATGTACACATTAACAGGGATCTGTATGTAAGTTATGTATTAGCATATATCATATTTATATCTCATTCTGTATGTTATATACACATACTTTTATTTTAGGGATATCGAAGTACTCCTAAGATAATTATAGCATTGAGTGAAATGCCTATTTTTTATATTGAAGATGGCCTTTTTATTTCATTGAAGTTGTTATTGTTTAAAAAGTGGAGTTTATGCGTGTTCTGAAATTGTCTCATTAGAAAAAGTGATCTGATTTCTTTCATCATTATTAACTTTCTCTAAGGATCATATTGGTTAAGTAGGTGGAACTAATATAGACTCATAAATCACAGTGTTTTTCTCCAAACACTGTCTTACCTTTGAAAATAAAAATTTTAACATGAAATAAGTAGTGAAATACTTGATTGTATAGTGATTATATAATTTTTTTAGTAAGTGTTAATAAGATTATTCTGTCTTCAGTGTTTTATTACTAAGGAAATTTTCTGTATTAAAATTGTTTCCTTTAAAAATGAAATATCTGTATCTTTCTAGGTTAATCTAAATCAAGAAGATCTTAATCTTTTGTTTAGAATACTAGCAGAAAATCTTGGTGAAGCTACTGAAGACCTGGATAAAGTGAAACCGAGAATACAGGAGCCGGGTAAGAGGCTGAAGTCAGTGGCATAATACACATGACTACTTATTTTATAATTTAGTAGAGGAGACAGGCAGTAAAAAATGAAGTAAACAAACACACATTTACAAATTGTGATTTCTATTGCCAAGAAAACAAATAAGATGCTATTGAATAAAACTAGCTTGTTTTTAAGTTGAGTGAACAGTCAATTATTTCTAAGTTGCATGAGTTAGGAGAAGGCCATAAAGAAGGGTTTCAGATTAGTGGTGGATTCCTGAACAATTACTGAATTTGTATGTATAGAAAAAAAACATTTTAAGTTGGCACTAGGCTATGTAACATACTTGATCTGATTTTTAAATAAGGCTTAGTAGTAATGTATCTTAAAAAAGTGAAGTGGTTGATAAATTATGACTCAACAGATAACTTAAAAAAATTGTACTGGAATAAAAATGCAAAGATAATTTAAATTATTAGGTACAATAGCCCTTTGGACTTAAAGGCAGAGTAACTACCAAACTTATTTTTGTAAGCTGTTTTACGTGTACACATATATTCACACTATGTACCTTGGTGTTCATTCCGTTTCTGTATATGTATAGATCCGATTCATTCTTTTTCATGGTTGCTTGGTATTAAATTCTGTTGAAGTATCATAATTTATTTAGCAAATCCCTATTAATGCACATTTCGTGTTGTTTTCAATATTTCACTCTTACCATGTTGCATTAAATATCCTTGTATATACACTTTTACAAATGCGTGTTTATCTATGGGGGAAATACCAGGGCTGCTGGGTTAAAGAATATTTAATTTTTATTAAAATATAATCTAGTCAATATATTCAATAAAATTAGTTTAATTTAACATTTTGAAAGATCTTGCCAGTTTCCCCCCATAGAACTTACACTTACATTTTGTTCCCATCAGGTAGTTTTTCTATGCCTTTTCTAACACAGCATATTATCAGATTTAAAATTTTTTGTCAATTTGTTAAGCAGAAAATGATCTTACTGTATTTTTTCATTTTTAAAAAACTTTTTTACCTGAAACCAATGTAATATTTTATGTCAATTATATCTCAAAAATAAATCCTAAAAAAACTAGGGGGAAAAAATCTTTATTTTAGAGTATATTAATATGTGAAGTGTGCAAATCTTAAGTGTACAGTTCAGTGAATTTCTACATATGGCTACACCAGTGTCACCACCATGATTAAGATATAGAACATTTCCAGCGTGGCACCCAGAAGACCTCCCTCTGCCCCTTCCCAGTCAGTAATAGAATTAGTTAATTTTAGTGAATTCTGATTCTAATAGTGAATTTTAAAAAATGATCAGTGCTTTTTATTTCCTATTTTTAAAATCTTTGCCTATTCCAGGAATTGTTTTGTAAAAGCTAAATATTTGCTAGAATTATTTTCCATGGATCACACTATGTTTGGAAGTGTTGGAATAAGGTGGTATTAAGAAACTTTGCCCTATGCATTGCTTTCCCAAAGGTAATAATTAACAACAGTGATATTCCATAGGGGTTTCTGGTATAGTTTATACTATTTGAGGTACTGAATCTGTCTGCCCCTCAATTTGCTTGTCTGTGAAATGAGGATAATGAAATTTTTACCTCAAACGGTTGTTACAGAATTAAATGAGACAGTCCACGTATGTCTTATTAGCGCAGCATCTAACACAGAGGTAAATACTAAGCAAGTGATATCTGTTATTAGTGTTGTGTATTACGATTTAGAAAGCAATTTTATTGCATTTCAGGGTGCGTGAATTTAGGACCACAAGGTCGCATTCATAGGGTTTTACTTTTGGTACTTGGTGTGACATAAGTGGCTTTAACTATTCTCCCTTTTTTTTTTCCTTATCAAGCTTTAACTCTTGTTATCCTCCTCATGATTTAACCATTTCCAACTCCATCCTGTTTGCAATACCTACCCTGATACGTTATCTTTCTGTGATTTCCACAAACTCTGACCTTCTTAGAATGTGTTCCCTCTATGAGGAGGTCCTTCAGTTCTACTTGAATGATAACTCTATTAAGACTTTCTTGACCTCCTCATGACAATGCCTAGTTCTGTGTTTTCTGTTCACTTGATACAGTGTCTGTTAGAATAGAAGTGAATGCATTTGTTTTAAACATCTTTAGGTGAAATTAAAGAGCCGCTTGAAATCTCTACCTTAAAACAAGATGTGCCTGTTTCACAAGATGCTTTAACAGCTGAAGTGGAAGAAATTAGATCTGTAGACATCATTAATATGCTGCTGAAATTTGAGATCAAAGAGGTGTGTTATATTCATCTGTTTTTATAAAGTGAGGTGAATAAAGAATAGATATTTGGAATTACCTCTACTAAAGGAAACTTGTTGATTATTGATACGGATAAAAAAAATCTTACATAGCCTATCTGTAATTTGTATGCAGCAATAATGTTTAAAAATTTGAGAGTTTGTTCAAGATGAGTTATATTTGGGGGATATAATATTTCTTAGAGAAAATGGTAGTATGTCCTATAACATGGTTTTTAAATGATTTTGGGACAGTTGGAATGTGGCTTGCTTTGGATTTTTAGGAAAGGCAGGAAAAGGAAATAGTGACAGAAATTCTTTGCAAATTTTAGAAACCATTAATAGAATAAAGCATTATATGTCAACATTTAAAAAATATTACATTATCACTGCTTTCCATCTGCAGATTCTTGAGGAAAGATTAAGTGAATTTTCCTCGTCTCCATTCACACATGTAACAAATAATGCATATGCCAAGTGCTAAGGATTCAGAGATAATTGGCTCTGAAGTCAAACAAGAAAATAATTAAAATTTTTGTAACTGCTCCCATTAAAAACTTGCCCAGGGAGCTTGTGGCAGTGATGGTAAGAGGAGGGCATCAAAGCAGTCTGAGAGAGTCAGGGAAGATTTCCTGGAGAAAGTGAAATTTGAATTTTTAAAGAAGAATAAGACGTAGTCTGAGAAAAGGAGTTCAGGAAAGGGGCTGAACCCTATCCGTAGAAAGAGGACCAGGCATGAACATATGTAAAGGTGGGAAATACGGAGGATACAGGGACATGCAAGAACTTCCTCCAATGTCGCTTTATTATGAAATAGTTATAGAGAGGTTATGTTCTATCTCCGAGTTAAAAATAATAAACTTTTAAACAAATGAGTTCTACTTTTTTGATCTGAAATATAATGCTTTCATGTTAAACCTCTTCTGTTTTTCTGGTTAATATTACAGTTACTGAAGATTTTTAGGCTTTGATAATTGAAACTTTGATAGATGAATCATTGTCTTTGCAAATGAGCTTCATTAACATATGTACATAGAAAACCCATAAGTCATTTTTAACATCATTTGTAATATATATTACTACAGTTCCTTTTCCTTAGGACAGTGATTAGGGTGGGGGAAGCAATTTGCATTTTTTAATGGAGGTACTAGGGATTGAACCCAGGACCTCGTGCATGCTGAGCACGTGCTCTGTCAACTGAGCTATACCCTCCCGACTAAAGACATTTTTGGTTGTCACTATACAGAGAGACAGAGCTATTGGCAGCCAGTGGGTAGAAGCCATTGATGCCACCAAGCAGCCTACAGCGCGCATGAGACTGGGCCCTACTAGGAAGAATTATCCAACCCCAAATGTCAGTGGTTCCAAGGTTGAGAAACTTTGCCTTAGTAATAGCATAAACGTTGACTGTTTTATCTCACAGACTTTTACATCTAGTCTGATGCCATCCATCAGACTGTGACTTCTGAAAATTAGGCAGGACAACTTTTTTTAATATAACTCTTGAAAGCCAGTGGAATACAGTGGCAGTGCTTTAAAAATCTGAACAAATAGGTGTACCTTCCAAAGTAGATAATCCTAGGCAATTTCCAGGCACAAATAGAAGTAAACATCTTAACATCGTGTGAATTTTTTGGTTATATCGCTCTGGATGGTTATTACATTATTGACTTATCTTCATCATATATTGGTATGAAATAGTTTGTAGTAAAACTGGTATCTTTTACTAGGTTGTGATTACTTTGATGGAAAAAGCAGAAAAGAAAGGAAGGCCTTTACATGAACTAAGTGTCCTACAGCTTGGAATGGAAGCTAGAGTTAAAGCCTACGACCTGACTGCTGAAGCTTATCTGAAAAAAATTAGTATGCGATGCTTTGAGTTCTCAGGTAAGTGTGAAGTCGAGTCTGTGTAAATTGTGCATGTAATAGCAGATGGTTGCTACCTTTTAATCAACATTTAGCACGTTTATTAGTGTCACCATAATTTTTTAGCTAGTTTAAATTAATATAAAGGAATTTGGTACTAAAAATTTATTATCTATGTAATTGTCATAAAATGAGAATATATCTAAATATTTAGCACAAAGTAGTATATATCTAAAGGAGAAATGAAGCATTTGTCTTCAAGATCAATACATAATACTTCAGGACTTGTAAAAGGCAACATTTCATTATAACTATGCTGTGAGAACTGACACCTTAGGAAATCACAACCCGAGTACAATACCCAGGTGTGGACCCTTTTTGAAAAGGTGAGTTAATTTACTAGTAACTGTTTTTGTTTGTTTTTAAAATTACATCAATGTTTTTTATTTGTGTTTAATTATATTGATATATACTTAAAAAAATTAAATACAGAAATTTATAGAGGAAAAATTTAACATGGACTTGTCGTCTCTTTGACCTTTCAGATGTACTTTCTGAATTGCATCCAGCCAACTTTGAAAGTTGCTGTGGGTGTTTGAAGTTTGCAGGAATTCTATAGGTTACCTTTAAGTAAAGCAAACTTTTATTGAGAATAATGCCTACTTCAGTGTATTTTATACCTTTGTTCTTTAATATATTCTGATTTGTGCAAGTAAATAATACCAGTAGTATATGATTATAGCAGTTGTAAATGGCCGTTGCTGGGTTTTTTGTTTTTATGGAATTTCTTTCATTTTTGTTTCAAAGCGAGTTTTATTGAGAGATGATTCATATACAGTGAAATTCACCCTTTTTAGTGTACATCTTTGAGTTTTGACAAACATATCCGTGTCACTGGCCAATCTATTTTTAAATACATTTGAAATGTTTAAAAGACTTAATGGATCTACCTTCTCTTTTTCTCTTCTAGACTCTAAAGGAGGACCTCTCCACATTATTAACTCTTCTAATGTAACAGATGAAACCCTTCTGAAAATGTTACTGACAAAGGTACCTAGTTTCATTTCTGGTATTCTTTAATATTTGAATATATAAAGCTATGTGATTCCCCCTTATTTAATAGAAGTTCAAATCTCCCCCCTAAAATTTTTCATTCTAAAATTGGTAGATTATAGTGAATTATGGAAGCATCTGACAATCCTGGATAATTTCACTAACCTTCTGAGTTAACCCAATGTTTTTGAATTAGTGGAAGTGTATAAAGTTCCATTGTAATTTGAAGCAAAATCTGTTATAATCTAGATACGCTAACATTTTCCCCTACCTTTAACATTTCCTCCCAAGTAGGATAAGGAGTTTGTTTTTGCTTCTGTAGAATAGGAGAAAAGCTTCGGTGGCCAGGTTTTTGGCATGCTTTTCTTCGCCTATGAGAAATACGTTTATAGTGTTTTCATAGCATACTTTGAAAAGTAAAGAATATAAATCTGTTTTTTTCAATGTGTAAATTTGGTTTAATCTTCCATTATTTGTAGGCAGACAGTGATGGACCAGAATTTAAAACTGTGCATGACAATACGAAGCAAAGACTGAAGGTAAATCTCTTCTAATTCACTGTAAGGCTAGGTTATATATTAGTGATTGAGTCTGGCTTCAAAGCCATCTTCAGTTGTGAGATTGTGAGTTCTAAAATTAGAATAAGGGTAGCAGTAATAGATCTAATCTTATAGATAAAAGAAATGGATATATAGTTGAAGTAAAATTATTACAAAAGACTAGTTATTTCCCAGATATGAATTAATGATTCCTTGTTGAGTACATAAGTAATATACTTTTTAAGGGAATTTTGTTCACTATGGTTGTTTGGCATAGTGTTGCTGGAAGCATTAAACATTTGAATTGTGAGCTGGCTTTAGGATTAGAGTAAAATTAGGGATAAGGTAAAAGTATGGCTCAGTACAGACATCACTTCACAGTCCATTTGAGTCTGTATGGCCTGTCTTGGAACCATGTGTAAGGTGACTGATAATACTTCCTGTATTTTTACCTTAAAGCCCGTCAGGTTCTGTTGAGGTTAGAACGATGGTCGGGTGTGGGAGTGGGCAGTGTTGGTTTTTATTGTCTGGTAAGTTATAATAAGTAATAGTAGGTTTTTTTTCTTAAATAAAAAAGGCCCTTAATTCAACTATTCTCGTGCAGCCTGTGTATGTTGAAGTTTAACAGAAATTACCGTATCTGAAATCTGCCTTTCTAATTGTTCATTATCTTAGGTTTCATTTTCATCCTTAGACTTAGTTCTTCATTTGGAAGCTTTACTGTCCTTCATGGATTTTCTGTCGTCTGCTGTTCCATCCTCTGAACCTTCTAAGAAGGAACTGGAGCTGAAACCACTTGTCGGGGAGTCCAGAAGTATCATTGCCAAAACTGGTATTAACTTTTGAGTCCTGGTCTAATACTTTCTATCTGAATTTAATATTCATATAATAACTTGTATTTTCAAGCCAAGATAACTATTTAGGACCTTAATGTTACAGCTGCTCTGACAGATTAGGTTTTCAAAAGAAAGCAGATTTTATCCCTATGGTATAATAGGATAATTTAGTGAGGGAGTTTAAATAAATGTTTAATATTAATCATGTATTTATATTTGATATCACTGACTAGCTTCTACATAAAGTAAAGTTGCATATACTTTGCATTGATGTCTCTATAGGCTTCATTCCAGTGAAAGTGAGAAAGGACAAAATTAAAATATTAACAGAATCATGCATGGTCACAGGGGCCCATTTCAGTCAGTCAGTTAGACCTACCTGATGGTCAGCAGTTTTAAGCTTGGCAAGACACAAAAGGAATAATCTCATCAAAGAGACAGACTCACTTTGGTTTCTAAGTGAACCTGTATTTAAATCACATAGAAATATGGGCACATGCCATGACTTGTATCTTGAAATATTAGATGTGAGGTAGCCAGAGTGAGCATATGCCTGTTTTAAAGCCAAATATTATTTTAATTATTTTTCTTTCATATCATAAGGTGTGAATATCTAACATCTGGTAATTTAATTTTCAGAACATTACCTATTTGCATTATCTGTATTACTGGCATCTTTAGAGTGTAAAACTGTTAGTAATATTAAATCTGATACAAGGATGAGTTTTGTTTTGTTTTGTTTTGTTTTTACCAGAGAGCAGAACATTATTTTTGCTATAAACTGGAGTGAGAGAGTTTTACCTTCTTTGTCTTTAATGTACTTGTTACATTAATATCCATGGAAATATCTTAATAACATATACATACACACACACAGTTGAATAAATTAAAAAGCAATGCTTAAGCTCACAATAAACTACCAAAAACATTAGTCCAAAGAAACAGTCTTCCAGTTATGCTGTATGACTGCTTTTTATGGTTTGATTATGTTATTTTAAATATATATTAAAAAAAAACCCTTTTATCATCTGGTAATTAAGGACTCCTGTCCCCATGCTGTTACAGTTTTATAGGGAAAGTCTGTTTCCCTCAGCTAAGACAAATCTCTGGGAAATTATATCTTATATTTATCAATCAGGACCTGGACTAAAATAGATTAAGGGAATCTATTTGATTGTGATTCTTGTACATATGTAGCAGACACAGACATACATTATAAAATAATTTTTTTGTTTTTTTCCTTAATTTTAGCCCTTTATGTTCATTTCTTACAGAATTTATTTTAGGATGGAGAAAAAAATGCAATCTAGAGAAATTGGCTCTGTAGTTAATACGTATTGTAAATGTCATAGTTAACAATACAGATTTTATTAACTGTCACTATTTCAGTTTTTCATGAAATATTTTTCTTTGATCTAATATATGTTATGAAAGGAGTTAAAAATCAAAATGTGGCTGTAATGGAATTTTAGAATTCTAATGTAGAGGGTTTTTTTTTTTCCTAGAAGAAAAATTGTAAGTTTCCATCTAGCAAAATTGTATTTACACAGTGCTATTAAAAGTTGCCTTTATTTTTCATTTGGACGAGAACATAGTAGTTTTTGTCTGATTAACATTTGAAAGTTGATTAAAAATCATATTAATTATACGTATTCTTAATGGAGATCTTTTTGGTTCTTCATAGTTCATAATGTACTTTTATTTTAGTGAATTTGAGATTATTTTATGTGTTATATCATTTGTGCACTTTGTTAATCACAAGAATTCTGTTATTTTTCAGTATCCAGCAGTACTTCTCAAGACGATGTGTTTGATATAAAGATCATAGCTGAATTAAATGCATTTAATATCTTTGTCTGTGATCAGAAGTGTAACATTGCAGATATTCGAATACATGGTAAGTAACTATTCCTTGGTGTAGGTATTTCTGTTTCTCTACATAGACCTTCAGGAAGAATGAGCTTGTTGCATGGTGGATTTCTCTTGAGTCATCTTTGGGTTTATGTATATTGAGGACTCCTGCAAACTTTTCAAAGATGTGCTATGAAATGTTAGAAGTAAATGTGTTATGATTCATGACTGATGTGAGACATTCCTTATGTTTTTAAAAATTTTCAGAATAAGTCTGAGGCTTAATCTCTTGTGTCCTGTTTGTGTTTTCAGAATAATATAACTTCAAACTGAGAAATGAATATCGTAACATCTCACTGAGTTCTGCTTTTTTCCCCTTGTCTCTTGTGCATATATAGAATTCAGGGAAAGAATTTTTCTAGAGGAAAGTTTTTAAGCTTTACTCATCATCAGCCTGATACAGGGATGAGTGCAGATTATACTGTAGATCCTGGAGCCAGCCTGCCAAGGTTCAAATTATGGTTCTAACACTTACTGGCTGACCTTGAGCAAATTAATTAACGTTTCCGTGCCTGAGTTCCCTCTTCTGTAAAATGGAGTTAGTTATAATAATTATTCATGGGATTGTTGTGAGGATTAAGTTTACAGACTTACATATATTTAGAAAAGTGCCTGGTGCTTACATAATAAGAAGTTAATAAGAGGTGAGACAGTCAGTTCCATTTAACAAATATTAATCTGTTTTATGAGTAGTGTGGTAGTGATTTGGGCTCGTTATTGGGGCTAACCTATAGGCATTCTCTCTTTACTGAGGTGTGGTTTTAGAAACCATGCCTTTAGAGCTTATAAGAATGACAGACATTTTTTTGGAGAGAAATCTTAAAACATTATGTGTTAGGCACAGTTTATTGTAGAAAGAATCATACTTAACTCGTCAAACTATATTTATTTATGCTTAGTTTTTAGAGTAATAGTTTTTATAATAATATAATGTTTGTGAGATGGTTATTTAGTAAATGTTGTATGTCTTCCTAAATGACCAGCTCTGAGCTTACCAGTGCACAGGATTTTTATGTTTGGAGACCTGTGATTAATTTTCTTTGAAATTTGATTTCTTTTGTTTTAAAATTTCTACACGTTTTAGTTATGAGATGCCCTTAGCACTTAAAGATAGTATCATCTTTCTTAGGTATCTCATATGTAAAAGGTAATACCTTTACTATGTGTAATAGTGAGTAATTTTTATTCATTCCATATCTTGGTAGTATGGTATTGAACTTAAATACCAGTAAATCAGTTCACTTGGAGTAGGTGACAAGTGTCATTTTTCCCACAGGAATGGATGCTTCTGTTTCTGTGAGGCCAAAGCAGACCGACGTATTTGCCAGACTTAAGGATATCGTAGTTACGAACGTTGATTTGCTGTCCATTCACAAAAAGGTAATTAAAGAATATGTTTCTATATTGGAATTTATTTTCGTTCTTTGGGCTTGAGATGCGTTTATTCATTTGTTCATTCTATATTGTCTGTCACGTGTCAGGCATTTTGTTAGGGACTGGGCAGAAGTATGGTCACTGTCTGTTTCCACATTGTGTATAGACTAGGTGATTTGTAAAAGCTATCTCTGACCAGTTAAGTGATTGATACCTCCATTGATAAAATGTTTTTTATAGATTTAGGAAAAAGTTATTGTCAAGTTAAATGTTTTTAACTAATCATTCGTTGAAGGTTGAATTTAAATGATGCTTCTTTATCAAGAATTCTGTAATAAGGAATCTTATTTATACTATACTGATACAGCTTTTTTGTTGTAATAACCAGTTAATTTAATACTTTTAGGCTGTCTCTATTTTGGAAGATGAAGTCTTTAGATTCCAAATGACTCTTTATCCAGATGCTACAGAAGGAAAGGCCTATGCTGATATGTCTAAAGTAGATGGCAAACTTAGTCTCAAAGTGGGCTGTATTCAAGTTGTTTATGTTCATAAATTCTTCATGTCTCTTTTGGTAAGTTTATTCTTTACATCTATTTATTTCCCATTGAGGCCTCAGTATCTTTGCCTATACATCTGAACCTCGATAGTCAAAATCTTTACTAATAGGGGTAAACTCCCAAATACTGAGCAGAATTTTACCATTAGGGAAGTTCCTTACATGATGGATAACTAAATGAATGTCTATCATTGTTTTGAACCTATACATGATCATTCCTTAACATTCCCATTGTTACGTATTTTGAAAGTACCTTCTGATGTTTTAAGTTAGGGCTTTTCAGTGCTGTTTGTTTTATGAGATACCCTTAAAAAGTATTTAGCTAAAAGAATCTTTTAAGGAGCTTATCAGGCATTTGAAGGACTTATATTGAAACTTACAGGTTTTGATTATAATTTTGATCAACAAAGTCATAAAATTCTTTTCTTTCAGTTGTTTATTTCCATTTAAGTGTCCTGGACCAAAGAGTTTAATTTGTCTGTGCCTCTTAGTGAGGCTGTTATTCAAAGCTTACAAGTCATATATTTCTACCTAAACCATCATGTTTTATTTTTCTGGAAGGTAATTTATTTAGAAGGGGGTTAGTTTAAGTCACTTTGTGTTATTAATGGATGTATATCAAGAATATTGCTTCCAGTTTTTTTTTCTTCATTAGGAAAAATCCATTTTTAGTTGAAATTGAGATGAAAGGCATCTTACCCTAAATAAAGAAGTTTTGACTCTGATTAATGATTACAAGATTATAAACACTTAAGCATCTTTGCTCCTTGGGGTACATTTAAAAAAAGAATCTTCAGAAATAAGTTGGTAAAACCTCAGTTTCTAAGTGTAAACTTTATTCCTATGACCTAGAGGTACAGAATTGAAGCTACTTTGGGAGAAGTAGAGCACTCTCTGCCATCTCTTTATTAAATTTGAATTAAAATGACCAACATTCATGAGTAAAAGGGAAATGTAAGAAAGAATTATTACCAAAATGTGTCCAAAAAATTCTGAAATACATAAAATGAAAGTTAAAGGACTCTCTTCCACTTGTTAATTATCTCAAACTGTATCTTTCTAGACTTTACTCTCTATGTAACCAATCATAAATAACATCTCTTTTATATCACCTCTTTTATTTAGTTTGTCTTTTTTAAAGTCCTTCCATTTAAAAATAAATCCCACTTTGAGGGGAGCTCTAAATATCAGTCTCTTTCAACAGAACTTCCTTAACAATTTTCAAACTGCCAAAGAGGCTTTGAGCACAGCTACAGTCCAAGCTGCAGAAAGAGCTGCTTCCAGCATGAAAGACTTGGCTGAAAAGAGTTTCCGCCTTCTGATGGATGTCAATTTGAAAGCACCAGTTATCATCATTCCTCAGTCTTCTGTATCACCTAATGCTGTTATAGCAGATCTGGGTTTAATCAGAGTTGAAAACAAATTTAACGTGGTTGCTGTGGAACACTGTCCTCTTCCCCCAGTCATTGACACAATGAGCATCCAGCTCACTCAGCTGAAGCTGTCCAGGTATAAAAATATAATACAGTCATCTGTTACTTACTAGGAATAGAATCTTTGCCAAGGGTAAAACCCCTCCAGGGTTTTATGGGTCTTATTCTTTATTTTTTCTGATTATGAAACCTTGGCTGTTGGTTTTTGGTCAGTGCTTGGTAGCGGTGTACCTCATAGAATCTGCATTTTTGTCTTACTAAATTTGTAGCTTTTTTTTATTCTATAAAAATTCCCTACTGTAAAATTTCCTACTATAAAATTATAGTTTACTCAATACTTAGTTTAGATTTATTTTTCTTTGTTCATATTTTTACTCTGCACATAGCTATTTTCTTTTCTGTGCATAGGAGAAGACTTCTTAAAATGTAATAAAATTTAAGGTTTATTTCTGATTTCCAAACCTTGTCACATTTAGGAATTCTCAGTAAGGTATCTAAATGATTATCGAATCCAAATGGAAAAGTGTTGGTTCTGTTGAAGGACAAGAGTAACTTTTTTGGTTGTTCAAATATTTGTTGACGGGCAAGCTAGAAATGACTATTACAGTATGCTTGTTTAACTTTTAGGTTTGGTGAGTTTTTCCCTTTGAGTTTGGAGAAGTGCTATTAACATAAAACTAAGGGCTGGGTAGACTATCACTTTCTGTCTCCTCCAGTTTTAGAAGGATGTAGCATTTGTATGACAGACTGGTTGCTAGTATTAAATTGTCCTTGTGAAAGATAGTAAATAGTGCAATAGTCATACTTCATGAAATTTGTGTCTTTGAAATCAGCATTATACAGGCTTTGTTTTACATAGTTCTGCATGTAAACTTGATTTATTCTGATTTAGATTGATTAGCGAAAAGAGGCGTGTTCTGAAAGAACTCTGATTGCAGCCTTTAGTGTTTAGGAGAATGCTATGTGGAAACTGTTACACAGTATGATAGTCTTCATTTTAAAATGTAAATTTCAGAAATACAAATTCTTATTTATCTTCCAGAACGATTTTGCAGTCTGGCTTACCACAACATGACATTGAAATTTTAAAACCAGTCAACATGCTTTTGTCCATACAGCGAAATTTAGCAGCAACATGGTACGTGCAAATTCCAGGGATGGAGATAAAAGGAAAACTAAAACCTATGCAGGTAAGTATATGTATAAAATGTATGAAAGTTGCTAGATAGGCTTTTGTCATTGATACAGTGTAGTTCTAGAGCACATCAGAAGTGATGATACATTTAAAGGGAATGCTCTGTTAACTAAAAATGAGGTCATCCTAGGTCCCACACTTTTCTTTATTTCATATTAGTCAGATGTTTGATAAAGCCAGCAAGAAATCTGGGGTTAAAACCTATTGGGGTCAACTGAAAATATTATTAGTAATTTTGGACAATTCTATTAAAGTTTTAAGGCAGTTAAATTATGAGACACTATACGGTGATACTTGGATGTCACATTCTCAAAGCACCTTAGTATTTTTAATGTATAGAAGTACTCTTTTAAATAGAAAAGTGAATATGTTTATTTGGTCAGCATATAAACAGCAATACTTTTTTTTATTTGAAGTATATTTGATTTACAATATTGTGTTAGTTTCTGGTGTGCGACCAAGTGATTCAGTTTTATGTAAATACACACACATACATATACATATATATATATTCTTTTTCAGATTTTTTCCATTACAGTAGAGCCTTGTTGTTTATCTGTTTTATATATAGTAGACTGTATCTGCTAATCCCAAATTCCTAATTTATCCCTCCTCGTCTTCCCCTTTGGTAGCTATAAGTTTGTTTTCTGTGTCTATGTGTTTGTTTCTGTTTTGTAAATAAATTCATTTGGATCATTTTTTTCAGATTCCACATACAAGTGACATCATATAATATTTATCTTTCTCTGTCTGACTTCTCTTAGTATTATAATCTCTAGGTCCATCTATGTTGTTGCATATAGCATTATTTCATTTTTTATGGCTGAGTAATATTCCATTGCATATATACCATATCTTCTTTATCCCTTCATCTTTTGAGGGACATTTAGGTTGCTTCTGTGTCTTGACTATTGTAAATATTGTTGCTTTGAACATCGAGGTGCTTGTATCTTTTTGGATTAGAGTTTTTATCTTTTTCGGATATATGCCCAGGAGTGGGATTGCTGGTTCATAAGGTAACTCTGTTTTTAGATTTTTAAGGAACTTCCATACTGTTTTCCATAGTGGCTACACCAATTTACATTCCCATCAACAGTGTAGGAGGATTTTCTTTTCTCCACACCCTCTCCAGCATTTATTATTTGTAGACTTTTTAAGGATGGCCATTCTGACTAGTTAGTGTGAGGTGATACCTTATTGCAGTTTTGATTTGTGTTTCTCTAATAATTAACAATGTTGAGCATCTTTTCATGTGCCTGTTGGCCATCTGTATGTCTTCTTTGGAGAAATGTCTGTTTAGGTCTTCTGTCCATATTTTTGACTGGGTTGTTTGGTTTGTTTTTTTTTGTTATTGAGCTATATGAGCTGTTTGTATATTTTGGAAATTAAGCCTTTGTCTTTTGCATTGTTTGTATATATATTTCTCCCAGCGCACAGATTGTCTTTTCGTTTCATTTATGGTTTCCTTTGCTGTCAAAAGCTTGTAAGTGTGATTAGGTCTTATTTATTTACTTTTACTTTTATTTCTATTGACTCGGGAGACTGAGCTAAGAGAACATTGCTATGGTTTATGTCAGAGAATGTTTTGCCTATGTTCCTTTCTAGGAGTTTTATGCTGTCATGTCTTATATTTAAGTCTTTAAGCCATTTTGAGTGTATTTTTGTGTATGGTATGAGGGAGGGTGCTAACAACTTCATTGATTTACTTGTAACTGTCTGGCTTTCCCAACACTAGTTGCTAAAGAGACTGTCTTTTCTCCATTGTCTGTTCTTGCCTCCTTTGTCAAAGATTAATTGCCCGTAGGTCTGTGGGTTTATTTTTGAGCTCTCTGTTCTGTTCCATTGATTCACGTGCTTTTGTGCCAATACCACATAAACAGCAATTATTTTTATTTATTACTGTAGTTAGCAGGTCATGTGTAGCTCACAGGAAGAGATGATACTGGTCAAAGATGGTCATGGAAGTATAGGAATCTTAGGATTCTTGTGTGCCTGTGTGTGAAACTGTTGAAGCCAAACAGTAGAAGATAGGAAAAGGGAGGGAGTAACTAAATGGAATGTTTGAAAGACAAATAAGTAGTAGTTTAGAGGTTTTTGATATCTGTGATTATTTCAGTTAGTTCTAAATAGAACAGGAAGGGTCAAACGAGCAAAGTCCAACTAGAGAAGATGTTAAAAGTGAAGTTTGTTGTAGGAATGAAAGGTCCCTGTATGTAGTGTGAGTAGGTGTGTTATATGAAGAAGAGCATCTGCTTAGGGTATTGATAGAGGCTTCTCTACTCCAGAGTATGGGACTGTTCTCTCAAATTCTCCCTTGCTAAGATTATATCCCACAACTAGTACTTGACCCTTTTCAAATATTAGGAGGTGGCGAAGTAATTTGTCTTTCAGGCAACTGTTGCCTTGGTTGGTATCACAAGTGGGAATGAACAGACAAGGAAGTTCTAGGGAGTTAAAGTGACATCCATTATCTAAAGACTGGGGCTTGGAGCAAACAAGAAATCCCTGGTCATTATCTCATGCTAAAATATCTCCCCATTTTCATTTAGACTGGGGATCAGGGACTCCTTCGGAATAGGTGCTTAACTGGGGGGACATTGGGTATTGTCGTGTTCAGAAGAGAAGGTGCTGTGAATGTGCCTTGTGTGAATTTGTGTTTAAATACTAGAAACAGGCCTTTTGGACGACTGTGTGTGTAGGGGAAATGTACAAAAGATGAAAGAGTTAAAAAGTTTAATGGATCTTAGTAGGCAGTAGCATCCTCGTTTGTTCTAGCAGCTTCATGTTGTTCTGCAACCACCTATGAGGGAGATGACATTCCTGTTTTAGAATTTAAGAAACTTGGCCAACAACACAGCTTGAAAGTTGTAGAGTTGATACAGATATGCCTGACTCAAAAGCTCTTGCTTTTTTTTCCTTTTTCTTTTTGCCACATACCCCCTTTTATACAGGTTGAAGATAAGGAAGATACTCATTTCCTCTTCTGTGTTTTGATTTTAAAAAATTCTTTGTAGATGCACTTTTTATTGTTCTAAGAGGCATCATCTTGATAAGTTAAACAAATGATTTATGTACGTACAAATGCGTATGTGCTGAGAATAGGCGCTACACTGCAGGAGAGCATCTTTTTCCTTCTTGGTAGAGGCTGAAAACTGAACAGCACTCTTCCTGTATTGAGTTTGGAGGAGAGTAAATGTGCAGGAGGAAGCTAGTACTGGATGAGAAGAGAGAAAGGCAGAATGGAGATGAGGAGCTCAGGAGAGGGGAGAGAGGCACAGGTCCAGGAACAGGAGGAACTGGAGAATGGCAGTTAAGGCAGGAAGAGGGATGAAGTACCGGAAGCCGGGTCTTGGATACAAATGGAGGCAGAAGCATTACTCACAGGAGGAATGTCTAATACTATGTAAGATGAAATACTTCTCTCCTGGTATTTATGGTCCCAACTTGCTTTTTGTTGTTGTTGTTGTTGTTAGGTGAACAATTAATTCATTTGAGGATCCATAAATAAAAACATAAATATGATATTTTGCATTTTTTATTACTTTAAATTAACAACAGCCTATTTTTGGTTTCTAGGTTGCTCTCAGTAGAGATGATTTAACAGTTTTAATGAAAATTTTGCTAGAGAATCTTGGAGAAGCTTCTTCCCAGCCAAGCCCTACACAGCCTACCCAGGAGGCTGTAAAAGTAAGAAAAGATGTTTCCAGTGGACTTGACCACCTCAAAGGTATAAATTGATGAAAGTTTTTGCTTTGATTATAGAGAAAAATTAGTGTTAATGCTATATTTATATTTAGTGTTTTTTTAGTTGTCTAGCATAATGTGGTATGAACTGATTCTGTATTGTATTATTTACTATTGAAAATCACGGGGGACTGGGGCTGCCTTGAAGCCCCCAGGGGAAGGAGGTAGGCTCATTGTCTGCTCTGAGGGGAGGGGTCACCTCTTGATGCCTGTGTGATGCGTGTTTGCCCTTTATTTATGAAAGCTGAATTTACTTACAAAACAGAAGCAGACTCACAGACATAGAAAACAAACTTATGGTTAACAGAGGGGAAAGGAGGTGGGAAGGGATATATATAGGGAATTCGAGATTTGCAGATACTATGATATATAAAATAGATAAACAAAAATTTCTTCTGTATAGGACAGGGAACTATATTCAGTATCTTTCAGTAACCTGTAATGAAAAAGAATATGAAAACGAATATATGTATGTATATGTATGACTAAAACATTATGCTGTACACCAGAAATTGTCACAGTACTGTAAACTGACTATACTTAAGAAAAGAAACTGAGGTGGTATACTTAGAGAAGAAGCAGAGTAGGCATGCTTAGCATGCATGAGGTCCTGGTTTCAATCCCCAGTCCCTCCATTAAAAAAAAAAAAATTCAATCTTTCAAAAGCAGTGAAACTTTTAAATTCAACCATTTAAAAAATATAAAATATAATTTCATTCTTTTTTCATCATTTCAAGTCATTATGTGAATATTACATGTTTTGCTGGACTCTGAATAGGTTAATATTTCCACGGATAAAAAGAGATGAAGTGTTCGTTGTCCTTATAATAAGTGGACCCAGACTGCTGTGTGTTTGTAATGCTCAGGTCATTAGATGTTACTTAGGACAGTCAGTTAATAATAGTATACCAGCACTGCTTCCCCTTAGTTAGGTCTGGTGTGTTTTGAAATCACAAAACAAATGACTAGAGCATATGTGTAAAATAAGATTTTTGGTTCAGGATGCCTCTGAGTGCTTCAGGTTGAGTTTATGCCACCATATAGACAATGCTAGATAAGTAGGCTGTTGCTGTGGTTAGACAGGGAATATGAACAGACGAATAAACCATAGCAGGCAAACTATGTGATTAGTGATCTCATTATGTTCTGCTGTTTTCAATTCATATATATAGTCCAGACTATATGATTAATATGGTACTTAGGAGTATTTATGAGTTCAGATGGAAAAGCTACAGAGATGATGAAGATTGGAATGTAAATTATTTTCAGGAAAAGTGAGGGAAAAACCCCAGAGTCTTCCGACTTGGAGAGAAGCCTTTATGTGGTGGAAGTTCCACAGTGTTTGCTCTTCCAGTAACTTGTAAGGATAGATTTCCTATAAATGATCGTAGAATCAGTCTTCAAAAGAGATTATAGAATCACTTTGTAAGAGTGATTGAAAGCAGTATCTATTCTTTGTCTAAGAAGTTTCTGCCTAAAGATGAGGGAAAAGTCTAAATTACTTCTCAAAGTCTCTTCACCTCAGAATCCCAGAGATCCTGTGTCCCACATTGTATTTGCACTCTCTTTGACTCTGCTTTTAATTTCCATTCTTTTCTGCTTGTAAAGGTAATGGATTGGGTGATAAAGGTAATTTTTTAATTACCTAATTAAGTTACTTAATTAGTGAGGAGTGCATTACGCTAGCAGACAGTCTTTTACTGACTAGCTGTCTGTTCTAGGACAAAGTATTTTACTTTTCTGTTGCTCTAATTTCATAATCTCTTGAGAATGGCTTGTAACCAGTTAAGTGACATGCTTTGATAATTATAAACTATAACAAAGTAGTCTTGCTCTGGAAGGGCTTTTAAAAAAAAGTTGTCTTGATACTCTTTACAAGGCCCTCTCTTTTTTTTCAATGTAGATAGTTGTTCTGTCACTTTGCCCTGTACTAAATATCAATGGAATACATTGCCATTTTTGTTAATTGCCTTGTAGTGACTTAAAGAATTCTAGGAAGTATGATATAAATTTAGAATAATAAGTTATTATACTGTTTTTTAAAACATGTATAAAATTATATACCTACTTAAAAGCTTTTCAATTTTCATGTTTATATTTGAACCATCAGAACAAGATTTGCCAGACTCAAAGCTTTCTTTGGATCAGGATGTCACTCTCCAGTTTGACTTTCACTTTGAATCTCTTTCCATTGTCCTTTATAACAATGATATCACCCAGGTATGTAATTAATTTCTGTATCTAGGAATAAGTCCTTAGCTCTTGATGTTCAACTTCAGAATATTGTCATTTTTTGATGTGACTATTCATTTAAAACTCGATATGAATATTATATTCTGTTTGGCCTGCAGTATGTGCATTGGTCTTGTTTTCTGTCCTCACTTTGTTAGTGTTTCTAATCTTACTAGGCTAAGGGAAAGTTTTTACTTCTTTCCAAGTAATATCAGCACTAACACACTTAGACCTATCTTTATGAGAAGAATTTTATATATGAATAATTAATGTGCAGTTTTTTAATATAGCTAGATATATATGCATATTTAACTGTTTAAGGAAAGTAATTTAGTAGTGGCATTGGAACCTTTGAATTTTAAAATTTATAATTATCCATGATATACAAACATTAATTGTGTTTCTACTGAGTAAATTTTGTATGTAGTAGATACATATTAAGGGTACTGATTAGTGAATTTAGGAACCAAGGTCTAGTGCCATAATGATTTGAACCACATAATATGTCAATGATGTTTTAGAAAGCAGTCTTTTTATTATATAGATAGTGTCCTTTAATAAATCTTTTTGATTATATCAGTTAATGTTATATCATAATAACTTACAATACACATGTCGTATAATACCCATAATATGCACTGATTATGGTATTATATCTGTTTTTAATGTCCATTTGTATGTTATCTTACATTTCATATTGTTTTGTAAAAGTTACACAGTATTCATCCATTGTTACTGTTGAGCCTTGGACTAGAATCTGTCGCTTGTACAATGGATTGCCTTAATTTCTAATGTTTAATGTTAATGAAGAGATCAGAAAATGACCTAATGGAGAATGAACAGTTAACTGTTTTCTTTGCTTCGCTTAAGATGCTGTCATTCTCCTGGTTCCACAGCCTTAGATCTCAGCGTCGTCTTTTACTTCTTCTTTGTTGACCTTCTTCATTCATTCAGACACCGAGTACTGTCAGTTTTTTCTTTGAGTGAACATTTGTTCTTTCCTGGCAATAATCATTGCTGCTTTATTTGAAACGTCTTGGCTCACACTTACAGCACTGCAGTGGCATCCTTGTTAGGTGCACGTTTTCCTTTCATCCGTCCTAGATACTGGCACAAATTCAGTTTCCTCAGTCAGTCTCATGTAGCCATTTACAACTTCTCATTCTACTTAGACAACCTTCAGTGTTATGTGAATTTTAATTAATTTAAAAAAAACCATTCAGTGGCTCCAAGTTGTCTACATCAGTAACCATACCACAAACACTGTTACATTGTGATCAGTAAATGTGTCACTGGTCATTGCTGTGAATAGTTACAGATCTCGATTTTGTGAGTTATTTACTTACACTTTTATAAATTAAAGGCATTCCAAGTTTTCCAATAATAAATTCATTCTGACCCACTTACATCCAGTGTATTCTTTTGAGTGAGAGAAGATACGGAGTTACAACCAGTGTACTAAGAATTACCCATCACCAGTACTGCTTATATCAATGCCCTGGTCTGTAGTGAGCAATTATGACTAATCATCTTTACTTCCCTGAAGATTTATATATCTTTTTTCAGTTGGTTGGTTGGGTTTTGTTCTTTTAATACCTGGGAATACCTAAACAATTTGGAGCTATGTGTTACGGTGGAATAAAGACTGAGGTGTTTTTTCCAATACAAAAAGTTTTAATCTTTTAGTTTAGGATTTGAGACTTTGATTAGGCCTCCATATTTCTTTCTAGAACTCATTCCCTACCTTTCTTTTATTGGAATATTTTGGAATATTTAAGCCTAAGATGCCAACGTGTACCTTGTGCCCTGAGAGCATCTTGAATTGTTTGCTCATGTCTTTTCCCCGTTTGGAGTGTCTTTTTACCTCCTCTTCGACTGTCTGATTCCACTCAGTGTCTGAGGCTCAGTTAGTTCTCACCTTCTTGATGTTCCCTGTAATGTATTTCTATTTTGCTTTCTCAGTTAGGTTATAAGCTCACTGAGATCACCTACCTTGCCTTATCCTTTCTTATAAGGCCCATGCTTCCTATCACAACGCTTTTTATAGAAGAACTCATTAAATATTTATAGGTTAGAATGATTGATTGCCAATTTCCTAATTATTTGTATTTGCATTGAATGGTAAATCAGAAATTTTTATATGTTAACCATTGTCGAGTATCCACACACACACTTACGTATTTATTTGTATGTACTTACACAATCACAAACATGTGTATTACTCTTTCCACTTTTGTGTTTTAACACCCATACTTTAAAAATTTGTGGTATGGATTTGCTTTTGATTTCTGAGTTAAGAAATAGGTTTAGAAGCAATTACATAGCACTTGAAGATAATTGATTCTTTTGCTTGTAAAATACACCACAGGAGTCCAAACTTTCATTTCATAATGACAGTTTCCGGCTTGGCGAACTCAGACTGCACCTTATGGCCTCTGCAGGGAAGATGTTTAAGGATGGCTCAATGAATGTCAACCTTAAGCTTAAGACATGCACCCTTGATGATCTCAGGGAAGGAATTGAGAGAGCAACATCAAGGTTTGTCATCTCTGAACTTGCTGTACATTATGTAAGGCTGGCGTTGCACCTGGCATGGCTGCCAGGCGTTGATCGCTGGGCTTGAGATTGTCTGAAGGGGTCTCATGATCATCCTTTCTGGGATCCTGTTCCTTGGGGTTATCAGAAGAGGTCTTTGGTCATATTTCAGTTTGAAGTGCATCAAGAAGTATTGCTATTTCACATTCTGTTGCTTTAAAGTTTGAATTAAAGGGAAGTTTAGTAATAAAATCCTGTCTTAAAAGTGGAAACTAAGAAAATACAAGAATTTTAATAATTAAATCCACATGGTATGGTTCATTGGTAATATATTTTTCTAAATTGTTCCCAGTAAGCAGAATCTTTTTTCAAAAACCCTTAAAGTTAAATATTTTTCTTTGTCTTATTTATTTTGTCTATATATTTTAAAACAATTCTGTGAAATTTTTTTAAAACTTTCAGTAGAAATGGAATCCCTAATTTTCATGTTATCAACCCATTTTTGAAAGATTAATTTATATCACCTTACTATCAAGTGAGAAATAGAGAAATATGCAACTTCAGTAGCCTAATTATATTTTTATTCCTTTCTCAAGTAATGAGATGCATAATATTTTTGTCCTTGATGTTTTTTGGAGAAAAAGTATGTTGTTACCTAAAGTTGGATTCCATTGAATGTATACTGGGTATTTCTGAGCCCTTTGTTTTTCTAAGAAGTGAGTAAATGAGGACAGAGTGCTTTCATGCAACCAGCTTTTCTCTTTTGCAAATTGCGTGTCCTGGGGTAGCCTTCACCGCTATCTAGGCAAGGGTGATAAAGGCCATCCTTCTGTTGGTAGCATGCTCTTTGCAGCACACACGAGGATGTGTGGACTCGAATTACATTGAATACTTTTGCGAATTACATTGAATACTTTTGCACTCAATTGTATAGGATGATCTTTGGAGATAAATTCCTTCAGGGATGTTTTATTTTGTAAAATAATGTAAAGAGATTGTCTTTTAAATTTTGGGGGGCTCATTTTGCTAATTACCAAACTTCCTTTCAGCAGTCATTGATTTGTTTCTCTATATGAAATATTCTGTAATTGCTTATTAACATGAACTTTGCTGTGGAGATTACGAGACCATATTTTGGTTGCTGATTAGCTATTAAACTAATACTGGAGTATTAAGCTAATACTCCACTTAATACTGATCTGTTTTCTGTTCAGATTGGAAGCTGAAAGGTGAAAGAAGAATTATTAAGATGTATAGGAAATTTTTCATCTTTTTAATTGTTTTAGCAGGAATAACATAATGGATGTATATTTATTTTTTTTAGAATGATTGATAAGAAGAATGGCCAAGATAACAGCTCTATGATTGACATAAATTACAAACAAGGGAAAAATGGAAGTCATATTGATGCTGTTCTTGACAAGCTGTATGTCTGTGCCAGTGTGGAGTTTCTGATGACTGTGGCAGATTTCTTTATCAAAGCTGTACCTCAGAGTCCAGAAAATCTGGCCAAAGAATCACAGATTCCAGTACGACAGACTGCCATACCAAAAATCAAGATGGAGAAAGGTTAGCAGAATTTATCTGTTGTAGATGACAACTTGTCATGTATTTTAACAGAAATTACACACAGGAAAAAAAAAAGAAATGGATAATTTAAGAATATAAAGTTACTCTTTTGAATTTAAATGTATTCAGTAGAATAACTTTAGTAAGGATAGATTTTTAAGAGAGAGGTGGAGTATATATATAGAATCAGGGCCAAGAAACCTCTGCTCTGGTTCCAGCTCTGCCACTAACATTTCTTTACTCATCCAGAAATAGAGGGAGTTAATCTGAGCCTGTGGTTGGCAGCCTGTTTTATAGAAAGGGAGTCTTATTCAAAGAAAATACTTGGAAGAATTATAGCATATTGAAGAGCAATTAAACAGGTAAAAGCAGAAGGCGAGGGTATTGGAGGACCCAACGTGACAGCCCTGGACATCACCTCAGACTCTTCCAAGTCAGGAGAGGGGTTGCAGATGTCTGGTCTCCATGTATGCTGATGCCACTCCTTGACCCGTAAACCATTTATTCCAGTATTTCCGAATAGACCAATGATTTTCTCTGTTAAATTATAATTGTCTAAGGTCAGGCATTTTTCTCTCTAATGTGCAACTCAGCAAGATTGGAAAACTGCTGTTTACTGGGAAGGTCAGAATTTTATTTTTTCCGTTTACCTTTCTTAAACTGTGATCATGTGATATCTCTGTATTCATATATACATTTAATGTATTTATACTATAGATTGTACGACACTGAGTATATACTTCAGGGTGAAATCAAAATAAACAAACAATATTGGTCTGTCTAGTTTATCAGGATCTCCTACCCTCCTCCTGATATTCCCCTCTCATTTCCCCTTCCTTGCTCCTGCAACGTGATGTAATATTCAGATATATATATACATGCACATTGATTCTGA
Source organism: Vicugna pacos (assembly GCF_048564905.1). NCBI lineage: Eukaryota > Metazoa > Chordata > Mammalia > Artiodactyla > Camelidae > Vicugna > Vicugna pacos. The sequence continues at coordinate 6,910,294 of NC_132992.1, forward strand.
CAAAAAGAACTTCAAAACAAGATTATTTTTGTTAGGTCAAAGTGGGAATGATCCTCTTACAACAGGGATCAGATTGCACATAACCAGCATTTGTTAATAACCAGTTATCATTCATATTAACCAGTCAGTTATTAATATTGTTAATTTTACTGTATCCATAATAGGATATTAGATGCAACTTAGCAAATTATAGATAACATGTACACAAATGACAAGGTTTACTTTACTAGAACGTTTATGGTTCCTATATTTGTTTCTTCAGATGACTCTGTAAGACCAAATATGACTTTAAAGGCCAAGATCACAGATCCAGAAGTGGTATTTGTTGCCAATCTGACAAAGGCTGACGCTCCTGCTCTGACAGCCTCCTTCCAGTGTAACCTCTCTCTGTCAGCATCCCAACTCGAACAGAAGATGGAAGCCTCTGTGAGAGACCTTAAAGTACTTGCTTGCCCTTTTCTCAGAGAAAAGAGAGGAAAGAACATTACCACAGTAAGAATTACCTTATATCCTGAGCTTGGATTGAAGGATGGCAGAAATGGTTGATTCATAGAATCGAGAATGTGAGAGTTCTGTAGGACTTCAGAGTATTTACTCCAGCTTGAGATTTTATGGAAAAGGATGTTGAATTGCAAAGATGTTAACTGATTTAGCCATGTCTGCTAGTGACAAAACTGTGTACTACCTCCAAACTCATTCTCATTATACCATCTTTCGCCGAACACTATTTGAATTTTAGTACAATACCACATTCCTCTTCAGCTGTTGCTTTTGCTCCCCACAGTACATCCAATGAATGATGAATGAACAAAGAAATTCATTTGGAGTCATGTGACCGAAAGAGATTGTTTTGCTATATTACAATTATACTTTCACATTATTGTTGAAAAATATGATTTTAATTACCATACCGATTTTTAATGTTAAATTGGTAATTTTATGTTTAAGAGCATCATTATTTAATGTGACTCTTTTGCAGTGTTATTTTAAATAAAAGAAAATTTGTGGACAGAGTGACTTGCATAAGGAAATGCAGTGCTAAGCTTAGTTTATACTTTATCATGAAACATTCTTTATTGGGATCATCTTCTTTTGACATGTCACCAGAAAGCTTATGCTAATCATTCTATTTAAAGCACATCCTAATTTTTTTAAAACTGAAAGTTGTGCAGTACTAATACCCGCATTCAAGAGCGAGGTTACTTTATTTATTTCTTTGATGATATTTAAGTATATAGGCTTTATGGTTTTAATAAATCAAATTTGAAGATTTGAAATTTATTCTGATAAGGACCTTTGAGGAAATTGAAGACTGACATGTTGTTAATCATCTGGAAACTACTCATTTACCTACTTTACTATATAGTCTATTTTTAAAAGGTGTTAACAGAACTATTTGTTTAACAGTTTCGAGTGATTTAGTGATCATAAAAATTATAATGAAATGCCAGTTCCATTTCCTCATTTACCTTTTTGTAAGTGTAAGATCTTACCATAGTCTTTAGCTCATATCTTTTATAGATATCTTAAAAGTGTATTTTACACAGGGCATCATTTAAAAGTCATTTTATTTAGCAAAAGGAAACATTTTAAGCTTCTAGTAGTAAATGTGCATCATTACTTAAGAACTTGGCCTAGAGGAATTGATCAGAACTGCTTAAAGTCCTTTAACAGTGGTCATAGACTTAGAGTTTGAAGGAGCCCTCACAAGAGAGTCTCTGATAATTTAATCTGCCTTTTTGCTTTTAGTAATAGGTTATAGTTAAAGATCTCAAATTAAGTAAGACATGTTCGTAAGTAAATTTTATTTGTTTCTAGATCTTACAGCCCTGTTCTTTATTTATGAAAAAATGTGCATGGACTTCAGGAAAAGAAAATATAGATATTAACGTTGAAGAAGTTATAATTAAGGTTAGTGCCTATCATATTATTTGGGTGAAAATTGTTATTTTTCCTATCTTTTGATGTCTGTCATATCTGTAGCATTATGCTACTCACATATTTAGTAATGAATAAATACCTCTAACGTTAAGAAACATTCTCATTAATGCAAATGTTTGTTTCTGTTTTCTTTGAAAGAGTGCAGTTGACCCTTGAACGATGTGGGGATTAGGAGTTCGTTTAACTTTGTAGTGAGCCCTCAGAATACTCGGTTCCTCAGTGTCTGCATTTCTCCGTATCTGAGGATCTGCATCTGTGGATCCAAACAACTGCAGATTTTGTAGTACCATTGTATTTACTATTGGAAGAAAGCCATACATGAGTGGATCCCTGCAGTTCAAACCCATGTTGTTCAAGGGTGATCTGTACTTTTAAATGTACACAAATGATCAGGATAGCTTTTATCTATTATATTTGCATGTGTGTTGGAGTTTGGGTTTGGAGGGGAGAGCAGACATGAAATGGGAAGGAAGGATGGGAAAATAAGGTTGCTGTTATTTTATTTGCAATAATGTATTTTTAGGTTTTTATTTGAGATACGATTTGGTTGAATTAATAATTATGTGATTAAATGTTTTACTTGGTTTATAAAATATTTATAATAATAGATACATGCTAGAAATAAATTATTAGGTTTTTTTATCTGTTACATTTGAAGTATTGAAAAAAACAGTCTGTTCTTCAGTGGCATTCATAGTTTTTAAATATGACCTCATGGCCAATTGTAAATGGAAGATACAGAATACTTTCCAAAGTCTATTTCTCTCTCTGTCCAAAGGGCACAAAATTGAGGTGATTGAAAGCAATTCTGATAACAGCTTTATTATATAGGTGAATAACCAGTAGTGATGAAATGAAGGCTCGAAATAATGTCATTTGAATTACCATGTAAATAACAGCTTAGGTTTCTCTCAATATTTTAAATAGTAGATAGTCTTAGATTGTATTTTAACAGATTTGCTTTTCTGAAGACTTAAAGTGGTAAATGGGGGGAAGAACTTGAATTTGTATGCACTTTATCTGAGACATGGGTTAAGGTGCTGAGATTGTTCTGTTTCGTTATATGTGACTTTAGTCATTCAACAAACATTTTCTGAGCTTTTGCTATGTGTAAAAAATGTCCTGTACATTAGGGATACATGTTCCCTGCATTCAAAAAACTTAATGACATATGTGAGAGATAGAAATGTGTCAACTGATTACAGCTTTCAGTGCTAGAGGCATGCACGAGGTGCTGCTGGGAGCACAGGCAGGCGCCTCCTGCTCAGACTAGGACATCAGAGAAAGCTGTAAGGAAGTGGGGCTTCTTGAACTGAGTTTTGAAAATCTGAGGGAGGTTAAATGGAGAAAGAGGGGAAGGGTTATCCAAGCAGAACTGACAACATGCCCAAAGGCAAAGGTTTGAAAAAATCCTTTAAGAACTTGAGAGGGTGATCCTTATGGCTGGAGAGAATGGCGTGGTGGAGTTGTAGGATTCAGAGCACTAATTATAGGTGACATTAATAAGGCAAGGAGAAAAAGGATTCAGTTAAGTTTGGGAAGCAGTGCATGCTGGATCCTTCTTTTGGTGATGTAATCGTGTCGTTTTAGCATACTAAACGAGGAAGGGTTGTGAGAAGTGAACAATAAAGGAATCCACTTAACTTATTTAACCCAGTATTGCTCAAACTTTGGAAAACCATGGGTAACTAACTGATTAGACATCAGGTCACAAAAAGTTTCGAGTCCTAAACTGAATAGAGTTTGAATGTTATCCTGAAGGTATGGGAAGTTGTTGAGGATTTTAAGCATAGGAATGACACGCTCAGATTTGAATTTTAGAAAAATCATGTGGAGGGTGGGCTGATACAGTGTTGACCAGACATAGAAGAAATCTTTACTGCTGTAGAACTAAGGCACGATGATTGGAATGAAGAGGTGAGCAAAGATAGGATCCAGAGATAATAGGAGGTAGAATTTGCAAGTCAGGGTGAAAGGGGGTCCGTGGTGATTCTCAGGTTTCCTGTTTCAGTGAGAAAAATGAAAACCATGTTTGTATATCTTTTTTTACATTTTTTATAAATTTTTTATTGAAGTATTGTTTGTTTGCAATGTTGTGTTAATTTCTGGTGTACAGCAGAGTGGTTCAGTTATACATACGTATATATTCTCTTCATATTCTTTTTCATTATAGGCTATTACAAGGTATTGAATATAATTCCCTGTGCTGTATGTAGTAGGACTTCGCTTTTTATCTATTTTATTTTTTTACTTTTTGTTTTTATTAAAGTGTAGTCAGTTTACAATCTTGTATCAGTTTCTGGTGTACAGCATAATGTTTTAGTCATACATACACATATATACCGTGTGTGTTATCTTGATGAGGATCACACACTTAGTTTAGATAATGTAGCTGGGTGAAAAATGTAAAATTCAATTACACTTCTACATTCTTCTATTCACGTAACACTGTTTTACTCTGAATTGATTAACTTTAGATTTTGACAGTTGACACATTAGTTACTTAATTCTAGATAACCTGGGCAGAGGTCACTGTTACGAGGTTAGTTGACTTGACACATGATTTTGTGTGTTCTTCTCTTTTGTTTTCCTTAGTTATGAATTTAATGTAATTAAAATTTTAATTAGTTACTTAAAAATTTTTGTAGTATGTATTAATTCTTCTCATCTGGGAAAGAATTCTAAAAATTTTCCTGCTTTCTTTTTTGAAGATTTCACCCATAATTCTTAATACTGTGATGACGATAATGGCTGCTATGTCTCCAAAGGCAAAAGAAGATGAATCCAAAGATGTGTCTAAGGAAACAGAAAATCTCTGGGGCATCAAATCCATTAGTGATTATAACTCTTGGTTTCTTGGTGTTGACATGGCAACAGAAATAACAGAGAATTTCAGAGACATTGAAACTCCATCGATAGAGGAAAATTGTGCTGTTGTTGTGAAGTCAGTTCAAGTTACCTTAGAATGTGGCCTTGGGCATCGAACTGTACCTTTATTATTGGCGGAGTCTAAGTTTTCAGGAACTATTAAGAATTGGACTTCCCTGATGGCTGCTGCTGCTGACATGACACTAGAGGTATGACCACATCATTTAGTACTTGCAGCGGCTCCTTCTCAAAAGTACAATTGAAAAATTGAGAAGTGAGCTTTTTTTGGTTGTATGAACATAGCAAGTATATATAAGAATAGATAGTACATTCTAACAGAATTTGTTGTAATGTAGTATTTATTTGGTCATTTTTTAAGGTTCTTTTGCTAAATAATTTGTTTATGGCAGTAAAGTAAGAGAGTAAAAGAATATGCACCCTCTTTACATACATTCTTTGTGTCAAAGGTGTGCTGTTAAATTGTTATTGACATGCAACAACTGCTTAATATTTTCCATGTAGAAATATGTAATTAAAGTTGAAAGACTCTCTTGTTATAACTCTGTGCCTTTCCAGGTTCATTATTACAATGAGACCCATGCTGTCTGGGAGCCACTGATTGAAAGAGTGGAGGGGAAAAGACCATGGAATTTAAAGCTTGCTGTAAGGAAATCATAAAATATTATTATGTAGGCTGACATTAAGCACATTCATTTATATATTTTCTTTAGTTCAGAGATTCTCAGGATGTGGTCCAGGATCTTTGAGGCCCTTTCAGAGGATCATGGGATCAAAATTATTTTCAGGATAATATTCAGACGTTATCTATCATTTTCATTCTCATTCTCTCATAAGCATACGAAGGCGTTTTCCAGAGACTGTGTCATTTTGCAGTGGAATGAATACAGAAGCAGCAATGAGAGTGCCCCTCTCTTCTCTGAAGGCAGCCACTAAAGAGATTTGTAAATGCTCCTCTCCTCACTGTGTATTTTTAACACTTACTTCTCTTCAAAATATTGTTTTAACATGTAATTACTGTTTTTAAGTGAATATTTAAAATGTTCTCAGTTTAGTTTCTCATAGATACATACTGATAGATATAACCCACGTAAATGAAGCTCTTTGGAATACTCAATCATTTTGAGACATCAAAAAATTCGAGAATTTTTGAATTGAATTCTCTGTGCTATCTCCTTATGGTACTGCAGAATCCTAGAAACCAAAGCACGTCTCTCTAGATTAACAGGAACATAAGTATTATACCCTTTACAAGTTGTAACAGCACACCTGTCTAGGGCAGCCTGACTCAGGTGTGAGAGAGACACTGAAACTGACTCAGCAGATTCTTGTATTAAAGATGAGCCGTCATTTAACCTGTGTCCCAATTTCCTCTCAGTAAAGTGGGGGTGATACTTCTGACCTACCTCTCTGTGGAACGGGCAGGCTAATAAAGAATATTTTATAAGGCTTTTGAAATGCTATTAGAACAAAAGCTAGGATGGAATCTGATGGCTGGCTGAAAGCTTATATTACTTACTTATCGGTGTCACTGGTAAAAGTAAAAGGAATTGCAGATGTTATTTCCAGCGAGGATCAGTGTAGACTTCAGGGTCATCTTAGCGTGCTCATCAACGCATGATGACCGTGAGTCAAGTGACACTGGGAAAGTAGCTTTCTCTGGGGAGCGCACAGGAGATAAATGTGTTAGCTCACTTGGAGTGGTTTCATGGCACAGTTCTGAACGTTTCCCTAGTGTTGATTACATACCGAAAGAAAGAATGCTGATCTGTACTAATTTAAGGTGAAGCACTGCATATTTTTGAAAATGAAACTTTTAAGGAGTCTTAATATAAAATGACTAGGTTAAGAACATTTAACTCTACTGAGAGTATTTTAATTTTATTGTTAATTGGCCAATAAGTTACATTTATTTTGTGGTTATCCCCGTAGGTAAAGAACAATCCAGTCCAGGATAAAAGTTTGATGCCAGGAGATGATTTTATTGTAATTCCTGAGCCACAAACAGAAGTTGGTATTTCTTCAGGAGACACAATGAATATAACAGTATCCAAAAGTTCTCTTACTGTTTTCAACAATTTAGCAAAGGTATGTTTGCTTCTTTCTTTCAGTATTTCAAACAGAATTTTTAATTGAGATGTGTGGATTTTTTTTGTTTGTCCTGAAAATTAGTTTCTAAATAATGTGTAGTCACAGTGTAATTTTTGAAAAAAATTTGAGCTATGCAAAAATTTTATTGTGATGTTGTGTTCCTTTTCAGGGTTTTTCAGAGGGCGCTGCTTCTACTTTTGACTACTCTTTAAAAGACAGGGCGCCTTTTACAGTAACAAATTCTGTAGGTGTTCCCATTAAGGTACAGCCCAATCATAATCTCAGAGTGATGGGCTCCCCTGAGAAAAGTGGTGTTTGTGATCTTGATGCTGGTCAGAGTTTGGAACTGGAGTATGCCAGCATGGAACCTTCACATCAAGGGAAACTGTCCATACTGAGCCGTCAAGAAAGCTCCCTCTTCACTCTGACCTTTGGTATGCTGCTTTATTTTTAAAGGCACCTTTGGAATTGTTGGTGTCGGCTTACTTCTGATAAAAGTGTGGAAAAATATTTTCCTCCAGATACCATGAGAGACAACATTTCTAAAGGCTTGAAAGAAATAGTTGATAAACTTTTGTCGCCGGTTTTCTTCCTCTAAACTTGAGAAAATTTAACTTGATTAATTTAAGAATTACTTTAGAAAACCAGATTATTTCTTTGTACTTAAATAGTACAGTATTTAGTATGCTTCAGAAAGGATGGGAGCTCGAAGAGAAGAGAAAATAACTGTATTTACAAGTCCTAAAATGTTGGCAGTAATTATCACCATCTCAGAAAAGGGCTTTTTTTTTTTTTTTTTTTTTTTTGCTATATAGTTGAGAAGATGAGGAACAAGGTGGATTTTGTTTGTTTTAATACATTTAAAACCCCAAGAGAAATTGTCTTGGTTAAAAAACTTTACAATAATAGTTTCTTTTCTTTGTTAGTTCCTGTGTCTTAGAAAAACGTTTTGTGTGGTCGTCATTTCTAGTCATGAGGCAGAACACTCTGGTATTTTGAGGTACTGCTGGTGATTGTATCTTATAAAAATATAAGTAAGTTAATATTTGGAATGCTTCTCACTTACTTAGCACCACATGGATATACAGAAGTTGCAAAAGTCCCCGTTGCCAGACCTGGACGGCGGTTGTATAATGTATGCAATCCCAGTGCCAGTCATTTTGACTCACTCGTGGTACAAATTGATGCAGCTGAAGGGAATAAAGTAATTACCCTTCGTTCTCCTCTGCAGGTAATGCATAAAGGTGAATTGTGCCCTGTTAGTATATCAAGAAATAGTAAATCATTTGGCTGAATATAGGAATATAGTAAAACTTTATTAGGTCAATGCTGATTATTCAGAAATAAATAATAGATTGAACTGACTGCTCTTTCCTGTATTACAACATACATTTGTAATATTCTTCATCTTAAGTCTCTGATAAAACACGCTTTGTTTTGTTTTTTGGGTTTTTTAAATTGAAGTATAGTTGGTTTACAGTGTGATAAAACACTCCCATTTTGTTGTCTCCTAGGTTTAAAATTAATGGGAATTTTTGTCTATTCCTTTAAAGATTCAGAACTAAAGAGTATTATAATACTAGCTGGCTGTCAAATAGGATAACACTCCATCTCTTTGTATTGTATTTTTCAAGTATGTGTGAAGGAATATTGGAATGATCTCCCCAGAGGAGGGGAAAAAAAACTTGAGCTTGTTAATCTGTGTAAATATTTTTTTCTACCTTTAAGGCATTGTCCATTTTTCTTTTTTCTGTGCATCATTTTAGATTTCAGTATATGGTCAGCAAAAGAACATTTCTTCCTACCTGTAACATCAGATGAAAATGAAAGGATTTCCAACTTTGACCATTGTTGTCTCATAGTTTGCTATTACACTGTAGTCAAGAAAAGAGAGTTGCACTATATTTATTTACCTCATATTTCCTTTGCTATCCTTTTCTGTTTAGTCACATGGTACACTGAATCAAGGTTGTAATGAAGATAGTAGTATGGCTGAAATCCTCAAAAATTAATACACATTTGAAAAATAATATAATTAACAATAAATTTCAGTATGTAATGTACAGAGCATGTGAATATCCTAATAATTTTCAACTGTCACTTAAACAGTTTCAAGTTTCATATATATTTAGATAGGTAGGTAGATAGATAGCACTGAAATATCTTAAAATTTTTCAGCTACCATAAAAATATCTTCCCCTATTGGAGTTGAAAATGTTTAGATCCAAAAGTAATTGTGTGCAACTCACGTTTTTCTTCTGAACTTCTACATCTTTTAAAACAACTTGTATGTCTTTTTATCCAACAGATTAAAAACCATTTCTCTATTTCATTCATCATCTATAAGTATGTTAAGAATGTCAAGCTGTTGGAGCGCATTGGAGTAGCCAGGCCTGAAGAGGAGTTCCATGTCCCTTTAGATTCATATAGGTGGGTACTTCCTTGAATGTACTAAGCTATAGAAGGGTCATAATATATATATTTTAATTCTGTAATTTAAGGGTCCATATTCTAGGAAGAAATAATCTCATGTTCTTAATTATCTGAAGATCTGAAAAAGCCATTTGTAAGATGTAAAGGAATACATTCATATTATTACTGAGTTTACCAGATGAAAATTTCTTGTTGTATATTTGATGTTTTGGAATTTTCTGAGACTCATTTTTACTCAATTGCTTTGTATTTGAAATGACTTTTTTTTTTTTGGTCATTTTTTACAGAGTGTTTTTTTCCCAGAAGGTTCCTCCATGAGTTAGCTATGTTTCTTAACCTTTCTTGACCTTGTTTTTCTCACCTATAAAAATAGGAATAATAGTACTTACCTTGTAGAGTTATCAAGAAGATTTAATGAGATTCTTTTTCTTAAGTTCTCAATAAAAACTCCCCCCCCCCCCTCTGTTTTCTTCTTCTGTAGATGTCAGTTGTTTATTCAGCCAGCTGGTATCTTGGAGAATCAGTACAAAGAATCCACCACCTACATTTCCTGGAAGGAAGAACTTCATAGGAGCAAGGAAGTCAGATGTGTGCTGCAGTGTCCATCAACAGAAGTCAACTTTTTACCTCTCATAGTCAATACAGTTGCTCTGCCTGATGAATTAAGCTTTATTTGCACACATGGGGAGGACTGGGATCCAGCTTACATCATTCATCTTTATCCCACTGTTACTTTGCGGAATTTTCTCCCATACGCTCTAACATATTTACTTGAGGTATGTTATTTGACTTTTATTATTGCATGGAGTGAATTCTAAGGGTTTTTTTTTTTAGGGTATTTTTAGTTGAGGTCAGGGTTTTACATCACATACTGGTAATGCTTTAATAATATTAATAATAGCAAGAACTAGTATAGCATCTACTCTGTGCCAGCCACTGTTTTGTGTGCTTTGCATATATTAACACATTTAATCCTTTCAGTAACCTCCTGAAGATGAGGAAACTAAGTCATAGAGGGGCTGACAGCCCGAGATCCCAATAGATTGTAGAGCTGGGATTTGAACCTAAGCAATTTGACCCCTTATTCTCCACCACTGAACTCTGCTGCATCTGCTATAAATTCATACTTATAACAATCTCTTTATTGACTAAGTAAAATTCTATTAGCTAAAGTATGGGAAAAACCAGTGAGAAAATATTTCATCTGAATTTATTATAAAGTTAATTTAAAAATTTTTATTTTAAAGTGATGATTTTTTGGTTCAAGTTTCTTTGGACTTAAAAATAATTACTATCTGTCTTAAATATTAGGGAACATTTTCTAGTCATGAAGTCTGATAAACACCGTTAAATTTCTACATGCTGCAACATTTCAGAATACAAAAATCTGAAAAGTGCTTGGAACCTATGTTAGTTTTTTTTTTTTTAATCTGATGATAAGCCATCCCTGAGTTGTGGAGAATAAAGTTAGTTAGATGAACTAAGTAGTATTTATACAAGAGAAGCTTTCAGTAAGGAAGCTTGATTTATTATGTTGCTGTTACTCATTTTTAAGATGGTTCCACCTCAGGTAGCTTGTCAGAATAGTTTGATATCACTTTCCTTATTCTGTTTATATGAGAACCACTAGGCATGGTTTGTGAGTAGAGGAAGAAGCTGAAGCCCAGATAGTTAAGTGGTTTGTTCAAGGATGTAGCTCTCGGTGGAAAACAGCTAGTGTCCCTGAATCCAGCCTTTGATTCTTGGCAGAGGTCCGACTTTTTCTCAGAACTTACAGCCATTGGCCTGCTAATGGCCAAAAGACAGTTTCTGCCTTTGGCTATGATACAGTGTTTTCCTTTTAGTCCTTAGTAAATGATGGGCATTTATACTATGTCAACATGGTACTACTTTGAACAGTTGTCAATTAATCTGAATCTGGTAAGTTATTATTATATGTATAAAATATGGAAGTTACAAGTTACTGCAAAGGTTTTTTTTTTAATTAGTAAGCAGATTGAGTTTTTGTCTGTTTGTTTTTAGGGAACAGCAGAAACCCACGAGCTAGCAGAAGGCAGTGCTGCCGATGTTCTGCATTCAAGAATCAGTGGGGAAATAATGGAACTGTTTCTGGTGAAATATCAGGGCAAAAACTGGCGTGGATGTTTCCGCATACATGATACACTTCCTGAATTCTTTCTTGTGTGTTTTTCTTCTGATTCCGCTGAAGCGCTGACTGTCGACCTGTCAGTGCATGTCAAGCGCGTTGGCAGCCAGATGGAGCTGTCCGTCTTTAGTCCTTACTGGCTCATCAACAAGACTTCTCGGGTGCTCCAGTACCGTTCAGAAGATATTCATGTCAAACATCCAGCTGATTTTAGGGATATTATTTTATTCTCCTTCAAGAAGAAGAACATTTTTAGTAAAAATAAGGTGTGTTTTTGTCGATGCAACAAATTACTTGTTTATTATTTACCTAATGCCATACTTACCTGTTTGCTAGGTGCCATTGGTATGAATTAGGTCCAAGAGGACTTTTTTTAAGGAGTGTGTCATCGAGTGGGTGTTAGGAACTAAAAACAGTAGCTTCCCGAGGCCGAGTTACCCTTTCCTCCAGGGCCCCTAGAATTACTTCTCTCCTTGAAGTAGTGTCAAGGAGAAAGCTTGATTTTATGCAGTTTACCAGTGATGAAGCAACATTTCAAAAGACAGAGCAGCTGAATTTGGTTTAACTGAGCCTTCCTGTGTGTGAAGCACAGAGACAGGCCTTTGAGAGAGAAACCTAGTGCCTAAGGCCTGATCGTTGGTTCTCTGGTCCCTTCTTTCCTTTCAGACTCCTGTCTTGGAATGGTTAACCACACACTTTCCCAAGTACTTACTTCTAGGCCTCTGTGTAGCTGCACTCTCTGCCTCCTTCTCTGTGTTTTCCCTGTGTGCCTCATGTTCTCTGGTTGTCTGCTCTTCATCCTCTGTCATTCTGCTCTTTCCTGACACATGTGAAGGATTGTCTGACCAGCAAAAATGGGGCTAGAGATCACATCCATGTTCTCTCAGAGCAGTGCTTCTCAAATTTCAGTGTGCATTAGAATCACCTAGAGGGCTCTGAAAACACACTGCCGGGTTGTGCCACCATAGTTGATGCAGTAGGTCTGGGAAGGGTCTGAGAATCTGCACTTCTCACAGATTGCCAGGTGATGCCAGCGATGCTGGTCCCGAGACCACTCTTTGAGGACCCCGTCCGAGAGTGTTGCTGAATACTTGGTATCGTAATTACCTGTTTATGTGTCTGACCTCTGGTTGGCCTCAGGTTTTTTAGAATCTAGTTGGGTACAAGGAGGTTAATACAGGAGCACAGTTAAATCTCTTCTGTAAAACTTATTTAATCCCATAGGTAGATGTAAACTTTTTGATAGCATTTTATACTTCTTATATGGGTCTTATCACATTGAGTCTCTCATAAGTTTTAGTATTTATTTCCTGTCTCTCTGTTTAATCGGAAGCTCGTTGGAGACAGGAACTGTGTCTTCCATTCTGCTTATCACAACACTTTTCATCTGTTGTTTGCTGAATACTGTTAAAAGCACAAATTCTCTATGTGCTAAAACTTTAAGAATTTGTTAGCTCTCTATCAAAAGTCTAACACTGGAAAATATCATTTTATGTTATAATTCCTGTTTAACTAACAGAGGATCTCATTGGTAAACGTCTTTGAATTCACTGTTCTCTTTGCAGAGATGAATAGGAAGGTCAGAGCTCTGCTTTTATTATATTGGCCCTTAGAGTTTCTGTGGTTGTTACCCATTTGCAATACGACTTTGACTGTTTTCCTGTATCTCATGTACTAAATAAATTTCTAATGGTCTAGCAACTTTCCATCAAATAAAATGAATGTAGTGTTTTAGATTTCTTATGTGATGGTTTGTGTTCTCTGGTGTAGGTACAATTAAAAATTTCAACAAGTTCCTGGTCCAGTTGTTTTTCATTGGATACGGTGGGAAATTATGGGTGTGTGAAGTGTCCTGCCAACAACATGGAATACCTGGTAAGATTTTGCTTGCTTGTTTACCGTTGATTTCATTCACTTTTTCTTCAGTTCAGTAAAGGAGCTGGACCCCAAGGGGTACAGAGATGTGAATTTTGAGTGTTATGTGGAGGACTGTTATGTCTCTCCTCAAATTTCTGTGGCCACTAGTATCAAAGCAAAACCTAAATTTGTCAAAGCTTAAGACAGTGAGTGGCAAGTAAGCAACTTGGTAAATATTCAGAATATACTAGAATCCTCACTCCATACCACTCCCTGCCAAATGTTTCTTAAATTTGACTGAAAATTTGAATAATCGGACGTTAGTTGACTTATTTTATTACCACTTTGAAATTTTTATTTTATTTTTATTGACAGCAGAGATAATAAATTAGCAGCACTTGAGCTTCTAAATTAATTGTAAAATAATTTATTTTGGAATGTTAAAAGTAACAAATTTTTAAAAATGAAATCTGTTATTGCAAGTCATCATTAGTTAAATAACTGATTGATATTTCTTGAATTGATTTCTGATGGAACCAAACTATGGAACCAAAATTTTTCTTCTTAGTGAGAAGATAATCAGTCATGGACCATGTCTTATAGTAGTTACTTTATTTAAGAAATCTTATTTTAAAATACTGTGAGAAGTCTTTGTGTGAATGGGGTATGTTTGTGTGTGTGTGTGTGTGTGTGTGTGTATTTTAAAGGAGCTGTATAAAGTACTGGGAAATGGTAAGCCTGTTTGTTTCTTTTCCACAGGTTGGTGTTAGCATCAAAATGAGCAGTTTTAATCTTACGCGAATAGTTACTCTGACTCCCTTTTATACAATTGAGAACAAGTCATCATTGGAACTGGAAGTTGGTGAAATTGCATCAGATGGCTCAATGCCAACTAATAAGTGGAACTATATTGCTTCTTCAGAGGTAAAATCTTCCTTTCGTATAACTGGCTTCTAGAATGTATAAATAAAGACAGACATGTAAATAACAATTACATATATCTCTTTGTCATACTTACTTTGTTACCATATTTGTGTTTTAAAATATAATAGCCAGCTTTAAAACTTTTCTTTCATACTGTAAACATATGTTAAAAAAAGAAGGAAATTGTTGATATTATTTACCACTAACCAGTCTAGACTGTTAACACTCATTCTCTAGTTCTTCCTGTATGTATAAACATGGACATGGACTGTAAAAAGTATATAAAGATAATGCACTATGTATTGTCTCAATAGTCAAGATAATGTCTTTGTATTCAAGAAGCTTCTAATCTTGTTGGAGGGCGTAAGACTCATACACATTAGTACATGGAGAAGAAGATAGTATATGGTAAGTTATAGGTGATTATGGAATCTCTGAATAGATGAGCTGGAAGTTTCCTTGAAAATTTCCAAGAATTCAGGCCCTTCACTTTACAGAGAAGAAAACTGAATCCCATACTGTTCAAAAGTCAGTTAAGTCTTTGCAGCTTGGTATCATTGTGGTGGTCTAGATCAAAAGGGAAAGTTTCATGGTAGAGCTGGCATTTGAACTAAACTTTGCAGACTCAGTAAGATGTAAGGTGAAGACAATGAGGAAAAATTGGGGAGAGGACAAGTGCAAAGACAGGCATTAGCACTTGAATTTGCCCGAGTTTTCAACCAAACCATCTGACTTAAGGATAGAACCATTCTTCTGTACATCTCAAAAAAAAAAAAGATTCTAAAATTATTTTTAAAAATACTTAGCAAAAAGCTCAAGAGGAGGGATTCCAGTTACAATACAAAGAGCTCTAAGAGGCGTGGGCTTCCCAAGGCACTTGGAATGATCTCCACAGACTTGGCAACAAATAAATGCTCCTTATCTTTTTATCTGTGATGTGAGTTTGACAGCAGTAGTATAGAATAGATAGAATAAATAGAATTTACCCCGTATTCTCTAGCAGACGGGACTTTTGTTTTAGGAACTAAAATCTCAGTTTTACAGATAAGAAAACCAAGGCTTTAAAAGGTGTATGATTTGATCAAGGCCAAACAGGTAGGAGGATAGTGTCAGGACTACAGCAATGTCCTCTGCCTTCAGTTGTCTTTCTGGCTTATCTAGAAAGAGATACTCTGTGAAAGAATTCATAGTGCATTAAGGAATTAAAATGAGATACACATAAAAGAAAATGTTATTAAGATAATAATTTTTAAATATTCAAGATATTTGAGACATTTTAATAGCACTTGTTTCTCATATTGTAATTATTTCATAAGTTAGTAAAGACTAATGTATCTATTCTTCTTTGGTTTCATAAACAATTATTAGATTGTCAGTAATCTTGGATGTGGAGGGACTATTTTAAGAAACTTAGTAATAATTGAATTGTGATCAGATTTAGAATTGAAAATTTTATTAGCCACTGTCTTATTTATACCCTAGTATTGTTTTTGTTTTTGTTTTTGTTTTGACTGAACTGCAGTCAGTTACAATGTGTCAATTTCTGGTGTACGGCACAATATCCAGTCATGCGTTTACATACATATATTTGCATAGTATTAAGACTGATTGATATTAACTTTTATATTTTCAGTACCTCCCATTTTGGCCTGAGAAATTTTCGGGCAAACTTTGTGTGAGAGTGGTGGGCTATGAAGGATCCTCCAGGCCATTCTTTTACAACCAGCAGGATAATGGCACTTTATTAAGCTTAGAAGATCTGGTAAGTTTTCATGTTTTAGAATAAAATGTCTTTGATTTTTAAAGTTTGCTTTAAAATATTTTATTAAAACATGCTGTGAAACTTACTGATAATTATTTGAAGGAGTTGTATGTCAATATATAATGCCATACATACATTTGTAAGAGATCAGAGCCAGTGTGCATTTCAGTAAGAACTTAAGAAAACAAATGTTTTTAATCTATACAACTGATTGAAAGTCCAGATGTAACGTGTGCAGTTTAAACCAATACTTCAACATACTTTTTTTTTTTCTATGATAGAATGGGGGTATCTTGGTGGATGTAGATATTGCTCAGCATTCAACTGTCATAAGCTTTTCTGATTACCATGAGGGATGTGCACCTGCCCTAATAATAAACCACACACCATGGGACGTCCTCACATACAAACAGAGGTATGGAAAAAAAGGGCTCCTGGAAAATCGGATTTGCTTTTACGGGTCCACAGTCCCTTCTAGGAAATACGTGGAGCTAGATGTGTTTCATATTCCACATGTTTTCAGATTTTAGAAAGGTAATAGGGAACACATGCTATTTATTACTAAAACCCCCAGCAGGTTTTGAGTCAGTCTTTAACCAAACATGTTAATATTTCTGCAGCAAATCTTTGCATATTCATAACAAGTGGAATAAATAAAACTGTTAATAGTTTCATGTCTGCTCAGATCAAGTTTTGCTGCCAAATGACTTCTGACACCAAACTTAGAGAAGAATATTTAGACTTCTGGAGCTTGTTCAATTTCTGAATTGTGTATAAGGAATTGTGAACCTCTTTAAGCATTATCATTCTTTTGTAAGCTGGTGATGCTCAGTGAACCTCTCCCTATAAATCCATATCTAGATTTTTTTGAGGGAGTAGTCATAGAAGAAGATTAAGTAAGAGAGCAGAAGATTAAAGAAAATTAAAGTAAGTAAATAGTGTTGAATGTATAGTACAGGTTAATAGAGATTTTGTTCTTTCCTTGCTATCATTTGGCTTGGACGATGCCATTAAATAATGATATAACAGATAGCTTTAAATCCTTAAAATATATGATATGTGTTTGCAAAGAATTATTATCATAAATCTGCAAGGCATTATTTTATACATTTATATGTATAACTAATCATAGAAATAAAATATACATATTAAAAATAATGCTTTGCAGATTTACCTATTCTTCACTCTCATGGCTTGAATCTGCTGAGAGATTAAAAAGCATAGATTGGGATTAAAACCTAACTGAGTTACTTTTTATTTTATTGTAGTTATCTGGAAAGTGTTTTGTATTTTTGAAACCAGTACTTGTTAAACTTAGGGATCAATATGAAGATCTCTTGGAAATCTTGTTAAAATGCAGATTCGCATTTAGCAGGTTTTAGCTGGGGCCCCCAATTTTGCCCTTTCTAGCAAGCATAGAATGCTACAGTGGTATGGACCCATTTTTCTTCTCTCCGAGACTCATATTTCTTATGCATTGCATTTGATCAAAAGTCTTAAATTTAAGCTCCAAGTGAAGTTCTTCAGCTACTAAAAAATTTACTATTCACAGCCTTTTCTGTGGGTGATCTCTGATGTACCACTCACTTCACCTTAATGAATTCCATTAGTGTGATCTTGTCTGGATCAGTTCAGGGTATACCTTCAGAAAGGGCAGTATTCTTGTCCCTCAAGCTTCAAAATCATTAGCTTATTGGACATTTTAGGTTACTTATTTTTAGACAGAGTTGTGTTTTGTTAGCAAAGGAAGTTCTATAAGATGTTTGTTTCAATCCCCTCCTCAGTAAGCCACAGGTCCTGTAGGATTCTCGAGGCCAGGGTATTTTAATCTTCCCTCTGTTGCTTGTGTTTCAGGGGGTCGCAGGAAGAAATGGTACTGCTGCCAAGACAGGTTCGACTCTTTGCCTGGGCAGATCCTACTGGTACCAGAAAACTTACATGGACTTACGCAGCAAATACTGGGGAACATGATCTGTTAAAGGTATCATTTGATGTGAACGAGTATTATGCTATGAGGTACCTCATAGCAAAGGGAGTAGACACGTTAGCTTCACACAGTCATCTCCGTCCTTACTGAACTAAAAAGTGGAAGTAAAATTTCAAAATAAGTTGCTTTTGGGCTTTAGATTGCAGATAGTCCATACCAAAATTTTCTCCTAAGAGAAAAATAATTTTCAGTTAAAATAATTTATTTACAATTTAAACAGTAGGCCTGCTTCATCTTGCCCAAGTAAATACCAGTAAAGTGCTTCTTTATTTCCTTTTATTTAAAAGGAAGGAATTTTAAGACTAAGTGAAAAACAACTTCATGTACATACCACTGTTGGCTGTGAGGTTTTTAGACATGGTTTCGCTGTTAAGGCCATGTGTTTTGTTAATTAAAGGAGTCTGACAGTATGCAAATTACCCCATATAAGAAATTTAAGGAAATATTTATTGGAACAATGTTTAGATAGCTGAATTAACTAAATATGTTATTTCTTAGAGTCTTAGACTTCCAAAAGGGCTTAAGAATCCATCTGCCAGCCTGCCTCTAGTACAGGCATTGCCCCTCCGTGAGTGGTAGGTCGTCTGGTTTCTGTAGGAATATATCCTGTCATGAAACTATCATGAGAAGTTCATACTGTGTCATATTCCATTGTCTGATAATGCCAGTTGTTAAATAGAGCTTTCTTGACTCCTTTCAAATGGTAATTGGCCAACAGTGACTGAACTATCCTCTCCTGTTTCCCTCTGAAATACCCATAAGAGAGACAGACTTACCCACTTTTGAAAAATCAGACTGATAGTTACGGGATTCTTGAAGTGATTTTCACATGGCAGTTTGATGGAGCTCTTTTGCCTGCTTGTGCTTTACTTTTTACAGCAGAAAAGCTCTCAGGGTTTTTAAGTGTTAGATAGAAGCTGAAATTCCCCAATACTCTTAGCCCTCTGGCTCAGAGACACAGTGGCTCTACCAGGGGTCTGTCTGTGCTGGCAGTACTTTCGTTCCACTCACATGTAATGCTCCCCAGCAACCACAGCTCCCAGACGGTAGTGTCCAGGCCCTGGAGGGAGAGTGGGGAGAAGTGGGAATGGCATCCTGCAGGAGACGGTCAAAGTCTGCATAATGAGGCAGAGTCAGAAAGAACCTGATACTAGTGTATGCACGGGATTGTGGCTTTAAAAGTTTATCTTCTGATTGGTGTTAAGAGAACCAGGCAGTAATAAGAGTAGATAATCACTCCTCAGTCAGCCGGTAACCTGCCAGATGATGAAACCGAGCTAGAAGCCAACCAGTTGTCCATTTCTTGTCCGCTGGGTTGATCTGAGCAGGGAGTTCTGCTCAGGCCCAGGTGGACATGAGAAGGGCGTTCAAAGAAAATGCATATAGTATTGGAAAACACTTTTCTCAGTAAGTGTGAATAAAGAGGAAGAAAACCATGGGTTTTATGAAAAAAATACTTCCACAGAAAAGTGTAGCATTTCCCTAAATATTCAGAGGATGATTATGCTTCTGAAAACTTTTTTACTGCAGGAGGACCAGAGAAAATTTTCAGAATGTATGCCTGGGATCCTCAGCTAAGTTTTAAAGATACGACAACTATGAAATAGAAAAAAGCACGGTGAAATAAAAGACAAAGACAACAAAATAAAATGAAAGGGGAGCAGGGAAACAATATGTTCTGAATATACTATATTGGCACCATTTAATCCTGAATTTTAATTAAGGAAGTGTAGATCAAAGATTATGGTTTTTTTTTTAAAGATACCACCTAGTACTAAAATCAATGACAAAAGAATTCTAAAACAATTGAGAAAATGAAAGTAAAGAAAAATTTGCCCTTTATAATAAAAGAAGGAAACCTAAAGAAGTCTGTAGTAAGTGGCAAATGGCTTTCATTGAGTATATATCATGTGTTAATGCTTGTCATATTATTATCACTAAGTCTTATGATTGGAACTTGGAACCGCTGGTTAGAATTTGAAATCAGGTCTGTCTGACTTCGCAATCCATGAACTTTTCCCACCAAACCATGCTTCTCATCAATTATGTCAGTAAATGAAATGGTTTAAATTTTCCTATTGAAAGACCACATTCAAACTCTTAATTTTTCCCTCCTTCCCACCCCAGTTTCCCCTTTGGTAGCTGTAAGTTTGTTTTCTGTGTCTTTGAGTCTAATTCTGTTTTGTAAGTAAGTTCATTTGTATTATTTTTTTAGATTCCACATATAAGTGATAAGTTAGGAGTTTGGGATTAACACGCACACTACTGTATATAAAACAGGTAAACAACAGTGACCTACTGTACATCACAGGGAACTATATTCAGTATCTTATAATAACCAATAATGGAAAAGAATCTGAAAAAGAATATACATATTACATATATTATATATTATATACTATATATGTTTATAAATATATATTTATACTATATATATTTTTGTATACATAATATATGTAAACTGAACCACTTTGCTGTACACTGGAAACTAACAAACATTGTAAATTAAGTATAATTCAATTAAAAAATGGATGGTTTTACAAAAAGACCACATTCAGATGAAGCTAAAAAATAGTTTCTAACCATATGCTACTTACAGGAGATCTGTTTTAACTGAATTAACACAGAAAGTTAAAAGCATGAGGAGATAGTAAAGATATAACAGGCAAACGAAAGAAATGTTGATGATTTAAATTTCTGAACAGCTGTAACTCAAGACAAAAATCATTAAATAGAATATGATAATGTGACAGAGAAGACACGATAGCCATAAACCTTCATGGAATGAATAATACTGATCAAAATGTAAAACTTAAGATGCTGGAAGTCAACTGAAACATGGATTGCGTTAGGATATTTTAAGGTACCTCATTTAATTTTTAACAGATCAAATAGATGAAAAACAAATAAGATTAGAGAGTATTTGAATAATAAGTAAGATTGAACAAAGATACATATCAAATTTTGTAGTTTACAGAACATTTTCTTAATAGGTGTCTCCGAAACATTTCCAAAATTTGATCACATTAGGGTAAAAAAAAATTAGGCAATCTACTTTGACATGTGCTAAAAGCAATAGGTAAATTTTAAACAACAGAAATCAACTAGTCCTCTGCTCTTGGTCACATCCTTTATTAATTTGTTTTTTGTTTTTGTTTTTGTTTTCCAAGAAAGCATGAGATGCAAGGCACATAATAGTTGTACTGCTTGTTGAACTGTTTTTATATTTATGTTAAATCTAGAATGAAGAAGAATCATTATTTAAATCTCTGAAAACTCTCACCAAATCAAGCCTCATATTTTTAAGTGCTATTTGAGACTGCCAGCCAAGAAGGCTCTTCTTACTGAAACTTAGTAAAAATTGATCATCACAGGTTTGACTGTTTAACAGTGTGATTTATATAGGTATTTGCAATGTTGTAAATTATTAAAACATAAAAATAAAGTAGGTTAGTTTTACCTGAGGTTACTTTTCCAGTAAACTTCTAAACCATTCTGTTGTCCATCTGGGAAGCAAGTAAGCGTCTGATGACTTTGGTGCCTTCGAAGGATACTCTTGTTCCTGCTAAGTGCCCTCCGAGCACTAACCGGGTAACTCAAACTACAGTTTAAAAATTATTAAGCTCTGTTAATCTTTGTTGTTTGAAAAAAAATGGTGCATATATTTCAAAACAGATTATAACTTGGTGTCATTTTGATAGTTTCCTGTAGCCATGCTTTCTCAGTTACTGTAGTTCAGCTTGACCTGATAAAAACTTACTGTTTGTGGTGTTAACATTGTCTCTCTTTTCCCCAGGATGAATGTGGGCAGTTTCCGTATGATGCCAACATCCAGATACACTGGGTATCATTTCTAGATGGGCGCCAGAGAGTTCTGTTTTTCACTGATGACGTGGCCTTGGTCTCCAGAGCACTGCAGGCGGAGGAAGCGGAGCAAGCCCGTCATGAAGTAACGCTGTCTCTGCATAGCCTTGGGCTTTCGCTGGTGAACAACGAGGACAAGCAGGAAGTCTCATATGTCGGGATAACCAGGTACGGAAGGAGGAAGATGAAGCATCAGAGCTCTTTGAAAGGCACTGAGTTCGTTGTATCAGGTTTAATGAGAGTAAACAAATACCTGTTCTCAAGTTGATGTACTTCACGTTCTTTCAGCAAAACTTACCGAACACCTGTTTTCATTGCTAGTTGAAAAGTCCCTTAGAAAGATGCTAAGGTAATGGCTTTGCCCTTGCAGTACTCATCAGTTGGTGGGGAAGAAGGACGTGTGTTTCTTTCTTTGTTGTCTATATGTATGTCTAAAAATGAATTATAGAAATGCCAAGGAATGTTGCAAAGAAGTAGATACACATGCAGTGGAAATACAGAAGTAGAAACAACTGACTCGTTTTGCGCTGTAGAGGCTAGAGAAACTGGTGTGGGTCGGGGGAGCCAACAGTGATGGGCCACATAAATTGAAGAAAGCGTTCATAGTGGAGGCAGCATTTGACATGGGTACATAGTCTTTAATGGGTGTGTTGTTTAGAACTTTTTAATAGTGATGGGACCAGTTATTTTCTCTGGTTCTGCTTATACCTACCTAAGAAAAACATTTGAATTGATCTCTTTTGGTTTTCTCGGTCACACTACCTTTGATAAAAGATTCGTTCTTTTTTGGAGGCCGTAGGGGAGAATGGCTACTACCAGCTATAACCAGCATAGGATCTGTCAATAATCATGTGTTTAGTGAGGTATAAACTTAAGTAAATAGAGAGGTCATGTATGTGATGTTCTTTGCACAGCACCGGCCAGATTAAGGGTTCAGTAAATGGTATTAAACATACCATTAATATAAATTAATATATTTATGTATTTATGGGTAATATATTCTCTCAGCTGTACGTTTCATTATTGTAGGATATTTTTAACTAAATATGAAAATCTCTTATAAGCCATATAAATCCAACTTTCTCCACTCTCTTGTTCTTTGATGTAACTTATTTTAGTGTTGTATACGGTATTATATTTTGTTAGATTGACCTTTATTTGTAAGGACATTTTCATCTAAAAGAACTTGATTGCCTTTTGCTGACACACTGCAAATTCAGTACACATTTAGTAAGGATGTGTACTGAGGAAAATAAATCGTCCCAGTTTCCCCTGTTCTTAACATCTTGAAATAATGTACATTTGTTACTATCGATAAGCTAATGTTGATACATTATTTTCTACAGTGTACTGTGGTTCTGATGTTTGTGTTTGCTCTTTGTGCTATGAATTCTGTGGATTCTGACAAATGTATAATAACATGTATCCGCCATTGCAGGATCCTATAGTATAGCTTCACTTCTCTAAAAATCACCCATGCTCCACTTATTCATCCCTCGCTCCCTCCCTCCCCTTGAACACCTGAAAACCACCCATCTTTTTGCCATCTCCAAACTTTTGCTTTTTCCAAAATACCGTAACATTGGAATTGTACATAGAGCCTTTTCTAATTGGCTTCTTTCACTTAGTAGTGTCCTTTTAAGGTTACTGATGTCTTTTTGTGGCTTGATAACTGATTTTTTTAATCACTGAATAATATTGCATGTGTAGATGTACCACAATTTATTTATCCAGTCACCTGTTAAAGGACATCTTAGTTGTTTCCAAGTTCGAGTAGTTATGAATAAAGCTGCTATAAACAGTCATGTGCAGGTTTTTGGTGTAGACTAAGTTTTCACCACATTTGGGTAAATATCAGCAAACATGATTACTGGATCATACAGTAAGAGTAAGTTTAGTTTTGTGAGAAACTGGTAATCCTGCCAGGAAAGCGTGAGACTTTCTTTTGCTCCACATCCTTGTCAGCACTTGGTGCTGTCTGTGTCTGGAGTTTGGCTGTTACAATGGGTGTGTAGTTATACCTCGTTTTAAGGGCAGTTACCTAGTTATGTATGATGTTGAGCCTCTTTTCATATGCTTACTTGTCATTTGAATATCTTCTTTAGTGAGGTACAGATCTTTAGCCCAATTTCAGATTTTCTGTTTTCTTATTGTTGAGTTTTAAGAGTTCTTTGTGTATTTGGGGTATCAGTCTTTTATCCGCTGTATGTTTTGCAAATGTTTTCTCCAACCCGTGCCTTGTCTTTTTATTCTTTTAACAGTGTCTTTCACAGCAGAAATCTTCCATTTCAGTGAAGTCCCACATCAGTGTTTTCTTTCATGGATTGTGTTCTGGTGTTATATCTTAAAAGTCATTGCCAAACCCAAAGTCTCTTAGATTTTCTCCTAAGTAATCTCCCAGTAATTTTGTAGTTCTGTGTTGAATCTTTAGGCAATCCATTCTGAGTTATTTTTTTGTGAAATATGTAAGTTCTTTGTCTAGATTCATTTTTTCGCATATGAATGTCCAGGTGTTCTTGTCACCATTTGGTGAAAAGGCTGATCTTTCTCCATTGAATTGCCTTTGCTCCTTTTCAAAAATCAGTTGACTGTATTTGTGTCAATTTCTGGGCTCTCAGTTCTGTTCTCTTGATCTGTTTGTCTTTTCTTTCATTAATGCCACACTGTCTTGATTCTCGAGTTTTATAGTAATCTTGAAGTTACATAGTGTCAGTCCAGGTAGTGTCAGTCCTTCAGCTTTTTCTTCTTCCATATTGTGTTGGCTATCTTGAGTCTTTTGCTTTTCCATATAAATTTTAGAATCATTTTGTCAACTCCACAAAATAATTAGCTGGGATTTTGATTGGGATTGCATTGAATCTATAGATTGACTTAGGAAGAACCGATATCTTGACAATATTGTGTCACATCCACATACATGGGTATTTTAATTTATTTATTAGATTTTTGGTCTCTTATCAAACTTACAGTTTTCCTCAGGTATCTAAGTATTTCATTTCTTTGGTACTAATGTAAATGTTATTGTGTTTTTAATTTCAAATTCTAATTGTTTGTTGTTGGTATATAAGAAAGTAATTGACTTTTTTATATTAACCTTGTGTCTTGAAACTTATTAGTTGCAGTTTTTTGGTTGATTCTTTGGGATTTCCTAAATAGACAGACATGTCATCTGAGAGCAAAAACATCCATTCGTTATATCTTCTCAATCTGTGTACCTTTTATTTTATTCTCTTGTCTTATTACATTATCTAGAATTTCCTGCACAGTGTTGAATAGGAGTGGTGAGAGTGGACCTTTTTGTTTTATTCATTTTTTAAAACATTTTTTATTGATTTATAATCATTTTACAATGTTATGTCAAATTCCAGTGTTCAGCACAATTTTTCAGTTATACATGAACATATGTATTTGTTTTATTCATGATCTTAGTGAGAAAAATATTTAGTTTCTCGCCACTGAGTCTTGAAATAACTGTAGGCTTTTTGTAGGTGTTCTTTATCAGGTTGAAGAAGTTCCCCTCTCTTCCTAGTTTGCTGAAGTTTTTATCATGAATTGCTATTGAATTTTTATAACTTATAGTAGGTATTTTATTCATTACCTTCATAGACTGTTGTCCCTTAAACACGTTATGTAGTGAGGACATTGTTAACACTATCGTTGACTAATATCAACAAGCTATGTAAATTAAAACATTACGGAGTTAGATTTTATCATTATGCAAACATTCCCTAGTCAGGGATCAGCAAAGTCTGGCCTCAGAGCCAAATCTGGTCTGCTGCCTGTTTTCTATAGCCCTTGATTTAAGGGTGTCTTTTTTTTTTTTTTTTTTACATTTTTAAGTGTTTGAAAAATTTAAAAGAAAAATAGTATTTTGTAACACATGAAAAAGTATATGAAATTCAAAGTTTATTGACCATAAGCAAAATTTTGTTAGAAAACAGCCTTGCTTATTCTTTTGCATGTTTGTGGCTGCTTTTGAAGTGCTGCTCAGTGCACAGCAAGCGACAGTGACATAGTCGTAACTCTAGTGTTTGGTTTCCACACCTGTAGCTATACTGCAACTTTTATTTATTTTTTATTACTGATGCACACTCATCATGTCAAAATAAGAAAAGTGGACTTTGAATGATGTCATGACACTATGCTGTAGTAAAAGAATACAGTAGATTGACATTTCCAACCTAAGCACTTACCAGAATATATCCAGCTCACAGGAAAGCAATGGCCAGAAAAATTAGAAAATTTAAGACAAAATGTCTAATCGCAGCAGAATTTCTTCACAAGATAAAAAGCCAAAAATGGAGCTGCAACCTAAGTTAGTTTCTGAGTGACTCATTTGTTAGCCACGCAAAGAAAGCCTTTTTACCTAGGGTGAATTCATTGAATCATGTCTAATTGTAGCAGCTAAAGAAATGTGTCCAGAGAAAATAAACTTAGGACCATTAGCCTTTTGGTGAGAACAGTTGCTTGAAGAATTTAGAACATTCAGAGCAACATCAATTGTTAATGAAAAAAGAAGGCAAATAGTTTTGGGCGGTTTTCCTTGGCTCTTGATGAGTGAACAGATGTTACCATCTCCACTCAGTTGTATATTTGAGAAACCAGTGCTGTGTTTGAAAGTGAATGAAGAATTAGCCTCTGTGAATAGTCGACACAGAACAACTACAAGTGAGACTATTTTCAAACACGTTGAAGAAGTAATTATTCAGTACATGAAACAGAATCTTCTAAGATATGTTACAACTAATGATGGGAAAAATACGCCTGAAGCAGAAAAAGGCATAGTTGGACAAATTCACAGAATGTAGTGTTGAAAGCCTATAGTTTCATTATGTTGTTTGTCAGCAGGTACTGTGTAGAAAATTTGCATCAGTTATGTGTTATCAAACCAGTGGTGTTCAGTAAGGAACTTCATTCACTCTTAGGATTTAACCATCATTAGTTCAGTGAATTTTTGTCAGGAATGGAAGCTGAATGTCTTGACTTAACACAGAGCAATTTGACTGTGTAACAGTGATATACATTGTACTCTTTTGAGTTCCAGGCCAAGGTTAAATTTTTTCTAAATGACAGGAATCACCCTCAGCCACTATTATTGAAGACTGAATGGCTTTGGAAATTAGCTTTTGCTGCAGCATTGATATTGAATTCAACCTAAAAGCAGAAGGCAACATAGCAAAGTCATTTTGATGAAACCAACAATGCAAATACAAAGAAAAGTTCCACATTTTAAGATTCATTTAACTGTTAACGGAAGAGCTTCTGTTTAACTTTCAATTGGAAGTGATTGATCTGTAATATTTTCAGATGATAAAAGGCAGCTATCAAGAGAAGAATCTAATAGAGTAGGAAACAGAATTTAGAATTAGATTTAGAATTTTCTCATATAGAATAGAATTTTACAAATACATTACAGGTGATACGTATACTTAATTAAATAGTATTCTCTGATTGATAGCAGTGTTTGACAGTAGCTGTCTGTGTAAAAGGATGTTTTTAAAGGTGTTTATTACAGATCAGCATTAACAAATGAACATTGCAATCAATTTTAATAATGAGGAACACTGACTTTGAGCCCTAATTTGGTGAAAAGTTGTCACCCCACAGAAGAACTGTGAAAAACATTTTTTGTGTGACTATGTATGGCGACGAATGTTAACTATTATTGTGATCATTTTACAATGTATGCAAATATCAAACCATTATGTTATACATCTGAAAGTAAATAATGTTATATGTCAGTTATACCACTGAAGGAAAGAAAGAAAGAGAGAGGAGAAGAAGGAAGGAAGGAAGGACGGAAGGAAAGGAATTTTTCTCATTAATAGACTTCATGTTTCTAAAAATTGTACCCAATTGTTATTTTTACATTTTGATAGGAAATTGGTGCAAGTGTTTTTTCTCTCTTGTTATTTGAGTGGCTACATAATAGCTTTCATTTTGTCTCAACCCACAAAGCCTAAAATATTTGCTACATACGGCCCCTTACGAAAAAATTTTGCTATTAGTCCCTTAGTTTATTGATGTCATCCTGTGATAGAAAACCACGCTCTCCTGCCTCTTTTCCATATGCACTTTTATAACACAGATATATTTTGGTGTTTAAAAAAATCTCATATACATGTGATTTTCATAGGAGGTTGACAGTGGCGATAATTTGGAGTTTAATGACAATTCCACAACCAAAATATGTGTTTAATTTAATTAATTTCCTTTGTGAATTATTTGTAGTTCTGGTGTTGTTTGGGAGATGAAATCAAAACGGAAATGGAAGCCTTTTAGTCAAAAGCAGATAATTTTATTGGAAAAGTCCTATCAGAAATACCAAGAATCAAGAGACCATGGCTGGATTAAACTAGATGATAATTTTGAGGTATACCAAAATTCTTTTGTTTTGTTTCTTATATGTGTATTTTGTTGTTGCTAGTGGTAGTAAGTAAAATTTTACTATCCAAGTAAAAATGTATATGTAGAAACTAATTTATTAGTAGAATTGGCATGACTAATAAAGTTGATTAGTACATTTTTAATTAAGGTATATTGTTGTTAAATTATATATTATGAAACATTAATTATGTTTCTCATCAGTGTTTTTAGAAGTTCCTCTATTTACAAAGCAGATAGTTTCATGGAATTTGTTTTTAGGAAGATTATGGAGAAATTCAGATTGCTTATTGAAACTTTTCCTCCTCTTATATTTTGAATGATACCAAAATATATTGCTAAATGAGGGCTGTGCAATACTGTTTATCTCAGTGATGAAAACTCTAAAGAAAACCTGCTTGATTAAATTCATTAAATGTGAATGATTGTTGGACCTGAGGAAGTGTCCACAAATAAAGGGGTAGTCTACACAGATTCCTACACTGCTGAAACTGGGAGTCATTTTTCCTCCAAGAAAACCGCAGAAGCTTGACCACAGGTTCAGTCATACAGTTTGGGTTTCTCGTCTTTGCTGTCTGATGGTTGAGTTTGCATTGTCACCAGATATGCTCCCCACCGCCACCCTCATCCTTATAAATGTTGGTTGTGTGCAAATGAAAAAAAAAAAAAGAAAACACTATACAATTAGTGTCAGACATAAATAAGCTATTAACTATTCGTTGTTTAGCGTGTTAAAACAAAGTTTGAGGATTATCTAGAATTACCCATTATTACTGAAGTTTTTTAAAAAATATAAAGCATGACTTACCTTCTTTAAGAATAGTTTATGTTATTGAAATGTTCTTCAGTTGTTTTCTTGTTTTCCTCATAACTTTGGTAGAAAAGTGATGATTCTGCTTCAGATATCTCAACTGTAGATCATTTTAAGTTAGATCTTCTGGTGAGACCCAGAGATTAAGACATTCTTCCTTTCAGTTTGTGAGTTAATGGATATTTTAAATGGGCTCCATTGCCATAACCAGTTCATCATGGATACATACGCTTTTTCCTCAGGTGAATTTTGGTAAAGACCCAATGGAAATGCGCCTCCCTGCTCGGTGCCCTATAAAAAGAGATTTTTTATCAGGAATTCAGGTGGAATTTAAGCAGTCTCCTCACCAAAGAAGTTTAAGGGCCAGGCTGTATTGGCTTCAGGTAACACTGTCGTCCTGTTCGATAGGTAGATCTGATCACTTTGGGAATCTTGGGTATGAATTTTTTTTTTTAACAAGTTTTTATCATGCATCGTAATTGGTATCCTTTTGTTTGTATGTTTCTTCTCCTCCCACGTAGCCTATGGATTCACCATACTTACCATCCACGTCTAAAGACCCCGTGCCTTTTGAGACTTTAGCTTGACCAGTTAGCCTGCCAGAGTGTTTTCTTATGCTGTGACTATTATTTTATATACTCCTTTGAATGTCATGGAATCCTTAAATAGGATTTCCCTTTGTCTTTCTGTGTGGGAACGAGCAGGGCTTTGTTGCAGGTTGTTTTGGCTGCGTGTTTGCCTGCTCCCTTCCTGCCTTCCTCCCTCTCTTCCTTTTAACTACCGATTGGTACTTTTTAGGACATTTTTAGTCTTTTTTTTTCTTAGTACATAACCTCTAATTTCATATCCAGGCTCCATTTGCATTTTATTTAAATTACAGAGAGTTGAAATCTCATGTGATCCATAAGTACAAAAATTTCCATTAATGATGTTCATGCTGCACAGTATTAATGCAGCCATGAAGATATTTATATATTCCTTTATATAAAAGCTTGCCCTTGGTGAGATATATAAGAAATTCAGATTTAAAGTGAAACTTCTAATAGCAGCACGTATACATTCAGATACATAATTACGATGAAATTAGTAGCATCTTCTATGATATTTTCTCTGAAACCAAAGTTTAAATTATTCTAAGTCCTGCTGAGTTAGTTTTTTCTTTTTTCTTTTTTTTCTTTTTTTTTCAGGTTGATAGTCAGTTACCGGGTACAGTGTTCCCTGTTGTCTTTCACCCTGTGGCCCCTCCAAAATCTATTGCTTTGGATTCAGGTAAAAAAAAAAGGAAAAAATTGTGTTGAGATATACTCTACGTATAAGAGTTAAGCAGACATTATTTTGACCTACTGGAAAGCTTGATTGCCTTTTTTGTGTATTTTTTTTCCTTCCTTTTAGAGCCCAAACCTTTCATTGATGTCAGTGTCATCACAAGATTTAATGAGTACAGCAAAGTCTTACAGTTCAAGTAAGTAAAGAGTCGCCTGTTTATCAAAAGGAATTTAAAATAAGAGTCTACTTTGAACATAAATTTTACTCTTTTGTAAGTGGCTTTTGTATAAAAATTATTTTCCACCTGAACATTTCAGTCCACTTTTGGTCAAGTGATTTTCTATGTTGAAACTTATTTTAATAATATCTTCTGCAGATTTTTCAGTGTAAAATTCATTTCACCACTTTCTCTCTTTTGTAGCTCCCGTTAGAACGTAAAACAGTCATTGAAATGTGAATGATCAGTGTGTTTGTGAAGTGTGTTCTTTAAATCAATTGCTGCGGACTTCAAAAATTAGATAAAACATGCTACATCATCTAGTTGTTTTTGTCTCTTCTGTAATATGATAAATGTGGAATTTGTCACTTTAAATGCTATGTGTTAATACAGCAGTATTCCCTCTAGTGAAACCTTCACTTTAATGAAAAAAAAAACTCAGTGTAAGTAGATTTTGATCTTGTTAACGTAACACCTTTTTAGAGATCAAGGAACAAGATCTTGCTGTGGCTTTTGGCCAAAATGAAGTTTTAGCGTGGAAAATTACAAGGTTTGATAGAAAGCCTTTTCCATCTTTAAAAAATCCTTTTCCACTTAAAAAAATTTTTTTCCCTTAGGTATTTTATGGTCCTCATTCAGGAAATGGCCTTAAAAGTTGATCAGGGGTTTTTAGGAGCTATTACTGCACTGTTTACTCCAACAACTGACCCTGAAGCCAAAAGAAGACGGGTAATAATTTTTATTTCTTGGGAAAATTATTTAAAAACTTAAATCATTCTTTGCACTAATTATGGTAGGAAAAAACTTAAAATAGAAAATCTTGATTAATTTTTTTTCAGACAGAGTTAATTCAGGAAGATTCTGCTGCTCTAAACACAGAATTAGTGGAGCCCTCAGTGACTGATACATCCGTTCTTAGTTTCTTCGAACTTTTCCATATTTCTCCTATTAAGGTTTGTTATAATTATTATTTTGAAAATTTGACAGACTTATTGTAGAACTTTTAAATAGTCTGTGTACAAACGTGGGTTTTAATTTGTTGCATCAAATATTTGGTGGGAATTTTGTTTGATTAATTGAATTAAGACCATTCTCTGTAACATGTACAACCATGATTCCCGCAGAGAAGTCACCCGAGCGTGATCTCTAGTCTTGAATTAATAACCCCTTTATTCAAGGAAGAAGCTGACAAAAGCATTTCTTAATGAAGCGAAGAAGAGCTCCCCAACGTGTAATGTTTTGGTTGCACTTTGTAACTACTCTGACTGTCTGAATAGAAGGCTATAATGGGTGCCCTAACCACAATGTGAAAACGCTGAAGTAGGTGTTATACTGTGGATGTGGTGTTTTTCACCCTTCCAAAATTTGCTTGTAACTAAAGGAGTGGAAAATTGGATACCTTTCACTTGCCTGATTTTGTACTTTATGAACCCATTTCCTTATCTCCTTTTGTTGTTCTTTTTAGCTTTTATAGGGAAAGGTGACTGCTTAGTGAATTCACAAATGCTGTCAACCATAAACTTGTGTAATGGGCCAGATTTACAATTAAGTAACTTTAAAATATTGATGATCCTTTACATTCTCAAAAACTTTACAGCACATTATTTTCAATTGCATTCACCAATCCGTTCAGCTAAATGAATGGATTTATAAAATGCAATTATTATTTTATATTGATACGTTAGTTTAGTATCAGACACACCCATAGTGTTAAGTTTAAAAGTGATACTTAAAAGTGTTTTATGTGGTGTACACAGTTTCTTTTTCATTATTAAGTGAAAATCAGTTATTTGAGATTGAAGAATATCTTCAACAAATATTTACTGAATGCCTGCTATCAACGTTGCTGTGGTAGGTATAAAATGACTTCATGGAGTTCATAATCAAAGAGGTGTTAAAGACGAATTATTTACCTATGCGTAATTTTAGGCACACTAGGAATTGTGCCTTGAATTTAAATAGTTAAGATCATGAACCACAATCGTTTTCTTATTCCATGATGACTTCACCCTAGGAAAAGGCTAGATCTCTTCACTAAGGCTTCCTTTCCTGGATCCCAGCACTCTGACTCTACGGATGAATGAAAGTTTTACATCAAAGAAAAACCCAGCAACCAGGCTTTCCTGGCCTTTCCCACATGCCCTCTGTTGAGCTCTCTGTAGGTTAGGGAAAATGCCTAGAGAATGGCAGCATGGGGAGGACAGTCACCTGCTTTACTTACACGTTTGGGTTACCTGCCCCCTGTGTGCTCTGGCGCTGTTGCATTAATGATGATGCAGCACAAAGTGGAAGCAGTGAAATGGGAATGTGTAAAACCTCCTGTTTAAGGGCTGAGTGAAGGGTCTGTGGAAGTCGAAAACTTTCCAACTCTTTTAAGAACTGGCTAACTATTGCCGTAATTGTCATGTTATTGTTACTTGTTATTAATGTTTAATTATAATTGTTATTGTTAGTTGTTACCATAAGTTATTTCTCTTATTGGGTGAAGATAAATGATTATCCATTATTTGGAGCAGTAGACTATGGGGAGCCAGTTGATATGTTTTTTTCTTGAAGTGATTATGCTATTTTTACAAAGTGTTTTGGGCTCCTCCATATAAATACTTTATACACGTTGAATAAAATTATAGTTTGAGCTTTGGAACTGACTAATTTGTATTTCATCAAAAAGTAAGTAGGAGAATCAGATCTAAGTGAGCTATTCTGTGTAACGTATAGTGTAAAAAATGATAGCTTTCTTTAGGACTCAAATTCAAAAATACAGCGTTTGTATCTGGACTATCTGGTTTCTGTGTATGTGAATTTTTCGTTTTGTTTTTAGCTTTCATTTACTGAGCATCATTTTTCTTTCAGTTGCACTTGAGTTTGTCTTTGGGCTCTGGTGGTGGAGAGTCAGACAAAGAAAAACAGGAAATCATTCCAATTTATTCTGTCAATCTGCTGTTGAAAAGTATCGGTGCTACTCTGACTGATGTGGACGACCTCATATTCAAGTAAGAGCCACGCCGCAGGGCGTGGGAGGGTTCCATGCCAGGGCGGTGTTTCTGGGTACTCGCTCTCTCCATTTGGGCCAGAATGTTAGCTTAGAAAAATGGTAATTCTTACCACTGATACTTGAAAAGATGGGTGCCTTTCTAATTTGCTCTTTAGGTACACTTATTTTACTCATAAAGATAAGGTGAAGACTCTAATATTTTCTTCAGTTGCCCATACCTAGGTAATACATGAATGTAGAGTATTATTGAACTTTTCAGTTGTATATTATAAGTTGACCATGTTTTAAACAGAATTATATTTAGAAATATATAGCAATAGGGTGAGATTTCAGATAATCATATGGCAAACTCCTTGCTCCATCTAATATAAGAATATTTATGTGTCAGACACATATAAATTCAGTGACTGTTTATTGAATTGAATATTCAGCACTGGTGTAGAGATAAGTAGTTACCTTGGAGAAAAAAAATTCATTTATATCATTTTCACCTCACCTGTGACACATCAAATTTCAGAGGAATTGAAGCCTTAAACATAAAATTCAAATAGAAAGACAAAGACCAAGGAAAAGAGAAGTTAATTGCTATCAAATCTCTGAATAAAGGAAGTCTTTCTAAGTTTGAAAGCAATGGAAAAAATCCAATGGAAAACACAAAATTGATTTGACTACATAAAGATTAGACACAACAAAATCAGTGGAAACAATTTAAAAACAAAGAACCAGAACTATATAATGACAAGTATAACAAAAGATTGATAGTCTTAATTTTTAACCTAAAAATTCCAGTGTCATAATTGCCAGGGGACAGTATGAGATTACTCACAAAAATAGATATGAGATATGTTTAGCTTTATTATTTATCAAAGGATATATGTAAATTGAAACAAATTATCACAGATTTCAAAATATGAGAACTCTAGTACTAGAGGAAGTGGAGCTAAGAAACAGGCTTTTTTTTTTTTTTTCTTTTTGTGTTAGTAGAAAGGGGATCTATGTCAAGAGCCTTAAATGTTTTTCTTGTCTTTCATCCATTAATTTTGGGGGGAACTAAGACCAAAAATCAATCTTGAAATACAACCAAAATTATATTCAGGATACACATGGCAACATTCGATTATTATGTCAAAATTTAGAAATGACTGACCGTGGAAGAATTGTTTGTCATGACACTTCCACATGATGGAATGCTATGCATCTGTTAAAAATGGCAACATAGAATTTTGAAGACTTAGAGGAATACTTATCCACGGTGTTGAGTATAAAAATGCATACAAAGTGTTTTAATAGTTTTCAATTGCACAGAAAAGAAAGAATTCAAAGTGGAGAATAAGAAGAAGAAAAAAACTTAAAAATCTACTTTGTGGTGGGATTATGGTCAACTTTTGTAAACCTTTTTACTCTTTATGTATTTATGAAAGACTTGCATGAGAATGCACTATTTTTACAATAGTTTTGTTATCCTAATATTTAAGATCTCAAGTGTAAATTATATGTGACAGATGTACAAACCTAATTGTGAATTAGCAATGATTATCATTGAAATTTTGTCTCTCTTTTTTTTTTTCAAAAACTGATCTTAGTTCCTTTGACTCTTTCTCCTCCAGACTTGCTTATTATGAAATTCGCTGTCAGTTTTACAACAGAGATCAGCTGATGTGGAGTGTTGTTAGACATTACAGCGAACAGGTAATTTCCTATCATAGTTAACTCATGAGGAATATCCTTCATGAAATATCAAAGCAAAACATTTGAATGTGATTGCAAAGTGTGTGATATTTACCTAATTTACTGCAGTTCTCAATCTTATTACTTAGTAGTTTTTCTTGAATGATTAATCCCTATTTCTTTAGTTCTTTCCCCCCTTTATAAACCTTTTTAAAAGTTTCCTTTAGTGTTTCTTCCCTTTGCAAGTATACTTCCACCTCTTTGGGAAAAAAATAGTGATTTAGGAGTCATTACATTTTATTCCTTCGGTGACTACAGTTTGTAAGCATAGTCTAGTAGAATTGAGAGGAAGCCAGGTTCTCCCCTGTTCCTGTTACTTCATGGTTCGAGTTCTATGCACAGAGGAGTGGTTGTTTTGGGGCACCAGGGTACCATTGCTATACTGTGGAACTCCAGGGTGACAGTCCCCTTTCCTTCCTCTGCTGGAAGGTCCTTTCTCTTATGGTGTGTATGTAGACATCCCGTTTTTTACATGTTCATATAAGGATGTATTTTCATTTGGTTTTTGTTTTGGTTATTAATTATTAGACACCTAGCTTCATGGCAATAGTGATAATAACTAACAATAATAAGTAATGATCTTTGAAATATGTATTCATTTAATATGCATACTCAGCCATGCAAGGAAAATATAATAGACCTCCCATTTTACAGATAAGAAGATCGAGGCCTATGGACTCAGTGACTTGTCAGAGGTTACATGACTGCTACGTGGCAGACTTTGTCTCAAATCTAGTTCTGTCCAGTTTGAAAGGCCCATGTAAAGTACTAGCATAATGCCTG
This sequence comes from Vicugna pacos, assembly GCF_048564905.1. Taxonomy (NCBI): domain Eukaryota; kingdom Metazoa; phylum Chordata; class Mammalia; order Artiodactyla; family Camelidae; genus Vicugna; species Vicugna pacos. Next base: position 6,946,369 of record NC_132992.1, read on the forward strand.
GCGTATAGCAGAAGATCACTTGATGATCATAATGGTGGTTATTCTGCATAGGTTTCCTTTAACAACCTAATTTAGTCAGCATTGCATTTTTTTCTTATTGCATCATGATGTTGTTTCTTGCAACAGTTGCAAAGGACTTCATTTTTTTTTCCTTGTAGTTCTTGAAACAGATGTATGTCCTTGTATTGGGCTTAGATGTGCTTGGAAACCCATTTGGATTGATTAGAGGTCTGTCTGAAGGATTTGAAGCTTTATTCTATGAACCCTTCCAGGTATTGATCTTTTATTTATTTTAAGTATAGTATAGAAACATGGACGTTCTATTTTTTCATGACAAAATATTTGTGTTTTAATCGTATCTGGGAACTCAATAATGTTCAAATACTGAATATATTAATTTTTTATTTTTATTTAAAATTACTTGAGATGACATTAGAAGATTGTTTTAGAGTTAACTGAGCACGCCTAGTGTTTGGGTGCTAACGCAGGCCCGTGTTTTGTAGGATTCCATGCAGTGATAAGGAAGAGTGCTAGGGAGGCTGAGGCCATTTCCAGGCTGTTTCATCACTGTGGACAGGCACTTTAATGGGGCATTAAAAGCTGACTTTGTTTCATAGTCAAGCTTTCCTCTAGCCTGTTCACCGCCGCTTAAAGGATCCAGGGGCCCAGCGTCGTGAGGGTTTTAAAAGGACAAAGCGAAGAGAGTAAGTGGGAGGACAGGAGAGCCAAACCTGTGCGGGCTCTCGGGCCTGTTGTCAGTGTGGCTTGCTTCAGCAGTCTCATGGAACTCGGCACAGGAGGCCACCTTCAGACTGTGCTTGCAGCCATGGTTTCCTCCTCTCCGACTCTGTCATCTTGAGGGTTTGCTGAGATCATGTGGGTTGTAAGTATCTTCATACACAGTAGGTGCCCCATCAGTTTTGGGATCTAGAGAGTGAAAACTGTGCCACCACAAAGTTTATGGATTCTTACAGATTCTGTATCTTCATGGAAACTCTGAAATACTAGATTGAAAGTCTTCAAATTTCTTTAAATTTTAAGTAGCAAACTTTAATTTTATTTACTTATTTATTTTGGCCAGGGTGCTGTTCAAGGCCCTGAAGAATTTGCTGAGGGATTAGTAATTGGAGTAAGAAGTCTCTTTGGACATACAGTAGGTACGTACATGTATTTGTCTGTGTATATATTTTTTTCATTACAGTTACTATAAAATGCATTGTTTATGAAAAACCAATGATTATGTTCAACAAACAAGGGATCATTTTTCTAACAATCCCTTTAAAAGATGTGTTCCCTTGTTCTTAAGTGTAAAATAATTTGACACTGACCTGCTGGGTTTTTTTTTTAATGTCTTTGTAGTGTTGAATCATTGTGCTTTAAATAGTTTTATTCCTCTTCTTGCAAAGCAGAAAATGGGAAAAATAAATTTGTGCGTTTTTGTATATGAGACAGAATTGTAAGGACCTGTTAGTTCAAGCAACTGCATGTGTGTATTGTGGTAATGCTCTTTAAAGAAGCAATGTGACTGACTTCTCTGGGCCTTTTGATAGGTGGTGCAGCAGGAGTTGTATCTCGAATCACCGGTTCTGTTGGAAAAGGTTTGGCAGCAATTACAATGGATAAAGAGTATCAGCAAAAAAGAAGAGAAGAGATGGGTCGACAACCTAAAGATTTTGGCGACAGCCTGGCCAGAGGGGGAAAGGGCTTCCTGCGTGTAAGTGTCCCGCTGAATCTTCAAGAAACGCCAACTTCCATATACACTTTGAAATATGTACTGGCTATTTGAAACTTGAAATACTGCCTGTGATTCAAGGCCTGTCAGAGTAGCCGTGGTGGTACATTGTGGACTTTGTTTCCTTTTTTGTTCTCCTCCCCCTTTGTCACCATCAGATCTATCCCCCAAATCCCAGACTTAGTTTGACCCTCGGGCTGGAATGAGAACTCTGTAACGATGGCAGGTTAGCATCACTGTGGAAGGGGAGGAAGTAAAGCAGAGAAGTGTGGTAAATGGTGGTAACTAGAAGGGGAAGGGGGTCTTCAGGTCCCTTCTATAGAAGGGAGGTGTACAATCATATGTTATAAGCCAGAAACTGCCCTTCATTCCTGTTCAGGACTTTAAAAATTATATAGGTATTATATGAATACTATTTAATTATACAGTAATATATGATTATTCTCCTTATAAATAATCATAAGAACTTACAAGTTTTTTTTTAATAAGTGATGGAAACATAGGTAAGGCTGTAAAGTACTCTCTGGTTAACCCTCACCTCTTCTGAGCGGTATTTAATCTTTTCAGTGTAGTATATATCCTGCAGTTCTTTTTCTATGTTTTTATATATGCAGGTGGTTTTAGTTATAACCGTTACTTGACTGTTATTGAAAGAAGGTGCAAACATGTTATTTTTAAAATTTTGGTCATTACCTCAGGAGACTGTCCCTGCTGTGTTGGTGTGAGTGATTTGGCATGTTGTATGTTGTCTCCTCTGAAGTGCTTTATTTATCAGGTTATTTGCTATCCTTCAGAGACCCCTTCGTTTTCAGTTTTCTGCTTTCACTAAATTGCAAAGTAATCTCATTAGAATTTATAATTAGATCTGTAATTTTCTAACTCATTTCACTGATATGGGAACTGAGGCTTAAAGAGATTGGATCCTCTGCTGCTTGGTGTCAGAATCAGATGTAGAAAATTTTTCACCTGCTTTACTGTTCTCTCCATTATAAAAGTTTGCTTCTACAGGGTGCTTTCTTTAAAATTTGCTGCGATAAAATGTTTTTAAAATCATAGTGCTCACTTACATGTGCATGTTGTTCTCTATCAAGTTAAGCAAGCCCTTATAAAAAAAAGAAAAGTTGTTTTAAAAAAAAGTTACTTCTGGCATGTCTGTAGAGACCTCTAGTGGTTGGTTTAAAATTAAACAGCTTCCACTGGGGCTTGACTTTATGATTGATTTCTCTCCCAGGGAGTTGTTGGTGGAGTGACTGGAATAATAACAAAACCTGTGGAAGGTAGGTTGAGAACATTTCCTTCCTGTGTAAAGTCTGAAGAGTTGATACCTGGTATACGTTAATAGATGTAATTGCTACTAGGTATTTGAGAGAAGTTCTGACTAATTTTATGTTCATAGTCTTAAATTGTTATTTAAGACTCCGAAGGTGGAGAGGTTAAGTAGCAGACTCTATTTCAGACTCTGAATGCTATTTTCAGCAGGGCCGTAGTCACACCAGATTCCTTGGGACCCTCAGTAGCAATTGTCTCATTTAAAAAATCTTATTAAAAACACATTATTTAGTGCAATCCCTATCAAAATACCAGTTAGCTTTTTTTGCTGAAATTGGCAAGCTGATTCTAAAATTTTTATGGGAATTCAGGGTACCCCAAATAGCCAAAACAATCTTAGGAAAAAAGAGCAAGGTTGAAGGGCTTACGCTTCCAACTTAAAAACTTACTATCAAGTAGCTAAGACAGGTGGTACTGCAGTACAGACAGACATGTGTATCAATGGAATGGAACTGAGATTTCAGAAACACATTTTTTACATTTATAGTCAATTGATCTTTGACAAGGGTGCTAAAATAATTCCATAAAGAAAGAATAGCCTTTTCAACAATGGCGCTGGGACAGCAGGACATAAACATAGAGCCTATATATGGCCCAGGAGTTCCATGCCTACGTATATATATCTCCTGGGGAATTGACAACATATATTGGCTGAAAAATGTGTACATAAGTGTTTATAGAAACATTATTCATAATAGCCAGAATGTAATAGCAACCCAAATGTCCATCACCTAGTGCATGGATAAACAAAATGTGGTATGGCCATTCGACAGGATGGTATCCAGTTATAAGAAGAAGTCGAGTATTGCTATAAGTGCAAGATGGACGATCCTTGAAAACACGATTCTAAGTGAAAAAAGCCAGTCACAGAAGACCACATATTATATAATCCCATTTGTAGGAAATGACCAGAATAGGCAAATTCATACAGATAGAAAGTAGATTAGTGGTTGCCTAGGTCTGCAAGGTGGGAAGAAAGAGGTAAATTGCATAGGATTGAGAGGAGGGTTGAGAGGGGGAAGGGGGGAATGAGCACTATTAGGCATGGGGCTTCTATTTGAGATGATTCAGATTTTTAAAATTAATTGTGGTAGTGGTTGCACAACTCTGAATGTACTGAAAAACATTTGATTTGTATACTTTAGTGGGTGGATTATATGGTATGTGAATTATATTTCAATAAAGTTCTTATATTTAAAAAAAGCATACTACTTGAAGAATCTCCTAATGGTTGGCAAAAAAAAAAAGAAAAAAGAAAATATTCTCTGGTCAGTTCTTAGACCTTCCAGTCACAGATACTGACTGAACTTCTGGATCAGTAGCTGTAAAGCTTGAGTGTGCCTTGGGGTTACCTTGGGGGCTTATTAAGACACAGATTGCTGGCTGGGAGTGGGGCCTAATAACTTGCTTTTTTTTTTTTTAAAACAAATCCACACTTTTATTTATTTATTTTTCAATACTCTTAAGTCCTTCAGAGGTACAGCATCACACGGATTCTGTGTCCAGTGGCTTTGGCAGGAAGGTTGCTTCAGACTATGGCACAAACCACGCCACTGTTTCCATGAGCATGAGTTACCTTTCCCCAGATGACTCTGGTTTTATTTGGTTTTCCACCAGGAGTTATTAAGTTGTTCTTTGCTTTGTGCACATAAGCACATCTCTTCCGTAGATGGAATTCAGTTTCATCTCAGGCATAAATACCTTCAGTTTTAGGAAGAGCTGTGTGCTCCCTCTGGTTCCAGAGACCCCACTTTTAGCCAGCAAATATGGCCTTGAACCACAGCCTCCTAGACATTTTGTTGTTTTAAAAATCCTATATCCAGCAGGCCTCCACAGGCTCCAGGATGCCTGAAAGAATAACTTGCATTTTTAACACACTTTGAGAACCACTGTGTTATCACGTTGGGATTAAATTTAACTTCTTTAGAAAGCCAAATTTTAGAAGCTTCCTGGGTAAATCAGTTCAGAGATTGGCTGAGGCTTTTGTTGAGTTCAAATTTGCTTATTTTAAAATCTTTATATTTCCACTGTCTTTGGTTTCATGAAGGTGCCAAAAAGGAAGGAGCTGCTGGATTCTTCAAAGGAATTGGAAAAGGGCTTGTGGGTGCGGTGGCTCGTCCAACTGGTGGAATCATTGATATGGCCAGCAGCACCTTCCAAGGAATTCAGAGGTAATTAAGTACATACGGTGCACAAGATATGTGTCTGTGTGCTAACTGTTGCTTCAAATACATAACTAGGTTAAATACTTTGCCTGCTTTTAACGACCTTAAAGTCTAATTGAAACTTTTGACAAGTTCTCAAGGTAAAGCGCCTCCAGAAAGGAGTGATAAGCGACCTTTTTTTTTTTTTTTTTATAGCTTGGTTTCTCTTTGATTCAATAGATGTTTATTGGTTTTTGCTATGTGCTGGGCACTGTGCTAGACACCCGGATCCAAAGCATGGATCACCTACTCGCTGCCTTTATTACTTTGACATTTTCTATTCTTTATGAAAAGGTGGGAAAACTTGGAGTCATACAGACTTGGTTTGAACACTTGTCACGTTATTTTTGGCAAGTTACATGAAATTACTCTACCAAATACTGATATACTATGTTACGTAGTTCAGGGTTTAATCAATGTATATATTTGTATTATTTTGAAAGCTTCTCATGTGTTTTCTTACGTGTGCTTATTCTGCCGCCTTACACAGGGTGGCAGAATCAACCGAGGAAGTGTCCAGGCTCCGTTCTCCCCGCCTGATCCACGAAGACGGCATCATTCGTCCTTACAACAGGCAGGAATCTGAGGGCTATGATTTATTTGAGGTATAAATTCTACTCTTCACGGTCATGAGTGAAATTTACTTTTAAAGATTTCTAGGATCAGGATTTCATGCATAGTTCCTAAGGTTCCTGATTCATGAACTTTTTAAAGATTAGGGAACGTGGTTTGTAGAGTAGAATTTTGTAGTTGTTTGTTTTATTATATTAGCATAATGTGTTAAATGGGAAAAGCTGGTCGTTTTTTTTTTTTTTTTCCGAAACAGGATCAAAGCTTTTAGTGCAGAAAGGGTAATGTTAGAAAAAGTCATAGTCTTTACTACCATTTGCTTGGTAGCTCATTTAGTTCACATTGTTAACTTCGGTCCCCTGCTTTGTAGCCAATTGCTGGAATTTCACTGCTTCTTTTTCTCCCAGCCAAATTAATTTATCTGGATTACATTGTAAACCTAGATTTATTTAGGTAAACAGAAGCTGGAGGAGAGAAAAAAAGATTATGTACAAATATAGTCTTTTTAAACGTTAAAAATTGCCTTAAGAATATGTTTGGCTTTTATTTTAGTTTTAATTTTACTGTATTTAAATAATACACACATGTATAAATTGCTACTCTCCCATGACTAGCTTTCCTCTAAAATAAACTTATTAATACTTTCCTACTTGGACTTTAAAATAAAATGACTCCTCATTGTTCTTAGCCTTCGGTTTTTATAGTATGTGATTACGTTTTTATCTTTCCGCATGCTTCTAACCTGATTTTCTTTCTTTTTCTGCCTGCACAGCAAGAACTGGAAATACAAGAGTAAATGTTTCCTATACTGCTACTTGATTTCATCCTTAAAAGTCAGAACAAACTGTGGTATTAATTGACTGTCCAGGTTTATTTAGAATGAGAGTCCATTTTAGTGAAGTTTTCTTTACCTCTCTCACGCCTGTCTGAACTTTTTTTTGTAGTGGCTTCACTACAGATAAAAAATGGTAGTATTCCTGGTGATACTGTGCAGGAATAAGAGATAAATAAAAAAAAAGAAAGGATGCAGGAAATGAGCTCTTTCCCATTTAATTGGTGGGACACTTTATGTCCTCACAAGTGGACACTTACTATCATTTTGAAAATTTCATCTTTTCTTATGGTATTCACGTGCATTTCCAGTAAAGTTGGAAAAAAAGAACAATGCTGAAGTCCAGTCTATTGTGTGTTCTTTATGTATGTGAGTACAGATGATAGGATTATATAACTGTGTTTCACAAAATCACCCTCAGTTTACTCAGGTTACAGGACGGTGGGACAAATGTTCTAATATTGCTCTGGGTCTGTCCCTAAACCTCAAATAAGGGTTGGCACATGAATTTTGAGAACATGGTCTTAATCTTGTTTTCTTTTTCAACTTGCTACTCCTTCTAGATAAATGACAATCATTTCTCTTTTTTAAAAATTATTTTTTGAGGGGAGGTAATTCGTTTCATTTATTTATTTTTATTTCTTAATGGAGTTACTGGGGGTTGAATCCAGGACCTCATGCACGCTAAGTATGCACTCTACCTCTTGAGCTATACCCTCCCCCCCATTTTCTAATTATTTTCTAATTATTAGTAATTTCTAAATATATTCTTAGCCTTTAGCATTTCTACTTTATAAAAATTAACTCTCCTTGTTGGTTATGCTTATTTCATAATTATTAGTTTCAATTAATGTAAGTAGAAGTTGAATGTGTAATTAAGCAGGTTACTTATGTGCCATTTGAATTTATAGATGTCTTTATTTTTAAAAACCAATCCTTTTTGCTTTTAAGCCCCATAGAGTGGATTCATTATCTTAATGAAAGCAAAAAAATTGTAAATTATTATTTTGAAATTAGTAGCCCCATAGTTAATTTTCAAAATAAGTTATATTTTGATTTCTCTTTTTTTACTAAAGATAGAAATGTTTTGACTCAGCAGTGTCTTGTCTAGCAACTTTCATGCTTCCTCCCAAAATTGAAACCAAAGTGTAAACTTACAGAATGAAGCTGTTAATATCCAGCTGTTTAGTTGGATTATAGATTGTTTAAACTATAGTTCCCAAAAGAATAAATTGAATGCTTCATATTTAAAACAAGCACTTTGAAAAAGAAAGAATGACATCCAAAGACCAGCCTGAAACTATAGCTGACAAACTTTTCTTGTGCCTAGATAATTGAGGGTTGGCAAAAATGTCACAGCATGTACGGTTTCTGTGAGAATCAAGCACAGTAACTCATTCCAGATGCCGTCTTTAAATCGTCACTAATAATTATTCTTCCTTCTTAGGTAAAAGTAATGATTTCTGATTTTCCTGGGTACATTGCAATTTTAGTGAGACTTGACTTTTGGAAACTCTTAAAACTTGTTAAAGGTTGTTTCTTTGCTTATTGTTTACTTTCTGTTTGTTTAGCTCTTTATGTTATTAATCTTTTCCTTGTGATTTCTCTTTTTTACAACTGCATGTCAGTAAGCACAAAACTTCAAGACACTTTATTATTTTAGCTAAATATAATCATCTTGTCTGATTTATTAGTTTTTGTTAAGATTTCAGAACTGAAAGAAATAGAATGATTGTACATTAACAAGAGGACTTGGCAGTTCTTCTCCATGGGTAGCGAGGGTAGGCCTGGGTAATTAAGACATTTAGGCTGTTTCATCCCTTGTACATCTTGCTGTAATCAGTTAGTTGGGTACAAAGTATTTGATTATCTAGACTGTGCTGGATACACAAAAGAAATGAGGCTTCTGCCCTTAAGGGACAAAGTGTAACAAAAGTGTGTAAATATTAAGGAGCATTAGAGGGTAAGATTGTGTCCTCCTAGTGCTTAATGTAATGTAGATACATTCTAAATAATTTATTTGGGAATCTTTTGATTTATCTTATTTTCTTTTTCTCTTAAGTATAACTTTATATTCCTTAATTTAATACTTTACTTTGAAAGTTACTAAATCATATACCATGTTTTCATAGGATATATTCTGCTTATCCTCTGTTCTCCTAGGATAATTACCATTTATGCACACATATATATGATATTTATATATATGTATATAACCAGTTTTTATTTAATATTCATCTTGGTTCACATAGTTATAATTACATGATATTTAAAATGGTGTTCCTTGCTTTTTCATTTTAATTATATTTTTCCATGTCCTTAGAAATGCTTCATTCTTTTTTTTTTTTTTTTAGGAGAAATGCTTCATTCTTAATTTTTGCCTTACTATCTGTTGAGGGAACCTTACGTTGTATATTTGACCATTCTCAGTTCTTGACATTAAAGTTGTTTCTGTTATTTTACTAACAGTAATAATGCTGTGATAAACGTTGTTATATGTATTGCTTTTCAAACCTTGTATTATTTCTTTAGCATTTACTTGAAAAAATTGAGTGCTTTTGCTAAATATTGTAAATTCTTCAAGTTGCATTTTTGGGAAGAGAGTGAATATTTCATCAACTAATCTACCACAGTGACCAAATATCTTAATCTGGATCTCAGAATGTAGTGAATTTTAGAAGTACTGAAAACATGGTTTCTATAATGTATTATGGTGATAAATTATACTTTAAAAGTCTCAAATTATTTAAAGCACAAATCCTGATAACTAATGAAAATCTGTACAAGATGGAAAGTGGGTAGTTTCTTGTATATTGCTTCTCAAAACTAAATATTTTAACCTATTTAAATTTCAAAGCTGAAAATAAATGTGCTAAATTATTATATTCATTTCCCGTATTCTCTTTAAAGGGATTAAGGTATAAATGTTAAAAGATTTAGCTATTTACATGTCAAAATGTGGAGCAAGTGACTGTTAAATTCCACTCCTCTCTGAGGTTCATTCTGAAGATGAGACCCCATCCTTTGGGGATGCATCTTCCTTGTTCATGGCTTTTCCTAATTGTGAAGGAATGACTGGGAATCAAGGATCTTTAAAATAAAAAAAATGTATATTTTAGCACTGAAATAATAACAAGTGTACTTTCTCTGCTTGTGATGATTATTGACTATATTATCCTTTTGATAATATTGGTGTTGTATTCTTGGTTATAAAATGTTAATATCATATTTATTAGGTATGCTTATGTTCTGTATTTTCGTATTTAATCTCATCTGATTTTAAATTGTATATTATAAATAATGTTAATAATATTTCATTAGCATTAATTATAAAAAATAACTTAATGATTTTTACTGTGTATTGACTGAAGTCACAATAGTTTTGAGATAGCTGGAAAAAATAAATGTATTTTAATGTGCTGCTATTTATACTTGAATTATTTTATGCTTGTAATTGTCTTTAGGAATAAATTGTACCATCTATTTGAAATCTTAGAAATCCTTTGTGTTTGCATTAAGATTGTCATTACATTTTCTTTTCTACCAGCAATGTGATTCAGTACATACTTGTAGTTCTCCTGCATGTTTAATGTATGAGACCAAATATTCAAAAATATTAAATATCAGTTATCTTGGAATTTTATTATGTGTATATCGACCTCTCTGTAAATTGGTGACTCTTAACCTTTGAGAAGGATCACAGACCCCTTAAAAAAATCTGGTGAAAAGTGTGAACTGTCTTTTGAAAAAAGTTCAGCACATTTTCAAAGTATAAAACTTTGTTTTATGGTAGTTCATAGACCTCTCAAAGTCCGTTCATGGACCCCAGGCTAAGGACCCCTGTAATGTTAATGTCCAGTTTTATATTAATGTACATTCATATTAATGAAAATGTGTGATTATTTCTGGCAGATATTTTTGAATTGCTATGTTATCACACAACAGGATGTATTTTATTAGACGATCACTTAGTAAGCATTTAATACTTATTTGTCTTTTAAGGCACAGTGGAAGTTAATTTATAAATATACTATGAATATTTTTCCAGCTTCATGTGCCAGTGTGTAGAACTACGCTTTTGTTTCTAATAATTTTTATCCTAACTGGCACTGTTATTCTAATTAGCTAATATAGAATTTTGGAAATACTATATGGATGCATGTACAACCCAAATCTTGAATCTTGTTTTCTTTTCAGAGTCATATCAAAAAGTTAGAAGGAGAAACTTACCGATACCACTGTGCTGTTCCCGGAAGCAGGAAGACAAGCCTTATGGTTACAAATAGGTATTGACTTCAAGTGACATTTTTTCAAGTGCTAACTATATAGATTATAAGAATTTTAAAGATTAAAATGGCAGAGGATTTATAAAATTATGCTTCAACTACAAAATGTTCATTGTCTTGGAATCATAAAAATACAGAACTAGATAGATCTTTTGAGATCATCTCTTCTGACCCTCTCATGTGAAAATGAGACTCAGCGTAGTTCAGGGGCTTAACCACATTACACAACTTTGAGAGACAGAGTCTAGAATGGCCTTTGTAAGTGCAGTGGCATTACCATTATATGTGAATTATAACGGTAAATTCATGAATCATTTTTTCTCACGGCTTTATTTTGGGTGATTAGCATACGTTTTTAAAAGGGTGGTATTATTTCTGTGTGCTTCACTTTTTTCCAAGTATCTTGGGAGTGGTAGATAATTTTTCCCAATAAAAGAACTTATTCTAACTTTATTTTATTAGGTTTATTTTCCTGATATTTACCTTACGTCACTTATTCTAAAATGGCAATTACAGATTATTTTTAAAATATTTTAATTTATGCATTTTTGTAGGACTAAAGCAAGCCCTTTCAGTAGGCAAAATCTGCATTAAATGCCTTAATACTGCACTTAAATATATTTAGATGGGAATGAGAGAAAAGAAGGTTAAAATGATAGGATTCAGGCTTAAACCTACAAGCTTTTTCAAAGAGAGAATTATTTAGTCCTCTGATTTGTTCATTAATTAAGAAGTAAAAATAATCACAAAACAATTAGTGTAAAATGTGGTTTTTACAGATTTGACAAGCAATCACTTATTTCTATGTCCATAATTTTATGTTGTCTCCATTGGATTAGACCAAAAACAGTGTTTATCTGTATTGTGTATTGTAGTTAGCTTCAATGGCAGTGTATTAGTTCATTTTAAAATTGTATGCCTTTTATGTGATTCAACACTCGGCAGTGGAAGCCAGTTAGGTTTTTTTGGGGGGGTGGTAATCTTTAACACTTTAGTACTTGTTTGATTTAGGCATTTTGTAGGAATATTAATGTGTACGTTATACATCTGGTTTTCTTCAAGTAAATTGAAAAGTCGTAGTAATTTGAAATCTAATCACTTACAGAGTTTTTTCAGGAGGCAGTTAGAAAAATAACATTCCTGACCTGCACAGTGACTTAGTCCCCTTGTAGCTGTAGTGGGCGCTGACTGGAATGCTTTTTGGTTACGAGGTAGTTACCATTATGCTGATCTGGTTGACCTTTAATGATTACATAAATATAGCATTTCTTCTAAAATCAGTATTTTAAAAAATAACTCTAATCTTGTATTGCTAACGTTAGGCTTATTCATCACATATACTGTAGGTAAGGAGTCAGGAGAACGTTAAAGGGCCACATAGTAAATGTTCAGGCTTGCAGGGCCATTCTTTGTTTCCTGACTACTTCCCTTGGCTCTTTTAGTGGGAAGGTAGCTGTGAACAGTATGTGAGTGAATGGGGGTGGCTGTCTCCCTGCAAATTTTATTTACCAGCACAGGTCATGGCCTTGATTTGTCTACAGGTCGTAGTTTGCCCACCCCTGATACAGATAATAATTGAAAAGATGAAAATAGCTGGTCCCAGTATTTTTTTTAAAATCATTTTTTAGAAGCGAAATGCAAACTCCCATGAACTAAATTTGTTAAGCTGTGGCTCCACTAGTTAGTCCTCCCTCCTACATGACATTTTATGGTAGTAATCTTCATCAGGAAATTGTTCCCTGAGCAGGCTTTTTTTTTTTTTTTTAAACCATCTGTCTTAGTCTGTTTGGGCTGCTCTAACAGGGTACCATAGACAGGTGGCTTACACAACAGACATTAATTTCTCACAGTTCTGGAGTCCAGGATCAAGGTGCTGGCAGATTGTGTCTGGTGAGGGCACATTTCCTGATTCATGAATGGCTGTCTTCTAGCTGCGTACTCACATGGCAGAGGGGCAAGGGAACGTTCTCTGGCCTCTTTTATAAGGCCACTAATCCCATTCATGAGGGCTCTACGTAATCACTTCCCAAAAGCCCCACCTCCATTACCATCACTTTGGGGTCAGGATTCAATATACAAATATGAGGGGGATGTAAACATTCAGTGCACTGCACCGTCAGATGTATGACAGGTACAGGGACACAGAGCTGAAAGTTACGTCTTCTGTCCCCTCCCCATGTAATGGGGAGACCTGCCAATTATCAATGACATCCCAGTGTGATAATGTTATAATGATGTACCGACTCTGAAGACAGGGGAAAAACTCAGTCTAGTGAGGTGGCAACCAAGGTCAGGGGAAAGTGTTAGCTAAGGAGGCTTTCTAGCTGAGGAGGTTCTTGAGCTGAGTCTTAACAGTGAATGGAAATGTCCTTGGTAAACAAAAGGCACGAGGAGGCATAAAACGGTGGCACTTTGAAGAGTAAGAGTAGTTTGGAATGGTTGGATAGTAGAATGTTAGTGAGGACGTGTTGGGAGATGAGTCAAGAGTCATAGGTGTCTCCTCATGGCATCTAAAGAGTTTAGGTTTTATCATTAATGTGATGGAAGATCACTAATTTTTTTTTGAAGTATGGACTGTTATTTTGCTATTCAGTATTGCAGCTTTTCACTCGGGGGTATATGCACACCATACACACATACATCTCTCTTTTTCCTTTCCCAGGTTTGCAAACAAGAAGTAATATGATGAGGTTTGTAGTTTAGAAAGATCTCTGGAGGCAGTTTGATTGGAGGAGGCTCAGAATGGAGGCAGGGGAGCCAGTCAGAGACCATATTAGTTTTCTCTTGCTGCACAACAAATTACCATAAAATTAGCAGCTTAAAGCAATAGACTTATTATCTGTGTGGGTCCGGAGTCAGGTAACAGCATGGCTGGGTCCTCTGTTCAGGGTCTCACAAGGCTGAAATCAAGGTGTCAGCTTCCTTCTGGAAGATCTTGGGAAGAATCCCCTCCCAAGCTCATTTCATGTTGTCGGCAGAATTCAGTTCGTTGCAGTAGGACCGAGATCTGTTTCCTTGATTTGTCAGCTGGGCGGCTGCCCTCCGTTCCTAGAGCCACTCACGTTCCTGGTCATGTGGCTCTCTCCATCTTCAAACGAGCAGCTGCACTCTGAACTCTGGCGTAGGGTCTCTGACCAACAAGATTAGGTCAGGCCCACCCAGATAAACTTTCTTCTTAAAGTCACGTGTGGCTTATAACAAAACCTAATCTTGGATGTGAAGTCTATCATATTCGTAGTCCTGGGGATTATATGGGGCTATATACCAGAGGGCGGGCGATCTTGGGGACCATCTTAGAATTTGTCTACCACGGAGACAGGCAGTTACCCTGGTAGCAGTGGTGAGGGCCTAAATGAAAAATGAGGGCAGATATAGGGAGTAGAGACCAGCGGCTGGTGGGTGATTGAAGATGGAAGAGAAGGGACTACAAGATGACTTTCTGGTTTTTAACCTGAGTAATTTCAGGGGAAAGATGATTTGTTTTGTTTTTGTTTTGAACTTAGTTTGTCATAGCTTTGAGATATCAAAGTGGAGATGCCTCAGTAGTCAGGGAGACATACAGATACAGACATAGGTATAGGTGTAGATAATTGGGGTTTGAATAAAGACCTGGAGCTGAGCTCTTAGACACCACCCTGAGAGAGTATGTTGAACAGAAGACGAAGATTTGAGCTCTGGCAAACGGGGCAGGAGGAAGAAAATGAAGGAGAGATGTAAGGTGGCAGGAGAACAATAATGCTGTTAGAACAATCAAGAGTAGAGTTTTACCTTTAATGAAAAAGAATATGAAAACGAATATATGCGTGTATGTGCATGACTGGGACATTGTGCTGTACACCAGAAATTGACACGTTGTAACTGACTGTACTTCAATTTAAAAAAAAAATAGAGTTTTAAGACAGTCTGAATGGTGAATTGCCTTTGACAAGTGATTTGTAATAGTTACCTTCAACTCGCAGCTCTGCCGTCTGATTCTCTACTAGGCAGGAGGTGGGGGGAGTGGAGTCTACATCCTGGAGGCTGTTTGGAAGGTGTAAGGGTGCAAGCATGTAGTCTGGGGATGGGGATGCTGAACTTCCTACAGGGCACAGCACAGCCCCAAACATGCCCAAAGTTTCAACAGCAGGGTGCAGATAAATAGAGTGCCAGACGTCTGTATCAGCCCCCACACCCCACTGGTCCCAAGTTCATTCAAGTCTACCTTCCAAACATCTAGAATCTAGCTCTTCTTTTCACAGCCGCTGCCTTAATTGAGGCTCTCACTGTTTCCTGATTGGACTGTTACAGTCACTTCCTACCTTGAATTGTCTACGCCCATCGCTCCTCCATTGGCCACAGCTCACTTTATCCTGTCATCTCCCATTGTCTGTAGATTAGGTTAATGTCAAAATTTCTTAAAAGCTCCCCATTCCCCTGCAAAAAAAAAAAAAAAAAAAGCAAGCCTTTAAAGATCTGATACTAAGCTAATTTTCTCACCTCTGTATATATTTGGTACTCCAGCCACAGACTTCCACATTCCTGAAATAAATCTTCCCCCTTTTATAACCCTATATACGTCAATGCACTGTTCCCTTTGTCTGGACTGTTACTTCCCTTTCTCACCTAGAGACCTTGTTCCTTTCAAGAATCAATTCTTAAGCCACCTACTTCAGCAGCACAGTCAGCCCCTCTCTCCTGGGCTGCAAAAGAGTTTCCTGCACACACTGCCATGGTGCTTACCTGACTGCAGCAGCATTTATCTACAAGTTTGTCCCCCTTCCAGCCTTTGAGCACCTCTCAAGCAGAGACCCTGTTTCTTTGTTTCTTATGAAAAATTCTCCTTTCCTAGTTTTGTTTTCTGTAATAGAAACTTTGGAATGAAGTCTAGTTACATCAGTAACTAATCTGGATCCCACACTGGAAAATCAGTGTGGATGCCCTTTAAGGGTTCTGTGATTTTTTTTTAATTGCTATTGAGTAAAATGGGATACTCTGTGATACAGTGTTACAGTGTTCAGACCTGATATTTGTTAGTGAGTCTGACGTGACATTTGAGGTCTGTGACATTTCCTGCACACTCTTTCTTGATTAGAAGGTGTACATGTTTGACAGTAAAGAGCAATTAATAATTTTCCAAGTAAAACATTTTCAGGGGTTACTGCCTTTACTGCTTCCAAGGTGAGAGTACAGCCTGTTCCTTATGTGTTTCAAAGAAAATGATTTCAGTTTTCTGGTCAGTTTAAAAAGAAAACATGACACTTCTCTGAATTTTGCAAGACTGGCAGAAGAGGAGTCTTTGGCAGTCTCTTTGTTAGTTGGTAGGTGCCATGTTTGCTCTTTATTTGACTTATCTAGGCTTTTTTTTAAATTTATGTGAAGCATACTCTTTGTTAGTGCTAGGTTACATTTCTTACCGAGCAATACCTATGTCGTCCAGCAGAGAGAAATAATTAGAATAATTAACTCCCTGTCACAACCTGCATGTTTTTGTTTTGTAAAATAGGCGAGTGTTGTGCATAAAGGAAGTTGAAATCCTAGGCCACACGTCCGTAGACTGGCAATACCCATTTGAGGATTTTGTGCGTTCTCCTAGTGTCGATGGAAATCTGCTCAAAATTTCAGTTGAGGTAAGAAAACGTGGTTCACACCTTTAGAGCCAAGAATTTGTTAAATGAATGGAAACGAATACCTTATGACTCTGTTGTACACTTAACTCTACAAAATATTTGAAGGATTATTATTATTATTATATGCTGAAATGTAAGAAAAGATATTTGTTTGTGTACTTTATTTTCTGACAGTCTTTGTGTTGAGTGAAATATCAACTCTGTCCACTGATGCTTCCTTTTTGGTAGAACAAAGCATTAGTAAATAGAAGGGTTTCTAAATTTTCATATGGATACTATTTTGCTATAATCTTAGATACTTCTAAAAAGATTCCTTTTTTAGACTTTTAAAGAGGCTATTATAAATATTATGTCTGAAACATTCATGTTTAATAATACTTGGCATTTATAGAATTCTTTTACATTCTATAATATATAATATGTTTTCATGTCTTTCCTCTCCATCATTTTCTAAGGAAGAACTTTTTAATTACATAAAAAGTAATTAGCAAAAATGATATCCCATCTTTTGCTTGGTTCTCAGACTCATTTTTCTTTGAAATGTGTAGTTTTTATTATATATAACATAAATTAAATTTCTCCCCTTTAAAAAATGTAATTATTCCAAAGATGATAATTTCCATAATACATTTCTTCCTAAACAATAATGACGTTATCTCTAACACTGAAAACTGTCTGAAAAACATTTATCATAAAAAACAACAAGTTCGTACTGTAGAGCACAGGGAACTATATTCAATATCTTGCGGTAATTATGGTTTAAAAGAGTATGAAAATGAATATATGTACGTTCCGATATCACTGAAGCATTGTGCTGTACACCAGAAACTGACACAACATTGTAAACGTCATTAAAAATAAATTTAAAAATGAAAATTAATAGTTAGAGATGTAACTACTATTGTCCTTTAACTTACATTTACTTTTATTTTTATGTAAGTTTACAAATAAAAGCAACTATGATGAAACTATGCCATCTTGCATGTCAGCCTTGCCTCCTTGTAGAGCGTCAAAATTTAAAGAGTGCCTTGGTGTGGGAAACACAGTTTTCAGACTATGAAAGACTGTGTCACTGTGCATATGTATTACAGATTCCTCAGTTATCACTTTTCTTTCACATCAGTGGTGAGAATTGACTCCATGTATTTTACATTATGTAAGAATTTTATCTATCAGCCAAGGAAATGAAGGAAGGGTTTTTTGATTTGTCAGATGTGATGAGTTATCAAGTGGTATTTCTGTAGGCTGTTTATCATCCCCTGCAGAAAGCCGTTATTTTATGCAGATAGATATATACTCATCCAATTTCATAAATTCTAATAGCTCGCACATGGAACCACTATCCTTGTACCAAAATGATATATTTCTTATCTTACCTGAATATGTGTATTTGGTTAGTCTGCTGGTTATAAAATAGAGTTGACATTTAAGCATTCAATTAAAGGTTATAATTTTTTTTTCTTCCCAGTAATAATTTTTTTTTCTCTCACTGTTTCTTTTGAAACAGAAACAGGGTCTGTTCCACAAAAAAGACAGTGCCAATCAAGGCTATGTTCAGAAAATTTACCTGCAGGATACCATCACGGCAGAGGTAAACAATTTACTTTAAAGAACGTCCCCTCAGTTGTTTAGCTGAAAGATGAAAAAAAAAAATCTGACATAATTAATAATACCCATTATTTTTCTAAAAGACCTTCCACTTAGAACTTTGGATGGATATCTAGGCTTAAACTAATAGGCCGTGGGCTTAAATCGGGCAGAAGGGTCTTAGCATGACATGTATTGACTGTGTATTCTCTGGACCTGTGTGCAGCGCTCACGTTCTTGACTTTGTACCTTTCTCTTCCTGCACATGAGCCTGTCCTTGTCGTTACCGTTCATGGCAAACATTTTGTTTTCCAGAGAGCGTGTCATGCCATTGAGGATGCGCAGTCAATGAGACAGCAGCAAAAACTGATGAAGCGGTCATCACTGAAACCTCTCAGGCCCCAGATGCCATCTTAATCACGGGTCCCAGGGGGCTGCTGCTGGGCGCGAAACCCATCACGGTCTTCTCTGTAAACCACTCTTCTTTATCTTGCTATCTTCAGCTGAAGAGAATTTTTCAAGGAATCCTTTAGTTTTAGAGTTCTTTTCCAGAGTAGTTAGTGTTGGATTGTCTTTATTCCCCTTTAGTTTTGACTCTGATTTTGTAGCTATGTGTATGTGAGCAGTCCCCTTTGATCCTGCCACCGGGATAGGTCAGACTCTTAAAGAAGTACCCCTTTAAACTCAGAGTGAAACTTCGATTAATGTCAAAATTGCAAAACAAAGGCAGTAGGCTTCTTTTTAATTACAGTCCTTACTGAAGAATAAGAAAGGAGCTTAGAAGACGAGTGTTTCCTGAGAGGTTTCAGACCAGTCTTTGGGCAAATGTTGGCTATTTTGTTTAAGGGTAACTTGTTCGGTAATTGAAACGATATAACATTTTTGGTAAACCAGGTAATTGACCTAAGAGAAACCACTGAAGGGAGAAATGACATGTTTCCTGTTTTCTTTTCATGAAAACATTATTTTCTCCTGATAAAAACATGTTTTGCTTAGGTACTTATTTTTCCTCCTTCAAGATGTGGAAAATCAAACCTTAAAATATCTACGCTCTGTCCTCTCGAAGTTTTGGAACTTGTTTACTTGCTCTTTTGAGATGAACTTACATGGTACAATTATAATGCGCTGATGCATGAAAATGTTGCACTTTAAGTTTTTCAAGACTCAGAAATATGAAAGGTTCAATATTTTTTTATTTCCAGAAGTTGTTTTTAATAAGATGAAAGATTTTTAAGGGCATCGTAAGCTAAGACTTAATTTTAGTGTATAGCTACAAATGTATTTTAAATACTTAGCAGGAACAATGAAGAAAACCTCTAGTTGCTTTATATATAAATAAAATAAGGCATCTACCAACACTGTGGAACGTAATTGGTAGCTGTGTCCTCTGAGGGCAGGCCTCTGAGAATCAGTTCAGGACACTTACTTTTGACCTTTTCTGCGTCTCATTTATTCTGGTCAGAGATATACTGCCTATTAAAGTTTTTGGGGAAAAGTGCTCAAAAATACTTAATTTCTTTGGCTGAATCTTTAAATTTGCTCATGGTTTTTAACATGGTATTTACCTCAAATCACCAAATTAATGATGAAATGAAATTATAGACTCACTTGGTTTTGCTCTGTTTTTGTTGATGTGTGGTTATGTTTCTACTATCTTTATTCGTATTTTTTTTAAGACTGGCCTTAAAACTTAAAAATATTTTTCTAGTTATTATTTACTGTTGACTCCAAAAAAGAGAGTGGAGTAGCTAATGCCCCAAATATTTGATACCGTACGGTGGTCTTTACCTTTTCAAAATCACTTTGTTTTTCTCTGAAGAAAAGTATCATATACAAAACTTCTAATTTAAGCAGAACTTCTGTGTCGGTGGTTAATTGAAGTTTATTCAAGTGTAGTAATATTTTATGGCTTTAAAACTGATCTAATCAGGAATTTAAGGCATCTGATTATATGTTTCATATGAATCACAGCTATTGACAAGGTCCTTAATATTTAAGAAATTATATTATACTGATGGCATGTACAAAACATTGAACTAAATAAATTAATTCATAGAAACCTATAAATTCATTATCTCAGTTGGCTTAGAAATAAACTTCCAAATATTTGTGCTATTTTCGTTTGATTTAATCCCCTGGGACAGAAGGAATTCATTAGTAAAGTATAATAATGTCTTCTGTGTTTTTTAAAAATGCTTTGAGAGTCAATTGCTTGCATATGAGCTACTGAGAGAAATAAAACACTTGGTGTATTGTTTACAGGTGTGAAAACTTTGTGGGCTTGTGTTAAATATTCAATAACATTTGCTTTGACTTTTTTTTTTTCAGATGCTTTTACGTTTTATGTGTTTCGTGTTTCTTCTTCCATCCCGTAACAGTGAGACGTTAGATTAATAGCTGTGGAGAGCTCTAAAAGGTAATAGGCAGGAGACAGCTTTCCTGGGCATGTGGGCCCCTTTACCACACTGGAGGTCTGTGGCACAGATCTGCGGCACTGGGAGGACACAGAGAACAGATGTGACCCTGGGCCCAGCTGCCACACTGTGAAATTACCACTGCGTTTGCACTGAGGCCGTGCCTCCCATGCTTTCTATCAGTCAGCGACCTTTGGCAGGGATGCTGGGGCAGGCCCACTCCTGGGAGACAGGGAGCTCCTCTGACAGCTGACTGGCTCCGAGACTCTTCGGTAGCTTTGCAGAACCTTTCTCAAACTGCACCGCAGCCTGGGAGGCTTCCGCCCAACCTGACTCTGTCTCTGTCTGCCCAGTTTTGTCTCCCACCCTGCGTGCTCCCCCTGGAAGCTCGACCACAAGTCTGAAGGCTCTCCCAGTACTGGGTTATCCAGTAGGAAGAGCAGGCTCACGGTGAGGAAAATAGCGAAATAAAAAACGATCGAAAGATTGAAGGAAGAGTACACCAAAGATCCTCAAGAAAAATCTGATCCAGGGTGGACTTCTTTCCGTGTATTTCACGGTTTGGTATTGTTTTTATTTTGAGTTATGTATAACGGAGGACACGGTCTCCTTTTCAGTGCTCTGGGCCTCTAAGTGCATTGATCTGGTGCTGCCTGGATATCTGAGTTTTTAACAGGGCTCCACGTGTATTTCTAAGGTGCAGCTTGGACTAAAAAATTAATGCTCTGGCTTTAAAGTAGTCAGACTCTTGAAGAGCTCTGAAATATCAATGCTAGTTAAATTACAGAGTTCCGGTTACTGCCAGCACTGGGAGAATCATCTTTTTACTGAAGATATTTAAGGGGTAGGAGATTACCTTTATCAAAATGATCTACTCTTGAGGGACAAGGCCTTTTGACTGAGAATCACGGGGAGAAGGATGGCTAATCCTGATGAAAGCGGGTTCTGTGCTGTGTCTATGTTGACTTTGAAAAGAAATTGAGACTCCCTGCAACAGAGGGGGCGCGTTTCTCTTAGTGATTGTGCCTATGGTAGAATTTAGGCTTATTGTTTGTGAATTTATGTTTCAGTTACAAGACTGTATCGTTCAAATACTCAACATCAAGGGTCTCTTTGAACTGAAAAAGCCTTCAGAAGAACTTTCTGTTTTGTTTTTACATATTGCAGGCCTTAGTCCCTTACTAAAATTCAAAAATTCAAAATGCTCAGAAAACCAAAAGGTTCTTTATAGGTTTGAAGCAAAGACATTTAACAGCAAAATCTGAACTGAACTGACATGAGGCTATTTGTGGTTTTTATTCTATTTGTGTAAACGAGTTTGGCTGTAGCAGAATTAATATCTTTGATCATAAGATGCTGCTCCAGACTTTACTGGAGGTGTACCAGCCATGTGGTATATGAACCGTATTGCCTTTCTAAAGTTTGAAAAATTCTGTATGCCTGGACCCAGGGTTTCAGATAAGAAATTGTAGATCTGTCTATCCTCAAAATTATCAATTTATTAAGTTGCCTCCGAATTTTAGAAACATCATAAACTGTCAGAGAAGCCATGAAGAACAACAGAATTTCCTTCCCTCTTCAGACTGTGCCACTGTTTCACTTCAGTTATGCTGACAAATTGTTTTGATAATGTTTTCAAAGTAATTGACATCAACACATCAGAGACTGAAATGTTGCTGTATGATGGTGCATCATAGAGATTTATGACAACTCCAGAGAAAAATTGATTTCTGCCCCCTTGTATGTTGATTGAGTAAATATCTGGTGGGTGGAAAGTTTTTAGAATTGACCTCCAGTGTGGAGATAATTAGAATGGTAATGAAATAAGCCAGCGTGATCTTCTAGGTTGATAGTATCCACTCAGACAATAGTGAACACTTTCCAAAGAGGACTTACTTCTTTAGTATTATTTTTAACTTGAAGAGTGACCAAGTGACCTTTCCAGAGATTGGCTATAATGCTTGAAGTTTCCTAGTGCTGGCTTAAATTCCATGATAAATAATTTTCATCAAAATAGATTTCACATCTTGGTTTCTGAGTTTTATTGTGTGTGTTGTAGAACACATTTACCTTATACCAGCTTTTCTGCCAGACAAACTGCTCTGCTCCTTTGGCACCTTCTTTTAAGCCTTCCTTTTTTATAGATTGTCTTTTTTATCTTTTCTTTTTAATGGCACCTCTCTAAATATTTTTGAATTCTCTGTAAGTAGATACTGTGCCACGTTGGACGCACTGCAGCTTATGCACCAGATAATTTGTTCTTACAAATAAAGTTTTATGGGAACACAGCTACACCCACTCAGCTGCATCGGCAGTGCCGTTCTCACCCTGCAGTGGCAGAGATGGGCAGTGCTGACGGAGGCAGGAATGGCCAGCAAAGCCTAAAGTTTTTGCTCTCTGAACCTTTACAGAACAAGTTCATCAACCTCTATATTACACTATATAATTAATCTCACAGATGGGACCAAACAAGACACTAAATGATTTGCCCAAGATCCTGTGGTGAGGTGGGATCAGCAATTAGAATCCGACACTTACAAGCTTCTCTTTCTTGTCTCTACATCCTCTTCTTCTTTCTTCCTAGAAACAATAGTTATTTTGAATGCACACGGCCAGCGTTGGCTTCTTGGATTTCTCTTAGAACCTTATACCCTTATCCTCAAATGATCTATGTATTTTCTCCTCCTCTATGTTTTAGGTCTGACAGTGGCACAATCACTTCCCATAGGAACACTTGACATCTAAGTGTCTCAGGCCGTTGGCCCCAATTTTTTTTTCTCTAGAGAATTCTTACATATGATCTAATGTTATTGTCAGTTTGCTAGCAACCATAGCTTCTGAGGTGTAGAAATCAAGAAATAAAATTTTGGGGTAGGACATAAAACTTTTCTCTATTTCTAATGCACAACCAGAACAAAGAATCAAATACACGATTGTGGTGTTCTACCATAATCAAGTCATTAGAAAGTTCTACTGATGTGAGAACTATGAAAAATAAAATGCCCAAGGTACATACTGTATCACATCTAGCTAGGGCTCACCAGAAGAAATTATATTTCTTCAGCACAGTAGGTCATATTGTAGACTAATAATGTAACAAATGAGCAGTGTTCAAAGACCACAATTTGAATGGAAGCCGTAACATTTAGGCTTCAGCAGAGGGAGCTGCTGCAAATGAGCTAGGCAAGGACTCATTGGTGCCTTAAACTGAGAAGCCACACTTGAGCAGGGTCCCTTCCCTTTCCTGCGGAGTGCTGTCAGATTCTTAACCTACCATGACATTTCTCATCAAATCTTCCTTACTTCATTCAATTCAGGGTGATTCACACTTTCCAAAGTAGTTGGGGGAGAAAGGGAGGAGGGGGCATGAACTAGAGGATTAACAGAGTTTACTTTTTCCTTAAAGACTTTCTGGACTCTGCCTGCCATTTGTTGATCAGTAGCCACGTAATGGAAGTAGTAGTTTTTGTTTGTTTGTTTTGTTTTGTTTTGTTTTGCCTCTTAAAGCCCAAATAAGGAAGTCATATACCTGAGAGATTTCTGGGATAGTTGTAATGTCAGTGTGACATTTTAATATATCTGGAATTATTGACCGTAAATACTTTGCAGGAAACAACTACTTGCCCATGTAAAAGCCTCCTGCGGTTAAAGTTTAGAGACCTAGAAAATGCTCCTTTGGAGCTGACCCCAAATGAACAGGGTGGGAATCTTGCCTGACTCTTACCGCAGTCCAGATGGTGAGTGGGTACTATTGAAAACATTGTTTTGTAAGGGCCATGAAGACTGATTATCCATGACTTAGACTGGTGCATAAGAATATATTGCCCATTCTATTTAAAATTAATGACTCAGTCAATGAATGTTGAATTATAAAGCAGCTCTTTTGGAAGCACCAATAATGCTTACTTTTATGTAAAATGGGTTAATTTTCAGTTAGAGTTGTCACTCAGTTTTTGGAGAAAATAATTCACTTGGGCTCCTTGGTTTTAGTTGTACTTAAATTCGTAGAATTGTAATAGACTATGGTTGGAAGATCCTTATATTAAGCATAAATCTATTGAACTCAGTCCCAATCCTTTGGGCCGTCAGAATAAGAATGACTTTATATATGGATAAAGCCCAGTTATGACTGCTCTTTCCTTTCCTGGCTGTTATCCTTGTGAGGCGCACCCCCCGCAGCAGCATGCATGTGTTCACAGTTCAGGGAGGAGAAGCACAGGTTTTGTTTTCCACGAGAAAATGCCTGTTAAACTGGGAACTTCTGCTTTTCCAGTTGAAGACTTGCAAACCATTTAATGCTCTCTAGTCATGCATAAATAGGTGAAACCCTTCAACTGTGTAAATGAAAGCCCTCGTTCTAGCTATGAATCCAGTGGCTTTAATTTAAATACTGGATACCGAGTCTACCCAGTAACTCAGTTTATATGTTAAGAGAATTTGGAAGTCCCTGCTGTCACAGATAGTGTAAGCCTTTTGTGATGGAATCATGGAGTCTAGAAGAAATTACATATACCATCTTCTTGACCTTGAATAAAGCCATCCAACCTTTAATAAATGATTCTTTTAAAATAACGACTTTATGTCAGTGAGAGCCCATATATGGAAGCACCGAGCAGTAGAATTGACGGCTGGCCTCAGGTCCTGCCATTTATCCAATAAAGCATGTAAGTCTTTATGTTCTCATCTTTTTCTGCCTAAACCATCCCTGATTAGACATATAAGTTCAGGTCATCCTGTAATCTTGGCCCTTCCCTTAAGTGCAACCGTTCATCCATGCCTCTTCCAGATGTGGTACCTGATCTGGATGAATGTGGCCAGAGACAACTTAGGGAGAAGGGGCCACTTGGGCAATCCCATATTTTCTACTGCCTTTCTAATAGTGGTAAGTATCCCAACCTATTAATTACTTTTATAAAATAAAATATCCCCATTATTGTGCTACTGTTCCTCATGATTATAATGTATTGATCTTGTCACTTTTACTTACCCAAGAATATTGTTGAGTTAGCCCTTTTATCACTTTTACAAAAAGTAAGAGGGAATTTGTGTGGCACTGTAAAAATCAAAAGACTCTGGGGAAAAAAAAAATCCCTTTACCTTTCTCAGCCTCAGTTTCTTCATTGGAAAGTAAGACCTCTGGACCAGATCTGCCTTTTTGTGACCCGTATGAATTTTACAGATACTGACCAAGTGGTGGATTTTATCATTAGTGTGATGTGTGAGATGTGTTACTTGAAGGAATTCTTATTCCCTCTTTCTCACAATATCCCCATAGACATTAAGTATATATTTTTAATGAAGGTTTGATTTGGTTTGGTTTTAAACCACAAAGCTTTTATTAGAAGAAGAAGAGGAAGGGTGAGGTGGTGTTTCTAGCCCGTGGAGAGTGCTGAAAGGGAGCCCTCGGATGGCCTGCGAAGAGCAGTGGCCTCGTGTGGAGCCAGGCTGGGCTGCGAAAATGGAGTCCTGAGTTTACTTCTCAGATGCACCCCCTTAGCAGTGCCTTTTATTGTCTGGGGATCCAGGCTGCGTGATGCAGTCACTGCTCACACCAGGCCAGCCTAGGCTCTCCATAAGGTACCACTGCACTGGACTGAACATTTATGTTCCATCTCCAAAATTCAGATGTTAAAATTGTAATCCCCAAGGTAATGGTAGTAGGGGTTGGGGCCTTTGGAAGGTAATTATGAGCTTGGGGTCTTCATGAATGAGACTAGTGACCTTATGAAAGAGACTCCAAGAGATCCCTTGCCCTCTTCCACCAGGTGAGGACACAGTGAGGGACGCCATCTTGTCTGTTAAGAAGTGGGCGTTCACCAGACAGCAGATCTACTGACCCCATGGCCTTGGACTTCCCAGACTCCAGAACTATGAGAAACAGTTTGTTGCTTGTAAGTTTATGGTATTTTTGTTTTAGCAACCCAGATGGACTAAGACAGCCACCCATTCAGAAGAGTACCCTGCTGGTCAGCCCTGTCATCTGAAACTTTGCTGGAGTCCTTGCTTTGGATAAAGGATTGCAAATACTACCCATGTGGATTGATTTGCATGGGTTAATTTACCAAATCACCAAACCGGTAGGATAAAATTACTAAGAAATCAGGAAAAAAAATCCAAAAAAAATCAGTGGATATGCTTAAAAAGGATTAAAAAACAAGATACTATAAAAAAAAAAAAAGCGAAAAGGCAAATTAGAGTGAGCACCAAATAGATCTTCTAGAAATGAAAAGTATCATTGAAAAAAAGTCAATGGACAGCCACAACAGTAAATTAAACAAAGCTAAAGTAAGAATAGGTGAACTGGGAAACAGAACTGACTCAATACAATTCCTAGAACGCAGCAGAGAAAAAGAGACGGAAAATATAAAACAGAAGTTAAGCAAGACAGAGGACAGACTGAGAAAATCCAGTATTTCTCATCTAAGTCCTAGAAGGAGAGACTAGAGAAATGGTTGATGTTTTCAGAATTTAAGAAAGATTTGATTTGATGAATGCAGGAAACAAAGTGAGCCCAGCGCAGGACGAAGAAAAGTAAATCCAAACCTGCACACATTGGCTGGAGACTGTAGCAGTGCAAATACAGAAAGAAACACTGGAAAACAACCAGAAAAAAAACAGATTACTGACAAAGGATCAACGATTATCAGAACTCCCAACAGTAGTACCCCGGGGTCAACGGCATGTCTGCAAGTTGTTGAGAGAAAACCAACTGTCTGCCTAGTCAATCAGCTAAAGTACTGTTCAAGAGTGAAGGCTAAATAACCCCATTTTCAGGTGGAAAAAAGTTCTCTACTTTCAGAATCTTTTCTGTAAATACTTCTGAAGGATGACCTTCAGGAAAAAGGAAGTTGAACCCAGAAAGAAGGAATAAAATATAAGAAGCAGTGGGAACAAAGAAATTGGCAGACTTTAAATACCATTTTAAATAACGAAAATGCATAAAAATAAGCTTATCAAAACTTTGCAGGACATTTATGGAAAAAAATGATAAAACTCTACTGAAAGTTTAAGTTTTCTTAAATGGAAAGTTGTACAATGTTTATGGATAGTTAAGACTCATTAAAGAGTAACGTTCAAACTCATCTATGTAAATCCATTGCAGTTATAATCAAGATTCCATTAATTTTTTTGTGCAACTTGAAATGCGGTTCCAGAACATCCACATGGAAAAGCCAAAGGCTAAGGATTATCAAATCAATTTGTGGAATAAGATAAAGTAGAAGCCATGTTTTGTTCTTTCAGATTTTAAAGCTTACTAAAAAACCATAGTAATTAAAAGAATGTAATATTTTTGGAGAAAGAGATAAATAAATGAAGCAAAATAGGCTAATAACAGACCTATGCGTATGTGGAAATATGTAATATATTGATAAGAATAGTAAATAAAACCTATATGGTTCTTACTATTTAAGTTCCAGGCACTGTTCTAGGTGTTTTACATGTTCTAATTCGGTCATCCTCAAAGGCGGCATTAAAGTTCAGTCAAGCACAGCAGCATTGCTCATCACAGCCAAGGGTGGAAACAACCCAAGTGTCTATCAGGGGCTGAATGGACAAACACATTGCGGTGTACGCATACAGTGAAGTATGTGCAGCCGCAAAAAGGAACGCAGTACTGATACACGCTGCGAGATGGAGTAAGTGAACGAAGCCAGACACGGGAGGTCACATACATTCTGTATTTTTCCTTTTATGTGAAATATCCAGAACAGGCACATCCACAGAGATAGAAGGCAGATCAGTGGCTGCTAGGGGAGGGGGAAATGGGGTGATTACTGGGGTACGGGGTGTTGTTCTGTGGTGATAAGAAAAGCTGTGAAACTAGAGAGGTTGTGCTTGTGTTATCCAAAAACTGGGTTCGCCTCTTGTTGGGTGTCAAACCAAAGGACACAACCAAGCCAAAAATCAGAAGGAAGGATTTATTACTTGCAGCAAGTAAGAACACCGGCGATATCTTCCAAAGCATTATCTCCCAAACAGCAAAATTGGGTAAGTTTTAACTAAGGACACATGCATATTCGTGAAGGGGCTTGGGCAGAGGAGAGTTCAGCAAGGAGCTGGGGCAAAGGTCGACAGAATCCAAGCTTTAGTTGAAGTCAGTCCTGAGAGTCAGAAAAGGTCAGAATCATCATCCCGCAAGCTCTAGTTGATCTGGTGTTTGAGTGCTGGAGGGGGGTTTAAATTCTGCAAAAGAGCTCAAGAAACAGAACTGGGAGTCTTTACAACTGCTTTGTTACCTTTGCTATTGTTACTTCCATCGCCTGATAACAGTCATTTGTTCTTTTGTTCCCTTAAGATCACTATTCCTGAGACCTGTTCAAGGTCAAGCATTGTGGCCAAATCCCCAAATGCTTTAGGCAAAAATGGCTTCCCTTAATGGCAAAAAGCTCTATCTGGTTCTTTTCCTCCCAGGAGCTCCTGCCCTGTCTGCTTACAGTTGTGCAACTTCGTGAACTTCTAAATGCCACTGGATTGCACATTTTAAAATGGTTGTTAATGTGAATTTCACCTCAAAATCTTTTTCAATCAGCAAAAATAGATCAATAAATATTGCTTGGGAGGTTGATTTATTCATACGGCAAAAAACAAAATTGGATTTCTTCAAACCACATACTAAAATAAATACCAGGTATAGTAAAGAGCTAAACGCAAAGCAGTGCTTTAAAACTTAGGGACAAAAATATAGGAGAACATCTTTATGGTCTTTGAGAACCTGGAGTTTTCTGTGAGAGAGAAATGACCATCAAAAAGTTAAATGACAAGACACAAACCAGGAGGGAATATTTGCAACCAGCATAACTGACTGGGGGTTATCACTGAGAATAGATGATGAATTCTTTCACCTCACTAAGAAAAAGAAAACAAGCCACTAGAAAAATGGGCAAAGGTCATGCACAGACAGTTCACAGGAAAGGAAATCTGAACAGTAATCAGGAACATGCAAATTGAAACAATGAGATGCCCTTTTACATCTGACAGATTGGCCAAAAAAAAAAAAAAAGTTTGAGAACTGATGTCTCCCGGGATACGGAGACATGTGCCGAGGGCAACCTTACTGACGGGATGTAAAATCACTTTAGAGAGCAGTTTGGCAGTGGCCACCACGGGCGAACACGTGGATACAAAACAAAACAGGAGTTCCACTCGCGAGATCCAGCCTAGAGACACTCTGGGACAAGAAAAGAGAAAATAAGGACATATACTAGGATGTCCACTGCAACACTTAACAACAAAAGTGGGGAAAACAGCTCTCAGCAGTAGACTGAACACACGCAGAAGGAATAGTAAACCAGCAGCTTTGAAAAATGAACCCTTGCTCTCTCCTCTGTATACATACACACATAACCTAAAAAAAAAAAATAGTGAAAAGAACAAGCTACAAGAAATTCAAGGGACATGAAAATGGCACATGTCAGCTTCAGGGCAGGGATTCTCTCTGGGAAGGGGGAGAGAAGGAATGGGGCAGGAGAGGAATGGGCTTCAGGTGCAGCTGAGTGATTTGTTCATCACAAGTGGAAGAGAGACATTGTTAGGAGAAAGGCCAAATGATATTTGTTCAACCCAGGTGGTAAGGATGTAAGTGTTTTTAAGATTATTTTTCACACTCTATGTACACAAAACATTCCACATTCAAAAGAAGGGAAGGGAGGGAGGGAGGAGGGAAGGAGAGAGAAGAAAAGCGTGGCCTGGTGGCCGTGGTGTTATTTGGACTGAAGAACCGTGTTAGCACAGCTGGGGAAGGTGGATGCCCTCATCCCTGGCTGAAGTGAGCCCTAATGCGGAAGGGCTTTTGGGCCGGAGCCCCACGCACTCTCTGACGAAAGGACTGACGTGCAAGGAGGGCTCCTGGTGAGAGAGGAGGCTGTGGGGGAGACAGCGGATGTTGAAGGAAGCCTGGGTCTTGGCAGATGTCCAGGAGGGAAAGCAGGGGGGAGGGGGGAGGGTCAAATACACGGCGGGTCCCACGCTGGGGCTGTCTGCTTAGCAAAGCAAGACGGAACCACAAGTGTGTCTGCCCTCCCGCCTCTCCCACCCAGACAACAGCAAAGGAAAGAAGAAGGCACAGACCTCCAAGGGGAGGACAGCGATGGAGATACGACAAATTGGACCCTAATCGGCTGAGCAAACTGGTTAGAGCTGACACTTAGATGGTCTGGTAGGGGTTGAGGAGATGCCAAAATGTAGCCGATTTTGCTGAGGAACACGGGGCAGCCTTAGAGAGTGAAGAAGGCCATGTTTGGGCTGGAACTGAACAAGGGAGAATTCACTGAACGTCTCAGAAGGAATAATTGGATCCCCACCTCTCCTCCCTAGCCCCTCGCAGCCAGCTAACCCCCTTTCTCTGGACTTTAAAGGAGGCAGGTGGGAGGAAGGAGGGGTGTGATGGGTGAGACAGTGCTCAGGAGAAACTGACCCGGAGAGTTTCTGACACCTGGACCAGCGGTAGTGGACCCCCGCCCCCGACACCCCTACCCCTGCTTCCTCTTCCTCCCTCAGGCTCCCCAAACCCTGGCAGTCGGGCTCACAACCCCAGACGGGAAAAACGAATGTTCTTTTTCTCTGGAGAAACTGATTTGCCTAGGAGATTTCTGCCATTTTGAGATTTTGACGTTAGAGACTTCTGATGTTTGAGGGTCTCCCAGCAACGTGGCTGGTCTGATGTGGGAACCATGACCCTGGGAGATGAGGCCTCTCCTCTTCTTACAGAGCAGTGAACGCAGGCCCGGGGAGGCAGAGCCACCCAGGAGAGCATGGAAAGGAAGTCAGAGGCCCTGCTACCACACCCAAGGCAGGCGTTTGTTCCCTTGAAGACAGAAATGCTATCAAGTGTAGTAAAAATATACAAAGTCAGACTACGAGGAAGGGAATTGTGAAGGAAAGTCAGTTCCTTTACTTTCAGGTACAGATGGCCCAGTCACTTAAACTAGGCTAGCAAAGTGCGGTGTGGCCAGGGCTCTGGGGGGCCCCGCTGTAATGAATTAGATGAAGTTGATTCATATCTCATAGACCGAGTGATTGTCAATTGCTGCTGCTAAGGTAATTGAGACCACTTGAAAGATAATTTACATGATACTTTTACACTCTTAATTAGCTCTGCCTAACTTTTTAATTTCATTGATAGAGCAGAGGCCTGGCTTGAATTACTTCAGCAATCCAGGCTAAGGCGGTTTTCTGGGTAAGAAAAGGTGTCTGGGTCTAGGACAGCCCAACGGGAATCTGGTTCGAATTCAGAAAGCTTCTGCCCGCGTGCGGGCACTCGTTTGGCATGTGTGTTGGCAGCCCAGCCCTGAGCGAATCTCATTTAGCCTCCGATGAAACGTTTCCGTTGGAAATCTCTCTCTCCTAAAGCAGAAGCCACATATTTGAAACAGACATATCTTGGGGCTGATCTGATTAATTAATTAAGAAACCAGGGCTCTGGGCCGTCAGCTTGTTGCTTCAAGAAACATTTGCTTTTGATTCAACTTCTTTGTCAACACAGAGATAAACACGGATAATGTGGCCTCCTGGAGACAGCTAATCTTCCCCTCATTTGCTCTCTGAGGAAGCTCGCTTTGTCTTTTACTCTTCCTGTGACGGAAGTGTGTGGAGTACTTTAGCATCATCCAGAAATGCTGTGTGTCCACTGTTTTCAGAATGCTCTTGTCTTCACGGGGCTAACAATCCAACGGGAGCTCCAACACCGCACAGGTGGCTCCGACAAATCTCCGCGACCTGCATTTGATTCCACTTTTTGATTTTCACTTCTCTTCCCTCGAATTCCCTATTTCATTTGCCCCCTGTCCTAGCTCTCAGCTGCCAAGGAGAAGAGCCTCTGCACTCACCGACCTTCACACCAATCAAGCAAGGCCCGTCTCCCTGCTGGTTGTGTTTGCCCGGACTACCCTGCCCGGAGAGTGCAACGGCTGGCCGGCCGTGGTGGACGGGGAGGAGAGACTGGGATTTACCTCGAAGATGCTGCTCTTTCATGATGTGATCACCCCCTGCGGCCCCAGCTGCACAGAGATGAGCACCGGTTTGCAGTGGGAAGACCCCAGTAGGGGTCTCAGGGCTGCCCTCGCCTCTCTGAGCCTGTCTGTTCCCTGGGAACTGAACAGGTTGGTTCTAAAAGCCCTGCTAGCCCGCTCGTGGGTTGAG
The DNA here is from genome assembly GCF_048564905.1 of Vicugna pacos. Taxonomy (NCBI): domain Eukaryota; kingdom Metazoa; phylum Chordata; class Mammalia; order Artiodactyla; family Camelidae; genus Vicugna; species Vicugna pacos. The sequence goes on from NC_132992.1 coordinate 6,979,067, forward strand.
TGGTTTGACCCAGGAGGAAGCAGCCGTGGTTGAAATAAGCTTGGAGTTCTTCCAAAGAATGGCAGGTACGTTTGTCGCTGGTGACGTTTAGAGACCTTTTTAGGGATCACATCAGCAACCCAGATGTTGTTAGCATAGACCAGTTAAACAATCAGTGAGCACCTACCGTGCGTCAAACACTGGGTGGGCTGGAGATGTAGGAGTGACCAGTCTCTGCTTATCTGGGCCGTGTGACCTAGGGAGGCACCAAGGTAAGGAAGAAACCATCAGGTCTAATGAAACTTTATAATTTTCATTGCTCTTAAAATTTTGAGAATAAACTTTCCCGCTTTTAACTCTGTTGCCATAAACTTACGTATTAATATATGCATAATTATTATTAATTGAAACACACTTGAATTGTATGCTTCAGAATTAAATTAGGAAGCACAGTCTTATTAATGCAAAGAGAAAATGGACAGGCATGCTGACGGATTTAGTTACCTTTTATAAACGCTGAATTGGCTTCTTGAATTAAAATAGTCGTATGTGTCTCTTGTAAAGATATTTACACTGACAGTTTATAAATGCTAACTAAATTCCTTCCAGACCAAGCAGCCAGGCCCTTAGACTGGAGGCATTTAATCTTAGGAAAGGTGAAATTTAAGATTAATTAATCATTTTAAGTTATTTTTTACATTACTTATAATGTTTTAGCAAGTGCTCCAAAGAGAAGCCAAAGTGTCCTATTTTGCAAGGATCATCTGTTTGTGATGCTCCACATATCCATTATTCGAAGGCTGTGCTTTCAGTAAACTTGGATGTTGTGTCCTCCTGGGAATACGTACCACTGTTTTGTGCGCAGTTTGATTTTGGTCTTCAAGGTTCCAAGCGTATTCATGTAATTTGGATTGGAGACACTATTTAGGATGTTTCTTTTCTAAAGACATCTTTGTATGAAAACTTTTTGCTGAGTGTTTCTATTACATCCTTTTAAGCATTTACTTTAATCTGAATTTTCTGATTTGAAATTCTGTTTGTCTTAAAAAATATTTTTAATTCAGTCAGCTTTCTCTGGTTTGCTTTGGAAGTAGGTTGTCCGCACCAGCATTGGTGGCATTTACACAGGAGGCAGCAAAGCAGAGTGGAGAGAGTCTAAGCTCTTCCACCAAGTAAGTGTGAGTCCCAAACAGCCATTTAGTGGCTCTGTTTAGTGTCCTTAACAATGAAATGGAGGTGGTACTACCTGCTCCATGGAGGTGTTTCTAAGATTAAACAAGATTATGTCTGTAACGCGTCTGGCATGGTGCTCGATGCTGGGAGGAATCAAGTAAAAGATAGATAATAATTAAATGCTAGTGATCTTTGATTTTGTAAGTTGACCCAATATTCCTCCTGTTCAATGTCCATATTCAAATACCCTTATTACATTTAGTAGGTTGCATCAGTATTGAAAACCATGCCAAAATTAACTGCAAAAGTATATCATAAAGAAAGATTCTAACCTTTATATACTGCTTAAATGATTCCATTTTAATGACAATTTTCAGTTTACATGAAAACGTAGGCCCACCGCTGTGCAGGCTCACAGAGCAGGAAGACTGAGTCTGCTTGAAGCATTACTGGAATCTATTTCACAGCAATGGGTGTGCGCTGCAGAGTGGGTTTTGTGCTTTAAAGAGACTAATAAAAAGACCAAAATGCTTTGCGAATGAAATGATGCGTTTTAAAAAAGAACAGCCACTATTTGTCTCGGTTTTCAGAACTCCTATTTGAAAGGGTTGATCCTGGATTTGATGCCCAGACTTGAAAGTTCCCTAAACCAGGAGAACCATGTGTGAAACACATCAAGGGAGTCAGGCTTCCCAAAAACCCAACTTCATTGTTTTTCTTGGAGGTGGAAAGAGCTGCTGTTCAGAAAAATTTCCAAGGTTTCTGTGATTTGTTATGAATTGAAGGTCGTCCCCTGGACTGGATTGCAGGAGGCAGCGGAGTCCGCCCGCCCGTCAACGTGGAAGCAGATGTGTGCTGGAAATTCCGTAGCAGAGGAAAGAAAATCCGGGAGAAAAACTCCCTTGGCTTGCCTTCATTTTGCATCTCTCCAGCCTGTCTTTCCCTTGGCTTCCACTAGAGGGTGCGCGGGTACCAGTTGTGCTGGTGCTCCCAACTAAGGGTCTTTTCTGATGCCGGTCCCAGGAGACCAAGGGGGCCAGCTACAGACTGGGAGCGGATTCTGGGTCCAGCCTGTGGTTCAGGGATCCTCTCAAAAGGTGATCCTCCGATTCTCAGGAGAGGGTAGGGACTGTGAGAGCCGTACACTTCAGGACTGGGATTTCAGAAACCCCAATGAAGAGTTTTTCATTTTCCATCTTGTCAGTCTCTTTGCTTCCAAAGGGCACTGCAGGGATGAATTATGACAGACCCCAGGGCTTTGGGGACTGTATTTCCTGCACCCCAGTTGCCAGGACCCTCCAAACACATTATGTCCTTATGGGAGCAATAGACTGGAATACTTGAAAGCAGCACTCCAGAAAATCCAGAACATATGTTTTCCCTGATCAGGGCAAGCTCTCTGTCCCAGGGCCCCTGGGTCTCCCTGCCCCCTGTCAGTGTTGCCCCCACCTTATCATTTTATGGCTGAAGGTGATTATTCCTGACTTAAAACTCTAATTAGCAGGTCGCTGGTTCACAGGTGGCCCCCCCTCCAACCCAGGATGCTCTGTACGCAGGATATGAAGAATGTCTAGCCCACTCTGTTTCTTCTGGCTCTGTGTTTGAGGACCTCATCTGGAGCAACCTGCCCCTGGACGAACCACTTCTGCCACTTTGAAACATTTGATGAGAAGGACCAGGAGCCTCATTTCCCCTGCGCTTTGTGCTTCACAACGCACTTCTGCACGCATGTCCTCTGATACTTCTGCACCCATCAGGCGTGACTGTCATCCCTCGCCCTTCACAGATGAGAAGAACAAGGCTCAGGGCGGGCAAGTCAGGGCTGACACTCCGACTTGAACTTGCATAATCTGATTCAAAAGGGATTGTTCACATTTGGGTTTGACTTCAGAGGAAACCTCTGGCTCCCTGGCTGAACTTCACGTGGGTGTGTGTTATGAGGAGATTGTGACATCCCCTCCAGATACTCTTCAGAAAGTGGCAGTGATGTCTTTTTCCTGGACAGGTTGAAGGGCGTCCTTCCTTGACGCAGGAGAATGAACTGGACAAACCCTGGAGGTGGCTTCTAACTAGACCATTCTGCAGAACAAAGCACTCAGGAATAGACGAACCGGTCCCTTTGAACACAAGAATATTTATGGAAAATTGTAAGGAAACAGGCAATTTCCAGTCCAATTAATAACTACCGTGGGGACTTTTAGGAGGTGCTCATCTCTGTGATACATCAAAAAATTGTTTTCAGCTTTGAGACTTCATTGTTCTGGAGGCGGCTTCTGACCCATGTGGAAAATGCAGTTCTCCTGGTGGCCACAGGGTGGCGGAGTGACTTAAGCTTCTTGCCTTTCTGTCTCAGGACAGGAATCTCGGCTCCAGTCCCAGGGAGCAAAATGGAGCAGCTGGGAGTTTGTTCGGAGCGACATGGACTTCACATTTATAAATCTCTTAAAAAGGGAGCAGAAAGATCTCTGCTTCCAGAACGCAGGTGTTGGAGGTAGTGAGGAGAAGGGTGCTTGATTCTGAAGCAGTAGAAGGGGCCCTTGGAAGGAGCTCCGAGTGGCCGAGTCAGACCCACCCCACCCGCTGGCCCGTGACCTGGAGGCTGAGCGCGCTGTCCCTGGGCACCTCTGGGACTTCCAAAACTGCTGCCTTCCCCCTCCGTCGGAACTTTCTGCCCTGGGCTCTGCTTTTGTACATTGCCTGTCCCCATTTTAAAACTCATTATTTATTAAAGGGATGGCTTAAGTATGTATGAATTGGTGGGGGATAATGCACAGTCCAGTGGGGCAACAATCCATTTCTGAGCCCCACATTTGGACCACTGTTCCTGACATGCCGGGCCGTGTATAGGGAAACGGTGAGAGGATATTTAAATGTGGACTGATTTGGACTCCCTGGGACGTGCGGGCACTGCACACACGCACAATGGGGGCATAGAGGCTTCTAGACCTGAACGGGCATTTACTGCGCACCTGCTGTGAGCGTCGCAGAGCAGGTATGAGCCACGGTCTGGGCGCCGAGGGCCTTACCAAGCTCCCACAGGCAGGTGGAGCGGGCGGGAGCCTGACAGATGCCATGAACGTCCCCGAAGAAGCTGTGAGCTTTCGCCTCCTGCCGTCCTGCCGAGCCCTGGATGCCGCGGTACAAAGACTGCGGAGGGTCGGCGCCCTAAGCTCTCGTCCCCTTAGCAAGCTTAGCAGAAGCAATGTTGCATTTCAACGCGGGAACGTGTTTCAAGGACAACTGGAGGGATGGGGGCGCCTCTAACATTTTTTGTGGACGTGATTAATATTCATTTTCTCAAATTTAGATCACAGACGTGTGTGCACGCTTGTGTGTGTTTGTGCATGAGACACACATGTGTAAAACACACACACAGCAAGAAACGGGGGAGGTGTTGCTGCTGAAGTTTCAGAATAGGGACGGGATATATTTAGCCTCTTTCCTGCTCCAGGATTTGCTTTTGTGTTTATGTCATTCATTTATTAATCTTTTATAGATTTTTCAAAGGACACCTACTGTGTGCCAGGCAAATTAAAATGAATCAGAGTCGGGTTTATTTTTAGCAAAAGTCAGACCCCAGGGAATCCATCCTTGATTTGGTGGGGAAAGCAGGGCCGTGGGGTGCGGCCGAGCCTGGGAGCCGGGGCTGGGCTGCCTGGCTGTGAATCCCGGCCCGGGCTCTTCCATGTGTGTGTCGGCCCCGCGGCTCGCTCATCCCGATACGTGGATAACAGCAGTGCATCGGTAAGTTGTTGTCGGGACAAATGAGCTGGTGTCAAGGGCTTCTCACCACGCACGTGGGAGGGACTCGGGGATACCTTGCCTTTCCTGTTCTTCCTTCCCCTTTGTCGACTGAAACTTCCCGTGGCCCCTTTAACAGGCATCCTCACATGCCTGTGGACCAGCTAAGGTGGGGACGAGAGGCGAACGGGACACAGAGCTTCCATTCGGGGCGCTGGGAGGGCTGAGGAGACATGGTATGTGGTGACAGATGAGCTCAGAGATGAACCCATCGCTCTGGCCAACTGGGCAAGGGGTGAGGGTGAGGGACACAGGTTGGGGCCCTGGCCTCTGGTTGGGCGGCCTGACGGGGACCCTGCGTCCTCCTGAGGCCTGGCTTCTGTGTCAGAATCTGCAGTCCCTTAAAGGGGGGGTGTGACCTTCAGAGACACAGAAGGACCCTTCTTTTGTCAACAGGGTTGGAGAGTGTTGGGAGCCGTCTAAGCTCCTCTTTCTGGGAGAGCCCCAGGTCAGGTAATCAGGACACAGGTCCACGCTGGTGCCCTTGGGCAAAGGCGCCCCCGAGAGGGCGCTGTCTGCGCTGTGAGCCGGAGTTTCCCGGAGCCGCGCCTGCCCCAGGTGCTTCCGCCTCTGTTGCTGAAGCTGTGTGGGAGGAGCCTGGGTTCCCTGGGTCCGGAGTAGGGGGCCCCAGGCTTTTGGCAGAGGGTGGGACAGCTCCCATCAGGGCGGCTCCAAAGGACTATGAGCCAAGATCCACTGGAATTCCTGCTACCCTAAGCTCAGCCTGCGGCAGCTGATGGGCACTGGGTGACCCTGTGGGCAGGGGTGCCAGGCACCAGTGGGCAGCTGGTGAGAGGTGGGCAGGGGGTGAGGAGACTGAGGCCCAGGGGCCCAGGGAGACCCCGCAGGAGGACCAGGTCCAGGACCCCAGGCCTGAGGTCCTGCTTATTCCCGTGGCCAGGTGGCCTCAGCAGATTATCTCACCCTGCAGGGCCTCAGTCTTCGAGTCTGTAAAACAGGGAGAAAAACAGCCCTGCTGCCTCCTGCACTGGGCTTGGCCGGTGTCCGTGAGTCCAGCTGGTGTGTCCGGCCCGCCGGGATCCTTGAAGCAAGGCTTCTCCCGGGGGCCTGGCCCATCTGCAGTGCCCCGCCAGGCCCTCCCGCCGCCTCCTGCCTGCCTCCATCTCTGAGCGTCCCCAGGTGAGAGCGCTCGGCCGTGTCCGAGTTCTCCATCCTCATCCCTCAGCCAGGGCACGCGTTTCAGGAGCCAAGTCCAGGTCAGCTGTGAGGTTGCCCCGCTCTGGTCTCAGCGAACTTCTCCCTCCCACAGGCTGCCTCCCCCGCCCCCCTCCCTCCACGTCCTGCTCCCTCACTCTGGGGGCCCTGTGGGGCCTTGCCTTCCCGGACGCCCTTCCCTCCGACCAAACCCATAGGCTCCTCAGTTTCCCAAGCTGGCCTCTAGGTAACGGGGCAGCATTGGCATGGTGGGGAGAAGCTCCTTAGCATGGGGCCTGTCCCACCCATGCCCAGCCCAAATCACAGTTTCTACAGCGCCTGCAACTCAAGGTCTGCGTGAAGGGACATGGGTGGGTCTCACGGCAGGGCCAAGGGGGCCTGAAATTCCTCTGACCCCTCTGCCCCGCTGTTGGTTGTGCTGCCTGCGGTTCCATCAGTCCCCTCCCTCCGAGCTCGCGGTGAGGACCCCAGCCGTGTCCCTTGCCCTGGATTTCTCCCCAACCCCCGTGTCCTGCAGGTCCCCTGACATGGGCGGATGCTGGTCCGGCTGGGTGTAGGGGAAGCAGTCATGACCGAGATGCGTCACTGAGTTACAAGGCACACACAGGGTGACTGGGGGAGAGAGGGCTTTACGTCTGGCCTCGTTCTCACATCTGTAAAAGGGGATTCTCTGGGCCCCTCAGGTAAGCAACCCAGCCATCCCTGTGTTCCTCAGATTTGCTGATGCTGGGCCACCATTCGCCACTGTGGACGAGTATGTCCTTGCATGTCCTCTGTTTCCTGTGCTGGGCTGGGGGCTGGGGAACTGGAGTGAACAAGGCCAGTTCTCCATGGAGCTTCTAGTCTAGTGGGGACACAGAGGAAACCTAAAACTATATACATGATTTGAGTGGTAATAATTCCTTCCCGGGCTCTGCCGGGTTCGTCTTCTGTGGATGAGCCCCGTTTGCTCATTTGGTGGTTCTCCAGCAGCCCTTCACCGGGGTTCCTCGTGGGAACCACAGAACACAGAACATGGTCTGAGTGACAGTTTTCTCAGTCTGCCCAGGATCGTTCACAACTAGGACTATCCCGGGGGCAGAGGAGAGAAGTGAATTCACTCCGTGCAGCGGATGCCTCAGGGCGCTGGGCTTTTTTTTTTTTCTTTTGCTTTGCTTCTTTGTGACACGTTCTTCCATTTCTTAAACTCTCAACATTGGTTTCCCTCACTTCCTGCCTCTTCTGAACCTTTTATTTTTTAATCTCCCTTCTTGCATTATTTTTTCTATCCTTTATCTTCCTGAGCACGGAGGGAGAAACAGATACACAGGGTGGGGGGGGGTACTTTCATTAGCGATGGGTTTGAAAGTCTGCACACAGAGGGGGTGGGAGCTAAGATAAAACACACGTTGCCATCTGTAAGCCAACCAGGAGTTTTTCCCAGGTTAACCATTAAGAAAAAGATAAAATTCAGCAGATCTCTGCACTCCTGCTCCTCCCCCACAGTGGGTAGCCCACGATTTGTAATAGATCACGGTTCTTCGTCCCATATCCCTTAAAGGCACTTTCGCCATCCTTCCTTTAGAGTGTTTGAAATTCAGCTCTTTTGACAGGTAATATGTGCACATGGCGAGATGCAGAAGGGCATGCTGGGAAGAAGGTCTTCCGACCTCCTGGCTTCCCAAGCCACCTGGTTCCCCTCCCCCAGGAAGTCACCAGCACCAAGTTCTTCTGAAGGCTTTGTCGATTCAGTTCTCTAGGCAACTGTGATTGATGGATCAGAACTTGACAGGTGAGGTGAAATGAATGGGCCATCCTGGGGGGTGGGGAAGCCAGGGCAAAACGGCGGCTGGGCAGAGTGAGGCGTTCTGGCTGATGGTGCTGGGTTCGAAGACTGACTGCAGGAAAAAGAGGCTCTGGTCATGGGCAGCAGCCCCTGGGGCCGTTGCTGTGCCTCTTTCTCCTGCCTCCGGGGTGCCCACCCCCCACTTCTGCAGGGGCTGGACCCTGCGCCGTGTGGACCGAGTCTGTGGTCTGTAATCACTGTGACCGGGGAGCTCTCTGCCCCTGGGCAGGGTGCTGGCTGGGAGGACAAGGAGATAAGCAGGATTTTCTTCCCAAAATGCTCGACCGCGCTCTGGCTTTGGTGCTGAAAGGGGGCTCTGCAGGTGGAAGACAGTGATTTGTTGTTGTTATTGTTTAATATTTATCAGGTGCTTGTAATGTGTTGGCGACATTGAAAAAGCTTCGAGGCTGGTGAAATTAAGCTGAGCTCAGAACTGGCCTGGTGCCTCCAGGGCTCTGGCAGGCCAAGGTCTGGCTTCTTCTCTTTGTCCATGAGAATGACCTCGCACACCAGAAATGAGAAGCCCCCGCCAACACAGCCCTGCTGGTAGTGTTCCTTACAAAAGGCATTGATTGTCTTCCTTTTCTCTGCCTCGGAAATACTGTTACCCTCAAGAATGAGAGAACCAGAGAGGGAAGGTGACCCGAAAGGTGACAAAGCAAGTCAGTGCCAGTGACATCCTTGAGCCAAACCTGTGACATCAGCAAAGTTGGGCTCCAGTCCTTCCCTCCCCTTTTCCCTGGTTGGGACGCTCTGTCCCCAAGACACACAGGTTCCTCACTCTCCTGCCCCTTTCCAGGCCACCTGCTGGGAAGCCACCTGCTGGAAACACCGACTCATACTAAGGAGTAAGTGCTGAGTAAGGCAGGTGCTGTGTTAGGTATTTTTACCTCCATTATTTCACTTAATACGCCCAGCCACCCTTCGTGGCAAATGCTGGCATTCACCACATTTTACAGAGGAGGAGACACAGCATTCAAAGTCGTCTAGTTAACAGGCAGGAGGAGCCAAGGTGCATCCCGCTGCCCTGCAGCATTACAGGTACCACACCTGGGCGGTTTGGCCTTTAACAAAGCAGAACAGCTTTAGGCCAGTGAGTTCGGCCCTGGTTGAACATTAAAATCACCTGGGGGGCTTTGCAACCATACCAAAACCTGAGCCCCTTTCCCGAGATTTGGATTTAATTGGTCTGGTCGGGAGGGTGAGGAGCGTTGGTGTATTTAAAATACTCGCTGTGTGACTGCACGGGCACCCAGGGTTGAGAACGCCTGCTAATGAGTGGGGGAGGGGGAGGGGCAGCAAACACAGGGGAAGAGGTGAAGGGTGCGTTGGGAAGACTGCCTCCAAGGGGTGATGGTGCCTACTAAAGGAAGTCTTGAGCCCTGGGAGGTGATGCAAATGAATTAATTGTGCTTCCAGGGAGAGAGTAGGGTGTGGTTCGGCCAGCTGAGATTCTGGAGCCCAGGGACCAATTTACCAAGGCATCGTCCCTAGGGTGGCCCTCAAAGGGACTGAGTTCAGAAGAGACCTAGAAATGTGGGACTATTGCAGTGACCCCTGGGGCCCGATCCTTTTTTTTCCCCCCTAACAGGCTGGCTTGGCTGGAGGAGCTGTTCTCCAAGGTCCGCGAGGTGCCATTGGAAGAGGGTCCTGGGAGCTGAGCCAGCAAGAGAAAGAGGTAATGGTGGGAGGGAGGCAAGACCATGGCACAGGAGAGACCAGGGCAAGAGAATCTGAGCTTTGGAATTGTGCCACCAGCACAAGACCCTTCCCGTGGCATGGAGAACGTAAGTTCAGATTTAGAGGCTAACCACAGAGTTAGCCTCTCTGGTTTCTCTCCAGGGCACGTCCCGTGTGCCTCCACTGGGTGAATCCCATCAGGGCAGGGGGGTTGTTCACCAGACTGTCCTCATTTGCACAGTCAGGGGACCTGGCAGTTTGGGATTGTTCATCTTTGTAGCCACCTCCCATGCGTAGCACGGAGCCAGATGTAACCAGTGTCCCAAAGGATGGCCACACATATCGAGGTTTGCAGGGATGGAAGCGGCGCCCCAGTTGGGGAACTTCAGAGCTAAAAGGGGGAAAGTCTTGGGCAGACTGGAATGTGTTGGTCACTGTGCTGCTCAATGATGCCTTGGAAGCAAGAGCCCAGAGTGGTGGGTGGTTGGCTGCCCTAAGGTGAGGAGTGGCGGCGTGGTCTGGAGTTCAGCTGTCTTCCTAAGACTGTCCCCCGCACAGCAGGAAGACCCTACCAGAGTCATTGATCCCAACAGTTGTTTCCCATTTCTTCTGATATGTGGGAAAGAAATGCACCAACTCCAACTCTAAGGGTGGTGGGGGATGGAGACAGGGAAGTAAAGTTGTAAGTCAGAGACTGAGCATCTTTGGGGAGAGATGGGAAATTCACCTCTGCTTCCGAGAAGAGAAGAGAAGAGTGTTTAGAAAGGAGCAACTGGCCATGTGAATGTGCAGAAGAATGAAGTCAGCACAGTATGTCAAAATAATGGCCACTCTCTTTTGAACACCTGCTTTGTATCAAGTAGTGTGGTAAGATTTTTTTAACATTTATTTGAAAAATACAGAAAAACACAAAGGTTGAAAATGTCCTGTAATCCCCAGCTATTCTGGGGCAGTGGGTATGATTCTGGGAATTTAAGATAGGAGGGTTCCCCTGCTTCACCTGCGCCATCCAGTCTCATGGTCCAAAGGGACCACAGGTAGTGGTTTGGGACTCATCCTTCCAGACTTACCCCACGTCATGCAGATGCGTTTATGTCAGTAACAGACATGTCTTTACCAGCATCCATTTGGTCTGCAACTGTTTTTGTTTGGTTTTGTTCTGCTTTTAGCATATATAGACATCTTCTTTCCAGATCGTTGGATATTGATCTGTTTGGTTCTTTTAACTTCTGTTTAGCATTCCAGTGTGTGAATGCAACACAATGTTTTTACCTCTCTCTTATCGGTAATGTAGTTGTTTCTGGTATTATTATTATTATTGTCATTTTGCTATTACAATGCCTCATTAAACACGTTTTACATATCTTTATATATGTGTGCAAATCTTTCTGTTGAGTACATTCTTATAAGTGGGGGTGTCTGGACCAGAATTCATCTACATTTTGATCTTCATAAATACTGCGAAGTAACATCTGAAAAATGGTACCAATTTATATTTCCAGTTCTGTTTCTCCATGACCATGCCATTACTGGATGTTATCATTTGCAAGAAGAAATTTTGCTTGACTTATGAGTGAAAAGTGGTATTTTGTAGAATATGCATTTCAGTGATCATCTTTTTTTGAACTGAAATGTAGTTGATTTACAATATTGTCTTAGAGGGTGGGAAGGGATCAGTTGGGAGTTCGAGATTTGCAGATGCTAACTACGGTATATAAAATAGGTAAACAACAAGTTCATACTGTATAGCACAGGGAACTATATTCAAAATCTTGTAGTTAGAATATGAAAACGAATATATGTACGTTCCTATATGACTGAAGCATTGTGCTGTACTCCAGAAATTGACACAAACTTGTAAACTGACTATACTCCAACAAAGATATATTTAAAAAATGGTATTGTGTTAGTTTCAGGTGTACAGCCAAGTGATTCATATATATGTATATATATGTTCAGACTGTTTTCCATTATAGGTTATTATAAGATATTGATTATAGTTCCTTATGCTAGTCAGTATTTGTTGTTTATCTGTTTTATGTGTACTAGTTTGTGTCTGTTAATCCCATACTCCTAATTTACCCCTCCCTCTGTCCCTTTAGTAATCGTAAGTTTGTTTTCTATGTCTGTGAGTCTATTTCAGTTTTGTATATAGATTCATCTGTATTATTTTTTAGATTCCACGTATAAGTGATATCACATATTTGTCTTTCTCTGTCTGACTTACTTCACTAAGCAGAATATTCTCTACGTCCATCCGTGTTGCTGCAAATGGCACTATTATTTTTTTTACAGTTGAATGATATCCCATTATATACATATATATGTATATAATCTCACATCCTCTTAAGGCAATTGTCTGTTGATGGACACTTGGGTTGTTTCCATGTCTTGGCTATTGTAAATAGTGCTGCTATGAACATTGGGGTGCATATATCTTTTCAAATGAGAGTGTTCATCTTTTCCTGGTATATGCCCAGGAGTGGGATTTCTGGATCATATGGCAATTCTACTTTTAGTTTTTTAAGGAACCTCCATACTGTTTTTGATCATCTTTTTGATATGAATTCAAGCATTTTCTCACTTGTCTATTGGCCATTTAAATTTCCTTTTCTATTCATATCATCTACCAAATTTCTATCAAGTACTTTCATTATAAATTTATTACAGATCTTATTGTATAAGACATATAAATATTTTGAACATTATAATTTATTTTACTATATTTTTTACTTTTTAAGTGAAGTTTTCATTTTGATTTGGTAAAATCTGTTAATTTGTTTCAGTTTTCTCTCTTTCTTAAATTTTTCTATGATGGTACCATCTTTGCTAAATTCTTTGCCCAGATTCTTAAATTTAAATTAATGCTGCAGAAAGGGAGGAAAAAATCTGTAGGACCTCAGAGATACCAGTAAATACGGACTGAGTGACAAAGTGAAAAAAATGTAACAAAGGAGGAACGTAAATTTCATAGGCGTTGCCAAGTAGAAGTTGGCCAGATTTTGTTATGGGGGAAGTTCATGCAAAAAACCCTCCATTCTTTTCTTATCTTCTCTATTCAACCTTCAGTTTGAAAAGATTAATTTTGGAAAATGAGGCTTGACTGTTCCAGCTGTGAGCACCCCGTCTGCCCTCCTCCCAGGCTGTGCCACTGTTGTCCAGCCCTGGTCAGAAAAAGCCATTTAAAAAAAAAAGGGGGAATGGGCTCCGTAGGGTGGGAGGGAGTGAGTTTCTAGTCGCTGAAGGTGCTCAACCTCTTGATGGGGTTTTTATCAAGAAGATGGGATCTTGGGGTCTGGTGACTGTGATCCTCCTTCTAACCCTAAAGTTCTCTGATCCTGGGACTCAGCGATGGATTATATTCCTGAGAAAGAACATCATATAGTGTGTTTAGCAATGATAGAACCAGAGATCATTGAGGCGGGGTGGGAATATAGCAAATTTTCACTGGAGTGCGAATCCCTCCCTGGGAGGGTGCTGGGGGACAGGGCACCAGGGGTCCTATCTTAGAAGCTCACAGATAATACTTTTTTTTTTAAAAGGCCTAACACAAAGCTGGCACGGAGGCAGGATCCAGGAGTGAAGGAAGACTTCAACCATCTGGGCATCAGCCGGAGTTTCAGGCAGCTAAAAACAGATAACGTCTTGTCTTGCCTTGCTGAAAATTTCATCTCCAAAGGGAGAGAAAGCAAAGAGGAAAACTGGTAATTGGGACCAGAAGGAATCTATTTGGAGCAGGAGAAGAACCCAGGAGACTGTGGTCCCAGCCTAGGAGGGAAGAGAGGCCAAGAACAGAGTGGGGCACGTCATCCATGCGCAAGCAGGACCCAGTGCAAAGGGGTCAGAGAGAGGAGGGTGAGTCTTCCCCCCAGACCTTAACAGACAATCCTGGTCTGTTAAGGACGGGAGACTCTTCAGTGCCATTCTGCCTGTGCAGCCATGTGACCCAGGAAGGAAGGTGGAGAGGTGGAGCAGGCTCATGAAGACACCAGAACAGCCACCCAAAAGAGGACAGCGGGGTGTATTAGTCAGGGTTCCCCAAGCAGGACAGACGGGGTGCACGCAGACACACGTAATTCTTTCAGGAAATGGGCTCACGTGATTGTGGAGGCTTGGAAGTCTGAAATCCACAGGGCAAGTCGGCAGATTGGAAGTTCAGTAACGAGTTGATTTTGCAGTCTTGAGTCCAAACTCTGCAGGGCAGCAGGTTGGAACCTCAGGCAGGGTTCCTATGTTGCAGTTTTGAGGAGAATTCCTTCTACTGTGGGAAACCTCAGTCTTTGCCCTTGGGGTTTTCAGCTCATTAGTTGAGGCCCACATGCATTATGGAGGGGAGTCTGCTTTACTCAGAGTTTACTGATGTAAATATTATTCTCATCTAAAAATACTTTTCCAGCAACATCCAGACTGGTGTTCGACCCAACAGCGGGGCACCACAGCCTAGCCCCTGACACAAGAGCAGCCATCGCGAGGAACGTACAGCCAAGCGCCAATCCGAGAACACCGCCAAGCCACAGGGTGAATCCTAGGAAGACTACTGTGGGAAATGGCTGAAGGGCCTCCTAGACACCACGTGGGACACTGAAAAGTGGTGTAGTAGGCACCAACTATAGTGGGGTGCGGGTCACTAGTCTTCTTTCTTTACCAAGGAGACGTATCTCCAACCTGGAGTAGGTAAAGCTTAAGTGTGTAAAAGAGATCAGAGGCTGAAGATAGAAGAGACCCACGCACCCTGAAACCTACCAGTCTGGAGGCGGAGACCAGTCCCAGCTCAGGGTGCCGGGACTTCCTGGAGATGTGATGGGTGACTCCTGCCGGGAATTCAGAGCGACCTCAGGGAGCCAGAGGGGATGAGGAGGGTGCAGACTGGCACTTGGTTTTTCACTCAGGGAACATACTGGATATAAATTGCTGGCCAATTTATAAAAGGAATTACAACGCAAGATGCTCAGACTCTAACTTCAGAGCATTTAGAAATAAAAGGTTGCAGAGGGCGGAGCCAGCCTGGGGTCTTAGGTTTGAGAGCTGTTAGGTGCCTGTGTACATGTACCCACACTTTAACCCTGGGTGCCAGGTTGCCTTCATTCCTTCCCTTCCGCATCCTTCCTGGGAGCTGAGCACAGTCAGAGGGCAAGGGCGCAGTCAGAGCCCGAGTCCCCCCAGCTGGAAATAGTGGCCCCAGGACATTGGTACAGCTTATGCTCTCGCTTACTCCACAGCAGGGCTGGCCAACCACAGCCATGTGCTGAGTCCAGCACCACCACCCCCAGCTATTTTTGCATGTTCTGGGAGCTAAGAATGGATTTTTTAAATAGTTGGGAAAAACAAAAAAATTTTTATATTTTGCAACATGTGAAAAGGATATGAAATTCAAATTTTGGTGCCCATAAATAAAGTTTTGTTGGCACACAGCCATGCCCTTTGTTTCTACACTGTCTATGGCTGCTTTTGGGCCAGACAAGCAGAACTGAGGGGTTGTGACAGACTGTGTGACCCTCAGAGCCGAAAATATTGACTATCGGGCCCTTTACAGAAGAAGTGGGCTGGCCGCTGTTCTCCAGCCTCTTGGTCAGTTCTTCTGGGACTCCTGTGTTAACAGTTACTGTCCTACCAGAGGACATTTGTGAAAACATGTAAGAACCTGGGGACCCAAATCTAGAAAGTGTTTTTGAGATTGGCGTAGCTTGAGGGAGGTGAAGCCATGGGGCGTGGGGCGAGCAGTGGGGACAGGACAAGGGGCATGGTGGGACATTCTGGGATTTAGTCTTCTTGGCTCTGCGCCTGGCTTTCAGTAGGACCTTTGCAAAGTCTCTTGTGACATCCTAATAATGGCTCTAATAGTGAAAATGTGAACTTGATGATAAAAATCAGATAAATGCGTCGCGGGCTGATCACCTGTCCCCGCGGGAATTTGATGAATGCATCGCCACCGTCCTGAGGTCTCTAGCACTAGGCTGTGGGGCCGTGCCTTTGAGCCAGTCCCAGCTGACATTTACATCACATCTTTGCGTAAAGACATAGAGAGAGAGCATGGTTATCCAGTCCAAAGCGAAATAAGGCCGGGTGCGTTAGCAGGTCAGGTCAGAAGGCTGGGAGTTCCACGTCAACAAGGAGGAGATTAAAACCATGAGTGTGATATCAGGAAAGACAGAAGACATGTGTGTGCCCAGACCAAGAGAAACCCCAGGACTTGCACTGCACTGGACCAATGTGTTGTGAGCATCGTGTCCCATCCAAGATTTGCACTGTAGGAGAGAATTTAGCAAGTGAAATGACGAGAGAGAAGCTATGGCAGGGTGGCTGTAGGTCTGGGAATGACATCACATGAGGAATAGAAGGTGTGGCAGATATTTGGCTTGAGGAAGAGAACTTAAATAGAGCATCATCTTAGTTGGGTTCCCTGGGAACAGACGGTGAGACAAGGATCAGGTCCATGTGCTTTATCTGGGAAGTACAAAAACCTGGGAAGGGCAGTGGGGAAGGAAGACAGTGACGGGAAGGCCACCAGTAGAGGGTGTTATCCAGCCAGCTTCCCCTGTGGGTACCCAGGGCTTACTGCTGCAGAGAAACTCTGGGAGATGGCACAGAGGACATAGCTCAGTGATGCCCTCAGGGGGTGAGGGCTCCAGGGGATCTGTCATTGACCGAGGGCTGCGCCCAGGGCTTCAGAGAGAGCCCCTCACTGAGAGATGGGACACCAGTAGTGGGAAGGCTCTACGGGAGTGGTACCAACACATGTGGGACAGGCCGCAGAACTGCCCTCCAATGTTTGAAGGGCTGGGATGCGGGTGAGAATGACGGGAAGCCCATCTGTGCCTTTCTAACAGGTGTAGCTCCGTGAGTTGGTGACATCACAAGACAGCGCAACCCCAGCAGCAAGCCCCGAGGGGCTAGATCTGGGAAGTGCGGTGGAGGAGTGCTGGCTTCCAGTGGAGTGGGGAGAAGAATGGCATGCTGTCCCCTTCCAGGTCCAAGGTGCTCTAATCTTATGAATGAAATTCTAATGGCCCATGGAGCTCCAGGTAGTGGGTGAGGAGCCTGGCTGGTGGCGACAGAGAAGGTTGGAGGTGTGTGACATTATCCTGCACACACTGTCCTCCGTGCTCCCTGGGCGGGGCCAGCCCTGGATAAGAGGCAGGGGAACTGCAGGCCAGGGCTTTGATCACTGATTGATTCCCAGTATCAGCGCTGGGGAGTGAAATTGAAGCACAATCGAGGAGTTCAAAATCAGCCCCTTGGGCAAAAACATTAATGCAGGAGGCAGAGGAGGGATGGGGGCGGGGTGGGGGTGGGCGTCCTGCATGCCCACCAGCCCAGTGGCCCCTCAGCTTTGTTTTGGAGGCCTCGGGGTCCCGAGGCTCCGTACCCCTCAAGCCTTCCCTCCCAGGCCCTCCGAGCTGGAGCTGAGCTGCTCACGACAGAGGCAGCTCATTATTTTGCTGCAGTTGACTTGAAATCTGAAATCAATCGGATATCAAATATGCAGGCCTCAGTTTGATACCGGTTTTCAAAGGTGCAGTAACGTTCAGAAATGACACTGCATTTCCTAATTATGAAATTCTGTCGTCGCCGCTCAGTCTAGGATGACTTGGCTGCAGGGTTTTCTCTTTCTCTTTCTCTCTTCTTTTTTTTTTTTAGGGTTTCACATACACAATGATTATTTTAA
The DNA here is from genome assembly GCF_048564905.1 of Vicugna pacos. NCBI lineage: Eukaryota > Metazoa > Chordata > Mammalia > Artiodactyla > Camelidae > Vicugna > Vicugna pacos. The sequence continues at coordinate 6,996,367 of NC_132992.1, forward strand.
AATTGCTTTGGAAGAATATATTTCATCAGTGAACTACGAGCGTGCTTATTACCGAAGTTTGGAGGCAATTGGGGAGGAAAGATAAATTAGCCGACTCTGGAGGCCTCGGAAAGCACCCCTCCCTGCTCCCCATGGAGGGCTTCTTACCGCAGCTAATAAAACCTTCCACTGTCAGCGCCTCCGGACCCTCCCGCCCACCTCACTCATGGGGTCAAGATCATGCACTGTTTGGGGATTGGAAGGAGCCGCGGGGAAACCCCTGCTCCACGTCAGCCAGGGGCAAGGATGGAGAAGAGGCAGGAAGTTAAGGGACCCCCAAAAACCGGGGCCCCTCGGACCCCCAGGAGCCAGAAGAACTGCCGCTGCCATCCCGGAGCTCCTGGGTAGCCCAGGCTTTGTTGGCTTGGGAACACGGGTGCCTCTGTGGGCAGTGGGATGGTTGCCTGAGCTCCCAACATTTAGAAAGGGGTCCAGAGCGGATCGCTGACACGCCGCGGCACGGTGAATCTGCGGAACGTCGTGGTGAGTGAGAGAAGCCAAACAAAGGGCACAGGCGGCAAGATTCCACTGGCATCACTGCTCTAGAACATGCAAAACGCATCCCCCGGGAAAGAAATCACAGCGGGGGTGCCTCTGGAGAGGAGGAGGTTGACGGAAAAGTGGCACGAGGGGACCGTCTGGGCTGATGGAACCTTCTCCATCCTAACTGGGGCATTGTTACATGAATGTATAGATTTGCCCCAATCCACTGAACTGTATGCTTAAAAAAAGTATCTTGCGGTGACTTAATACTACTTGGACAATGTAGATAGAGGCTTACAGGCAGTTGTAACCCCAGATGCCTGCTGGATATGCCACTCTCTTAGGAGGGCGTGGCTTCATGGGTTTACACTCTGCTAAGAAATAGTCACAGAGTCGATCCATTCCTGCTCAGGGGTTGTTCAAGCCATGAGCCAAATACCCAAATACTGCCCCGCTCTCGGGAGAAGCAGCCTTGCTTTCTGAGTAATGTATTCACCCTGCAGCCCACACCATGCCTGTCTTGGCAAGGAAGTGCCTGGCAGGACTAGCACAAAGTCAAATGCTGGAGGACAGACGCTGATAACATGCGGGCGCCCCGGGGGGCTGGGGTGAGGGGGCCACCTCCTTCATATGAGATGGTACTTCCCAAGGAACTTTTTCTTTCCTTTTCTTTTCTTTTTCTTTCTTTTTTTTTTTTTTTTGGTAACAAAGACCTCTTCACACTGGCGAATTATGAATATGCAGAAAGGATGGTATGAGACCAGTCCGTGTCTCTGAACTGAGGCCAGTTTAATTCCTAGGGCTCTAGTCACTGGTACTTTTCCTGCATTTTCAGCAGCACCTGAAATAGATTTCACTTCATATGAAATGCAAAACACTGCAGCGTAGAAAGCTCACCCTGGTCTGTGATCCAGGCGAGTGTTCTCAAGCCTGGTGTTCATTTTTTTTCTCCCTTTTCTTCAAAATACTGCCTTGCTAAGCCCACAGATGGGGATCATAGGATAAGTAGATGCATAATATATTACCCAAAATAGTCCATCAGGCATCTTCTCTTACAGGTCAGGAGGACTTGCAAATGGAGTCTTCTAGGTCACCGCATTTCCATCCGAGAGAAATTCTCTCTCATAATTAAGATTATGTCAGCATTTCCATTACAGAACCCGGTGGTAAAATCCACTCTGAAGTGGAGCTTGGTTTTTAAAGCTCTTGGTCTTGGGAGAAAACTCTCTCTTTCTGACAATGGTCAGATAGCACTTCTCCCCTTAGAAACTGGAGAAAGAAAAATGCACAGTAAGTCAGGAGCAGTGGGGCTGGCTGGCTGTTGGTCACGGGGTTGGGTGAAGGAGGTCCCCCTAGGCACGATGGTCATTGGGACGGTGGGACGTGCAGTGGGAGGAGTCTGAGTCCAAGCAAGTGCTCCCCAGAGCACTTGCAGCAGTGTCCTCTGCTGTCCCCCTCTAGCAAAATCACCAGGGCAGTACCAGGTCTAAGTGCAGATCCTTGCCCTCCTATGACACAGCCAACCTGCCCCACCCAGTCAGAATCTCCAGGACGGGGCCTGGGAATCTGAGGAATCTGCCTCTTGTACCTAGAGGTACCCAGATGATTCCTTTTCCAGGAAAGCTGACACCTCCTAATCTAGGTTTTGCTATTTTGTTGCTGGTGACCTTGACGAAATAGCTTCACCTCATGGTGCCTTGTATCCTTATTTGTAAATAATGGTTAATATTTACCAAGGATTTAGTATGTGGCAAGTGTGTTTTAAGAGTCTCATGACTGAGCTCCTCTAATTTTTACAGCAGCCCTACAAGGTTGGCATTATAACTAGTTCCATATTTAGGATAAGGAGTAGGAGACACAGAGAGGGTAAGTAAGTTGCCCCAGTAACACAGCTTGCTGAGTGGCAGAGCTGGGCTTTGAGCCCCAGCCTGGGTCTGCCACGTTGTGCTGCCCTTGGAGGATGATTATAACTCTCACTGTCCTGGATTGTGAGGGGCACGTGAGGTACAGAATGTCAAACTGCCCTGTGGCCTGTGTGATTATGTTTAGGGTATTTTGACCTCACATTCTTGCAACCCTGGGTCCCTGCCTTCTCCCAGTTCTCGATTTAGGATTGTCCTGGCTCTTCCCGGTCTCCCATCAACCTCCCTCTCTCTTGCTGGTCCTCCTTGAATCTTTGATTTGTGAACAGCTAATCTCACCGGCTAATTTACACTCAACTGTTAATAAATGATGATAGCCTAATGCATTAGCTTTTCTCAGATAACACACTTGCATTTTAGCTGTAGCTTGAACTCAGATTTCCCTAATCTGCCGACACTAGGAATCCCCCTCCCTATCTTTCTCTTTACCAGCACCCCCATTCTATGAGGTGTTTTGGCAAGAAGCAAGTTGTAGGACTTGGTTCCACGTGCACATGCATCTTTCCACTTTATAAAACAAAAGAGAATTTGTGGGTATTATTTCTCTCTGTTTTTTGAGATCTTGCAAATGTCACAAGAAATCCTCCTCCTTGCTATCTGAATGGGTCACCTCATGTCTGGAGACCCCTTGTAGGAACCCTTGTCTCTCCCCAAGGGCCATGGAGCTTGGCGGCATGGCGTCTGTGTGTGTGTGTGTGTGTGTGTGTGTGTGTGTGTGTGTGTGTGTGTGTTTGTGTGTCGGGGGGGTCATCACTGACTTCTCTTTTTCCTTTATCCCCCCAAATTCAGTAAACCATCAGGTCTTATTAATTTTACTTCCAAAACATTTCTCAAATATGTCACATCTCCTCTGTACCAATAACCATTCTTTCCCCTTCTCCCCATTCAGGCTCACTCCAGCAGCCTCCTGACAGAGTCCTTGCCTCTGGGCTTGTCCCCTCAAGCCCGTCCTCCACACAGTTGTCACTCTCTCCCCACTGAACACCGATCATGCACCAGGCACAGGTACTAGGGATGCAATGGTGAAAAAGACGGAGACCCTCTCTTCACACATCAGCGGGATCCACATCAATAATAAATCACACTGGTCCTCTCTGGCTTACAACCTTCTAACATGCTTCAACCCTTAACCCAGTTACCCTTTGCACGTTTTTGGTCATGAATCCCTTTAAAAATCTAATGAAAGCTGAATCCATGCAGAAAACTGTACTGACAGCTTCAGGGGGACAGGATGGTGGACCTTTCTGAAGACCGGGCTCCCAGAATCCTTGACCTGCACAATCAAGTTTAAGCCTTTTTGAACAAAACACATGGCCCTCCATGGCCTGATCTGTGACCCCCCCATCCTGGCAATACCTGTACTCATGTCTTTGGTGTCACAACAGCATGGACCTTCCTAGAGTTCCTCACAGACATCATCCATTCATCTGGTGACCATTTACAGAGAACCTTTTCTCTTAGATTGTGAGTCACCAACAGTGCAGTGATGAAAAAGAATGTGCTGTGGACTTTACATTCTAACTCTGTGCCTTTCTCTTGCTTAGGCTGTACCGTCTTGTGGTGCCCCTCTGGTCCTTCCCTGTGACCTTTCAAATTCAACTTGGGCATCTTTCTTCCTGGAAGACTCTCCTATCTGTAACCTCCCTCTTCAGATTGGATTCCTTTTCTAGGTTCACGTAGCTGCAAGTATCTGTTTCCCTGCCGTTAATACATTAGATGGTAATTTTTGTGTGTATGTGGCTGTTTCTTATACTAAGTTAGGAGCTTTTGAAGGACAGGAAGTGTTTTGTTCTTGATGACTTTATCCTTGGTGCCTGGTTCAATTTGGTACTTAGGAGATATGGGCGGAATAACCAAACGCATGAATGAGCGAATAGAAGCATGCAAAACACAAGAAAGGCTGCATCAAGCTGCACCAAAGGAGACCCCTGAATGCTGGCTTGGGCATTGTGTTCTTTACTGAGTAGCTCATGGGAGAGCCATGGAAGTGGTGGGCAGAGGATGAGCGGGTAAAAGCTAGTCTTTGTGAAGGCAAATCTGGCAGTGGTTTCCAGGTGGGTGGAGGGGAATAGGCTTCTGCCAAAGGCGGGATCTAAGCACCAAAGAGGCAACCTGGTGAAGGGGAGGAGGCCTGGTGGCGAGGCTGGGCTGGGGGCTCAGGCACGAGCTGGGCCACCCTACAGCTGTGTGATGTTTACTCCGTCCCTCCCTCTCCCAGCCCTGGCTTCTTCACCTGTTAATGTAGGAGGTTTAATCGGATGTGCCCTGGGCTCCTGCTTTATGTTGCTGGGTCTCTCCTGCTCGATGACGCCTCTCTGCTGCACACCCAAGCCTGCAGCGTCTCTAGGCGTCCGGGATTTCCAGGGCGCTTGCTAGAAGCGGCCCCCGGAGGCCACCGTAGCCCCCTCGGGCCGCGCTTCATTTGGCCGCCTGGAGAGAGAACGCAAACCTGGAAGGCCTCGGAGGGCAGTGCAGGGTTGACAGGGACCTGAGAGGTCGCCAGGGCTTTGACTGCTGGATAATTGGGCCCCGAGCGACGGCTGGCTACCTTCCCCAGCCCCTGTGTCCCGAGTCAGCTCGGCTCTGGCTCCCTCGCCGTCTCCCCTCGCCGAGAGGGGCGGCTGCTGCCTGCGAGCCTCCCGCCGGCGCCCGCCCCTTGGCGGAGCCGACCCCGGGGCCGCCCCGTGCAGGGGAGCGGGGCCGCCGGCTGCCCCCTCGCGCCTCGCGCAGGCCGGGGCTCGTGGGCTGCTGCTGGGAACGCACCCCAGGTCCCCCTGAGCACCCCGACCCTGCGCCCTGGGGCGGGGGCTGTCATCTCAGGGCTTCGCAACGACCCCGGCAGGTGGCGGCTCTGCCTCCCTTGAGAAATGAGGGAATCCCGCCCAAGGAGGCTCAGGAACTTCCCCGGGACCCAGAGTCAGGATTCACACCCGGGCTCTTGACCCTGGAGCCTGTCTGGAGTCTGACCGCACAGGTGTGGGGCATCGGCCCTGCCACGCCGCAGGGCGCCCACTCGGGGACCTTTTACTACGGCGGCAAAATCCAGGAAACTTGGAACCCAAGATGTGGGTTGGAGTCGTGGCTCTGCCATTTGCTGGGTGGCACTGGGAAGTGACTCCACCTGTGAGCTTCAGGCGCGTCGTTTATCAAATGGAGGTGATTCAACTTACTGTACAAACCTGTGAGGAAGAATTAGGGTAGCACCTGTGGGCCCCAGGCCTCCCTGGAAGTGGCAGGACCACTGCGGGGCGGGGCGGGGAAGAGGGGAGGGGCATCTCCAGGGCATTCTTTCGCCCTGCCCCTGTGGGGCACCTCTGCTGTTTCCTGAAGGAGGATGGAAAGGCCTCAGGGTCTGGGGTGGGGGTGGGAGCCACGTGCTGGAGACAGTGGCTGGAGATTGAAGCCCAGTGCCAGCACTTGCTGGCTGTCATGTCAGAGTTTGTGCAGTTAACTCAACCTCTCTCAGTCCCAGTCTCTGCACCTGTGACTCTTGGTGTACCCCACAGGTTGTTACACAGAATTAAGAAAGAAGGGAGGCTGAAGGGTGAATAAAAATGCCCAGGCCATACAGTTTTTAAAAAATCATGTTGCTGGTTTATCATGGAAAGAATTTTTTTTTCTGATTTATGAATTTATGGATGTGAAAAGTCTTACAAAGGGACAGAGTCAAACAGTATTTTGGTATAATTTAATGAATAATCTTTGTTTCAAAGACTCACAGCGATTTGGAATTGTGCAAAAAAAAAATCTAAGCTGTTTGATCACTGTTGATAAGGACTCTTCATTCTTTTTTCCTAATGTCAGTTGCAAGAGGACATTGGTAGAGATCATGACAAAAGCAGCCAGGAAAATCAGAACCTTCTCTGTCCCTTATAACTATTTTGAACACGTCCATGGAAAATATTTTTACCTGTTGACTCTTATTCCCCAACAAGGACAAACACTCTTCTGCCCATGAATACCTTTTTTTTTTCTTTCCCATTTTCAGTATTAATTCTCTCCATGATGCCCTTTTGTAGAAACCAAAGTGAAGATTTGCTTGATTATAAATAATGACACAGTACATGGTCCTGGACTAACACAGGGCACCAATTCAGGCCTGATGTTTCCCTATTATTTATTGTGCTATCAGTGCAGCTTCTCAATTGGATCCTGGTCTTAAATCAAAGATCCCATCACAGAACCTAATGTGAGAGAAAACCAGATGCACCAGGAGCCTCCTTTATTTATCCTCCCTGGCTTGTCAAGCAGGCAGAAAACGGAGACTCGGCATTAAAAGGTATGTGCTGAATAACTCTGTCTGGCTGCTAATGGTACTGTGATGTGGTGAAACACCAGCCTTTGTGATGCTACCCCGAGCAGATCTGTATTCTGGAGGAGTCAGACCCAAACTCCTTTGTCTAATAAGACATTTGGCATTTAGAACATACAGCCAGAGCATTCTCAAGGCATTTTAAATTTCATTTGAGTTTTATGGGAAATGCCAAAGGGTCAAGGAATTAAGAGAGTTGTTTGAGCTTGGAGGTTGACTCAGTGGGTTTAAATCCAGGGTGGGTGCTGCTTGAAATACCTGGGTTTGGTACAGGACAGTCTCCTGATGAGCTGCAGCTGGCTCAGGTGGGTGTTATTCAACACACATACCTACTGAGTGCGCTGGGCTGCATTCTACAGATGGATCCAGAGGTCAAAACCCCTTGGCTCTTCCCCTAAAGGACCTATACTCTCAAGAGAGATGGGCAAAAAAAAAAAAAAAATGATGGCAGTATCTAGGTGAGGCTTCTGCAAGGTTCCCTGTGAGGGTAACTGGAAGGCCGGTTGGACTTTGGCTTTGGGGCATCACTTATGGAGGAGGGTTTCTGAACTCTCCCGTCTGACCTCTGCCTCCCAGAAAGTGGTGGTGACCCCAAGTTTTCAGAAGGGTGATTTTCACTGGTCCTCTTTGTTCATCTCCTCAGGGTATTTAACTAAAGGGCAAGGAAGGGCATTTCAGTGAAAGAAAAGTGGTATCAGGTGAGATCCTGAATGGAGTCTCATGATATGAAGATGGTATGTCCCTTTGACCCTCCTGCTCCCCACCCCGAGGCAGGCAGCCTGGTCCAGTAGAAAATTCTGTACTCTCTGCTGGCAGCCACTTGCCAGGCCTGGAACCAGTGGGATGCTGGTAAACTGGCTCTTGAACTGGCTTGAAAAAATGTTTGAAAATTTCGTAAGCTCTGGTGAGCCACAGGGACTGGCTTCAGTACGCTGCTGCATGAAACTCTGTTTAGTCTTCATTTCCCCAGAGGTAATACTTTCTGCCCTGGTATCTCTAGGGCTGTGGTGAATACGGGCGTGAGGTGGTCCATGCCATGGAATATGAAGTTGCCTTGCTCACAGGAAGGTCTTAATAAATGTTGGCTCCCTTTACTCCTCTTTTGCCTGCCTTGAGAATAGCAAAGTGAGACATGCATTGTCACTCACTTACTCATTCATTTATTCAACATTTGTTGAACAGCTACTATGTGTCGGCTCCCTCTGTTTAAAATAAGACAAGAGCCTTGACTAAGTGCATCCTCCAGACCAGGCAGAAGACAGAGTCATGGGTCACAGTCACGGTCGGGAGTTGGGAGATGAGTGCCGTGAACCAGCTGTGTAGAGGTCGCAAGGGGAGCAAAGAGGGGGCCAAAGAGGAATGGGGGATGGGGGGATTCTCGAAGGGGGGAATTCTCGAAGGAGGGGATGTTTATTGTGTTCAGAAGCATGCGGCAGATGAGGAAGGGAGAAAGTCACTCCAAGCCAGTGAAGATAAGTGGCTTTTTTTATTATTGCTCCTCTAGGGAGCCTTTTCAGACATGTTTATCCTGTTCATTCTGACATTCCTTCATGAAATTTAAAAACAGGCTGCATATCTGTTTATGAATATTTGAGCTTCATACATAAAAAGAGTAAGATTTTTTTCTGCTCCCCAGAACCAAAGGGGCAATGTTGCCCCTTGTTGAAACTCTTCTTGCTAACCATTGAGCATAATAAACTGTTAATCATTATTTTCAAAATGAACAAATACATAGATGTCACCACTAGTAGAAAGAACTACTGCAAGAAGTGGGTCAGAAAAATAGAATAGCGTAGGTGAACGAGGCAGTCGGGGGCTTTGTTCCCACTTATGAGTAAGGACGCTGAGGCTCAGAGAGGAGTCAGAGATGGGGCTGGAGGGCAGGAAATTGGGTCCAGCTGTTAGGTCCTCAAATGCCAGCCTGAGATGTCCAATTCTAGGTGACCCACAAGTTTCTGAGCTCCCCAGCTCGCAGGAGAAGTTACCTGTGGCTCTCAGGACTCCTCATTGCTGCCCCTTAGCAATGAGCCCAGAGGGGGTCTGTGGGTGCCAAGGCGGAGATGTGCAGCCACTGGCTAACTTACTATGCTCTAGAGTTTTACTGAAAGAGCTACAATTACCAGGCTCCCTGCTTTTGGCACTTGAGAATCCATCTCAATTTCCCCTTTCTTTCCGAAGCGACAGTGATTAAGGATTCATTCTGCACAGAAAACAAGTGATCAATGGCTCCTGGCAGTTGCCATTGTCTGTCCCCCTTCCCCCCCCAGGCCCCCCCATCAGTAGACAATGTAGCTTGGGGAGCTGCCGGGGCCTGAGAAAAATGAGTTTGCCAGACACAGTTCTATTTTGATTTAGATCACAAACAGCTCAGCTCAGTTTTTACATTGATAACAAGGAGATGGGCTCCGTTTCCTGAGTTCTGCAGTCTGAGAGCAAGTCCATCTCTGTTGAGAGAGAAAGGAAGGGCGATCTTTTTGTGTTAGTTGTTACAGGCTATACCCAGATTTTTGTGGTCAAACAGATATACGAGGGACTCAATCTGACTGACCTGGACCCTTTGCTGGAAGCTGAGGGATTGGTGGGGTTACCAAGCCTGCAGCCCTAGTTCTTCTAGGCCCCCCAAACCAGTCCTGACTGGGGGTCATTGGTGGGCGTCTGTCTTAGAGAGATGGTGAAGGCAAGGGGGAGGCCGGGCTGGGAGGAGGGACTGTCAGCCATAGACGGCGATGCCCAGGTGAGGGGTGGCGGGGGCAGGAAATCCAGGAAGAGCCAGAGGGGGGACAGGGAGGCCTTTGGCTAAGGCTGTCCTTGTGTGTGCCCCGAGGGATGTCCGCCAGGAGGAAGGAAGGACTCTTGAGAAGAGGTTCAGCCTCCACACTCTGTACCCTCCCCCAAACGCTCTCCTTGCCTCCAACCCCTTGCTCCTCAAGGGCAATAAATACTGAATTTGCACCCGAGGAGCCGAGTTCAGGAGCAGAAGCCAGTCACAGGAACAGAGAGTGATGGGTGAGGAAGTGTCAACAGAAACAAAAGCTGAGGGCTCCGGGAAAGCGTCACCGAGGAGGCGTCTGGGCAGACTACGAGGGGACAAGTCGGAGGTTTCTAGCCAGGCGGTGGGGGAAGGGCATCCAGTCAGAGGACACGGTCTGGCCGAGGACACTGTCCTTGGGAGCCCCCGGCAGTGGGTGTGAGGGGAGGAGGGGCGGAGGTGGGGACAAAGGCTGGACCGCGTGTCTAGGGACTGTAGCACCAGGGGTTTTTCTGAGACAAGAAGTGAATTCAGATAAAATAGTGTTCACATGTAATTTCAACCCTAAAAATAACCCTGAAAATAAATTTGGGAGGGAAAAGTCAGAACGTTAGCACCGCTTAACTTTGGTGGTCGTGAGTGACTTCTTTGTCCTTTGTGAAGTTTTTTGTACATTCCAGCTGTCTGCATGTGCTGCTTAGCTTTTTTACTTTTTGGCCTATTTACTTTTAAATAGCTTTATGAGATATAACTCACATGCCATATAACTAGCCCATTTAAAAGGTACAAATCAATTTTTTTGGTATATTCAGAGTTGGGCAGTCATCACCACAATCAGTTTTAGAACATTTGCCCCAGAAAGAGTCCCTGTATCTATTAGCAGTCATTCCCCATTTCCTCCATCCACCCCTACTCCTACTTTGTATCTCTAAATTTGTCTGTTCTGGACATTTCATGAAAATGGAGTCATGTGATATGTGTTCTTTTGTGACTGGCCTTTCTTTCTTGGAATTGTGTTTTCAGGGCTCATCATGTAGCATGTATTCGTACGTCATTCCTTTTTTGTGGCTGAATAATACTCCATTGGATGGTTATACCATATTTTGTCTGTCTTTCATTAATTGATAGACGTTTGGTTGTTTCTGCATTCTGGCTGTTATAAGTAATGCTTCTACGAACACCATGCAAGTTTTTGTATGAACATGTCCTCAGTTTTCTTGGGTAAGTGGAATTGCTGGATGGTGTGTCATGTAACCTTGTGTTTAACTTTTTGAGAACCTACCAGGCTGTTTCTCACAGCAGCTCTACCATTTTACATTCCCACCAGCAGTGTGAGGGTTCTGGTTTTCCCCATCTTCTTTAACACTTGTCACTATGTGTCTGTTTTTTAGTCTAGCCATCCTATTGGGTATGAAGTGGTGTCTCATTGTGGTTTCAATTTGCATTTCCCTAATGACTAATGATATTGAGTTCCTTTTCACATGTTTATTGGCCATTTGTATACCTTCTTTGGAAAATGTCTATTCAGATAGTTTGCCTATTTTTAAATTGGGTTATTTTTCTTTCTATTATTGTATTTTAAGAGTTCTTTATATACTCTGGGAACTTCACCCTTATCAGGTGGATGATTTGCAAATATTTTCTCACATTCTGTAGGTTGTTTTTTTAACTTTCTTGACAGTGTCCTTTAAAGTACAAAAGTTTTTTTATTTTTACGAGAAGTCCAGTTTATCTATTTGTGTTTTCTGTTGGTCGCTTGTTCTCTAGGTACTAAGAAACTTTGGCCTAATCCAGGGTCACAGACTTACCCTTATGCTTTCTTCTGAGAGTTTTATAGTTTCAGCTCTTACATTTAGATCTTTGATTTGTTTTGAGTCAGTTTTTTATATGGTGGAAGATAAGGTTCCAACTTCATTCTTCTGCATGTTGGCCCATCACCATTTGTTGAAAAGTCTGTTCTTTTTTCCCACTGAGTTATCTTGACACCCTTGTCAAAAACCAGTTGCCATTAAAGATACGGATTTATTTCTGGATTCCTAATTCTGTCGTATTGATCTGTGTATCTGGCCTGAGGCCAGCACTTCATGCCGCACGGTTTAGATTACTGTAGCTTTCTAATAAGTTTTGAAGTCATGAAGTGTCAGTCCTCCAGACTTTATTCAGTTTAAGAATTATTTTGGCTCTTCCGGGTCCCTTGAATTATTATATGAATTTTAGGATCAACTTGTCAATTTCACCAAACAAACCTACTGGGATTTGAACAGGATTGTGTTGAATTTGTAGATCAATTTTGGGGTTTTACTTTTAAAGACTGAAAGTGAGGCCATATGGTGTAGAAGAAAGAATGGATGGGGGCTTCAAAGTCAGGTGGACATCACTTCGTCACCGCCTAGCACTGATTTAGTTTGTGATCTTGGGCAATTAAGTATTCTTTGAGCCTCAGATTCCTCATTTGTAAAACATACCTAAGGGACACTTACTTTGAAGGTGTTTTAACGGTTAGGCAAGCAAGGTATAAGGACAGAGCCTGGCACATAACTGCAGTGTCCCATCGATTTCCTGGGGCTGTTGGAACTCACCCAACTAACAGGAGGGTAAGTATCAGATTATAAAAAAAAAAAAATAAAGACTGGAAAGGACTTCAGTGATTAATTTAATGCATATTGAAATGTCATTGACTGTGATCTTAATCTTTTCTTTGCCCCTGGAATACTTTTCTCCCTATACCTTTGACAAAATTCTGGTCCACCCTGATGGCCTAGTTGGAAGTAATCTTCTCTTCTGAACACACCCAGCACTTTCTCTTCTCTGACAGCATCTAATTCTGTTTGCCTATTTTCTTCAGATTTGGGTATGAGCCTTGACTCCACTTTTAAACTGTAAGCCTTTAAAGGCAGTATTTGGCTGTGCCCTCTTTAACATAACAGTGTGACAGGGCTGGATAAAGTATGGCCCCATTCACATTCAGACAGTGTGGGTCTGTGTGTGTGTGTGTGTGTGTGTGTGTGTGTGTGTGTGTGTGTGTTCATTTCCCTGCACTGCTCTCTCTGCCCTCCCCAGGGGCACACATACCCACCTTGTGCTCAGCAAGGCTCTGCTAACAGTGAAATGTTTAAGGATACAGGGGAGTTGACTCTGGAAGACCATTGAAGGGCTACCCAGGTTTCTCCTGCCCTCAGGGGTGGGTGCTCCCTCCATCACACACCCCCAGCACAGCCAGGAGGTACCAGCATCTTCTCCAGCAGGGAGGAATTTTATCATTGCTTTTAATTTTGCCAATTTGATAGATGAAAAATAGTATCACGTCTTAATTTGTCTTTCATTACCGCTAAGGTTGAAGTTTTTTTCAATATGTTTATTAGCCATTCGCGTTTCTTTTTTGATTACCTTTTCCACCTGAAGTGTTTTACCATTCAGATTTGGACTGATAAGGAATAGACTGGTGATTAGCAGGAGATGCAGTTCAACAACTTGTTGGAGGCCAATCAGTCAAAAGTTTGGAGTTGGCTCATTGTGGGGTGTGTGTGGAGTTGTGTGTGGGGTGTGGGGGTTTTGTGTTTGCAGATGGGGACACAGCCTGAGAGAGCTGGTGACTCTCCGCTGATGTCATTCTGTGGCACTGTAAATCATGATAAAATGTTTCTGCCATGTGGTCCCTATTCAGTGCAGGTTTTAGCATCATAGCCTTCTGTGTAGAGCTCCAACTGAGATCTGTTTCTCTTAATTCTTTTATTTAAGCCTCCTTGCTGACTTCAGATGTTGGTGACTGTCAAAACGTCTCTTATGTGTGTACAGGCTTCTGATCACTTCCCTTAGAAAAACAGAATTAAACATGACACGCCCCTGTTGGGGTGAAAAATTGCTTTTTTGTATCTGTTGCCAGTTGCTGGTTAATTACCTGTTTGGTGAAGGGTACAAGTGGGGTGGGCTGGAGACAGAAGAGGAGAGGGGAACCCATGTGCTCACTCACTGCATGGAGAGTTCCTGATGCCTGCTGTGGGCTGTTGGGCCAGGATGGTCAGAAGAAAGTCCATCTAGGCCACTCTGGTGAGTCCAGAGTCCCAGGGGAGCTGAGGACAGAGATGTCAATGTCCTGTCCTTGCTCAGAAAGGCTTTGTGGATGGCTTCACAGAGTAAGGGATCTTTGGACTGAAAGCTGGTGGACAAGGGATGATGGAGCTCTGGGTGGAGGGGACAGCAGGGCAAAGGCCTGGAGCCACAAAAGCCTGACATGTGGGAAGTGGCGGGTAACCGAGACAACTGGGGCTCCAGGACTCAGAGTGTCGATGCTGGGAGGGAATGGTGAGGGTGAAAAAGTGGGCCCTGGGCACCTGGTGGAGGTTTGAGGCTCTCTTCTGTAGGCTGTGGGAAGGTAAGATGGGATGGCCTCAGGGCGCTCAGGACAGAGAATCTGTTGCCGCATCCACTGATGGGCTGTAAGTTTAAGTGACAGGGCCGTATAGGGCCGACTCTGGCTTCTGGTTTGAGAAGCTGGGTGGATGGTGTTGCCAGGAACTGAGGCATGGGATAGAAGTAATGAGTATAGAATTGAGCATTTTGAAATGTTGAAATCGAAGAGTCTGTGTCTAAGAAGGTGGGAGTTTGGGGAATGCCAGGGTTCATGGGCAGAACAGGGAGCACCTGTGAGAAAGATGGAGGTGACAGGAAACTCTCCAGGTTCAGTTTCCCGGAAGCCCATGAAGGAGGAGGCACTTCTTAGGAGGAAGGCACTGGCGATCGTGTCACATGCCACAGAGGGGCCCAGCAGGAACAATGCAAAGATGGATTTGGCTCTGAATCACTGGGCTGAGGGCATGGGCTTTGGGTTGAGATGAACCTGGGTTCAAATTCTGGTTCTAGTACCTAGTATCTCTAGGGTCACTTAATCTGAACCTCAGCTTCTAGATCTATAAAATGGGGAGACGATAATAGTACCCATTTTATAGGATTGTAGCAAGGATTAAGTGGATTATTGTAGGTAAGGTACTAGGCATGGAACACTGTGAGCAGACACTGAATATTACTATTACAGTTATGATAGATAAAAATGGTAACAGTATCTACTTACAAAACCGTGGTAAGAACTACGTGAGAGCAAGCTTGAAAGTCATGTCTCTTGTCCAGTCCCAGACAGGTGGGTGTGATATTGTGATTTAAAATAAGAAATATGTATTTCGGCTTTGTTGCCTTTCCTGGCACAGATCTCCCCGAAGTCTTGGAATTTCCTGTGATGAGACCCATAAAGGTGTCTTTTGTTATGTTAATGAGGTGACTTGGAAAACACCTAAGGATGGGAGCTGGTTGCCAGGGGAACCAACCTTGTGATAAGAGGACTGGAACTTTCAGTCCCACCTCCCCAACCTCAGGGGAGAGAAGAGGGGCTGGAGATTGAGTTCGGCTGCCAAGGGCAGGGATTTAATCAATCATGCCTATGTCATGAAGCCTCCATAAAACCCCAAACAGTGGTGCACCTGGAGAGGGCACGGAAGCTCTGTGACCCTTCCTGAAACCCTGCTCTAGACATCTCTTCCATGTAGTTGTTCTCGAGTTGTTTCCTTCTATAATAAACCGGTAATCTAGAAGGTAAAATATTTCTGCGTTCTGTGAGCTGGACTGATAATCAAATCTAAGGAGGAGGTCATTGGAACCCTTGACTAATCTGTCAGAAAGCTGCCCAGAAGCACAGGTGAGAACCTGGACTTGAGACTGGCATCTGAATTGGGAGCAGGAGCATTCTGGTGGGACTGAGCCCTTAACCTGTGAGATTTGATTGCATCTCCAGGAAGACAGTGTCAAAACTGAGCTGAATTGTGGGGTGCCCAGGTGGTGTGGAGCATCGTTCAGATATGTAGGAACTACCCCCCCCCCCACACACATATCCTGAAATGGGGAGCAAGAACCCTTAGTGGGGGTGAGAGCTGCCAGGGAGAAGGCGTCCGCTGGGACCAGGCCAGGAGGAGTGTCGTGTGGGCTGGAGAGAGGCCTGGGGTCTGAACCAAGTCTGGGAGTACTAGATTCAAGTTCAGTACTCTTGGGGTCTGATCTGAGAGGTCTGAGAAATGGTAATACTAGGTGGGAGTCTGGGTTTTTTTTCAGCGAGAGTCTGACAAAATCGAGACAAGGCTGGTTTTGAGAGGGTGAGGAGAGTGAGCCTTCTAGGCAGATGTGGGCAGTGTGGGCTCAAACGGTGGGTGCTTGCTTTGTGGGTGCAGCTTAGCTCCCTTGTGGCCCCGCGCTGAGGTGCACAGGCAGGAGATCTAGAGTCTGAGTGTCTGGCTCCCACTGGCCCAGGACCAAGGCCTGGAGAGCTGAGCCTGCAGGTGACAGGGTGCATTCTGGGCGTCTGGAGATCATTGTTCATGGACTCACTGATGATGTGAGGATGTCTAGACTGGAAATGTAAGTCAAGATGGTGTTGGGAGTTCATGCTTTAAAGTTCCTTGATTTCAAATACATTGCAATGTTAGATTAACTATTTCAAAAGAACTTAAACATAGCCACATTCAGCCAGATGAACAGCTCTGTGGGCCAGAAACAACACAGAAGAGTTGTTGGGCTCCTGGGTTTGGGAATAGGCAGACGGGGCTTGAAATATTGCTGTCATGAGATGACAGGCACCAGGAGTTTTGGCCTCATGACTGGACCCTGAACGGCTTACTGCCAGCTCTTCAAAAGGACTAGAAGAAACTTTAATCACTGCTTGGAGATGTAGCATGTTGTAGAGCTGAGTGCCTGGGTGGAGAGAAGGTGCAGAGGAAGCCATACCACCAGGACCTCAAGGGGCCAGTGCTGCCCCAGTGACTTGACCTGTGACACCCCCAAGATCACTTTGGAATAGGAAGCCTGAGTCACCATGACCAGAGCTGATTCCGGGCTGGGAGTCCTAAGGGAGGGAAATGATCAGCTCCCAGACAGGGAGGGATGAGAGACGAGAGTGGGGCGGTGAGAGGGAAATACTCCAAATGAACTTGCCAACAGAAGTTCCAAAGCACATGAGGAAAACGAATGCCAAGAAAGACAGCCAACAGGCTCACAAATCAGTAGAATTCACTCCTATTGAGAGGGAATAATAGGGCAATCTGAGAATTACTTTAAAATGAGTACATCTGAGATTCTTAAAGATATAAAGGAAGGAATAACACCTAAACAGAGCACGAAATCATGAAACAAAAACAGGCAGGTAGAAATCAAGAACAGGTGTATATGAAACTAATTGGACACTGGAAATGAAAAATCAAGTAACTGGAATAAAAACACGTTCAGCAGACAAGGTCGGCTTTGGACTGGGTATGCTCAAGGGTGCATGAGTGATTTGAGAGAGACCAGCGGGGAGGTCACCAGAACGCTGCCCAGAGAGAAAAGATGGAAATAGGAAAGAGAAGTTGAGAGACAAAGAGGACAGACTGAGAGTCTCCAACAGATGGGCTCCCAAAATAGGGAACTGAAGGAATTGGAGAAAAGCAGTTTTCAGGAAGATAACAGCTGAGAAGGTTCTGAAATGGAAAACAGACACGGGTCCTCAGATGAGAAGCCCACATTAAATGCTGAATAAGTAAGCATGCACCTAGCGCAGGGCCTGGTGGACAAATCGTAGCTGTGCAGCAGATAGCAGTTTCTTTTCCTTCCCTCCTTCCTTCCTCCTTCTTTCTAGAAACAATTACTGGACATCTGATATGAGCTTGACACTGCGCTGGGTGGTGACGAAGATAACTAATGCCTTCCCCCTGACAGGAGCCGAGCGTTTGGTAGGAAACACAGACAGGGAAGTAAGTCTATGCAGTAGAGCTACCTGGCCTGTGACAGATGTCGCCATAGAATCTGGAAAGTACGGAAAGGAAGGAAAGATGAGTGTGTGTGTGAGGCTCGATAGACTAGGTGGTGCTTCCGTAGTGTCATGAACGGGGACAAGCAAAGGAGAGGGAACAGCATGGACAGAGGCCCAGAGGCCCATGCTTTTTCACTTGGGGAAACGGCAGGCAGCTTCCTGAGGCTGGAGTGTAGGGCTTGAGGGGCACGTGTATCCCTTCCCTTTATTTACTCTATGTGTTAGGAACGCCCCAAAGTAGGCTCTGTGGGGCCAGCGCTATCCCAGAGCGTACCCAGCAAGGTCCGTGGACAGCTGGCCTTTAAAAAGAGTCTTGCTGATTCACCTGCAGAGATGCAGAGCTATCTTTGTGGATGTATTTTATTGACTGATTTCTGGAGAAGAAAGGTTCGATGCCTTCCACAGATGCTCTGTGTAGCTCACACTCAGGTGCTCCTAAAACCTGAATCCCTTAGAGCAAGTGCTCGCGGAGGTGTTGATACCTTGGAGGGAGGCTGACCTGCCCCTGCGGATCCCTGGCTGATTCACTGGGGGAGAGCTTCCTGGCTTCTCTGTTCTTCTGTCTGGCACTGAGGAATGACAGTGCCCGCCGCTCCCGTGTTTCACAGACATGTTGTTATCAGGAACATTGGCGACACTCTTTGATATATGGAGATGAAAGATACTGAATTAATTCAAAGCTTTATTTGTTGTTTTTCACTATTATTACTAGTTAAATTGCTGAGCGCACTTTTGACAGTCCTGTCAGAAGCTCTCCCATATGTCCTCTCCCTGGAAGAGTAAACGTTGCCTTCAGAGGCATGACTACTATTTTTTTTTCTTTCTCGGCAGTGAAAAATGACTTCAAATCCTAGTATTTAGGATGATGAAATTTTTGATGTACTCTGTCCTCTTTCAAGCTCAAACTGTACTCCCCACTCCTGTCTGAAAATGAAAAGTTAAAGGAAAACTCAGAAGTCAGCCTTGCCTTGGCCTCCAGAACCCCCAAGGGTCAGTGTGAGGAGACCATCATCTGCTGGACAATAGGGAGGGGTGGTCACTCGGAAACAGAGACTTCGTGGCTATTTAGTTTCCTGGTGTGTGTGAGAAGGGCCATGTGTGGTTCTGGTCTAAAGGGCTGGCTGTTCCTGTCTCTTGAGACACCCCTGAATACAGATCTACCTTCTTTCCTAGACTACAGGCTCCTTAAGAGCCTTGATTTTGTGCAACCATCTCTGTGTTCTGGGTAGAAAAGAATTCTTTGAAGCTAACAGTGTAAGCTTTTAAGGTCCTTCGTCTTAGATCTCATCCAAGGCCCTAGGAGAAGCCCCAGCAACAGGTTCACGTGTTTTTGTAAAACTGGCGAAAGTAAGATATTTTAACAACAATCAGTTAAAAGCAGAGTCTCTTCCTGTCCAGCTTCTCCTCCATCACACTTCCCGTTTGTGACCAGGTAGTGTGGGGTGACCATGAGCACTTTTGGGATTGTGCTAAAGGAAAGTTGTTTGTAGATATGCCAATTTGACTGCAATTTGCAAAGATCATTTAGAACATATCAGTAGAACAAATAAGAATTTACAGATTCTTGGTTTGGACCGGTTAGATGAGTACCTTCTTTGGTTGTCTTCATTTAGTAAAGAACTATGAGAAAATTCAGATGAAGATTAATAGACTGTGAAATGAAAGCAATGAGATACATGATTAAATCAATAAAATCCTTCACTTCCTGATGTGAGAAGTTTCAACAAAAAATTCAGATTCTATTAAAAGGAGGATGTCTATAAGAAAAAGAGATACATTTTTTAATTGAATGACACTTAAGGCCAGACAGTTCTTACCTGTAGCTATCCTGGATGCTGTAGAATGTTTAGTGGCATCCTTGGCTTCTGCTCACTAGATATCAGAGTTACCTCCCGAGTTGTGATTACTGAAAATGTCTGCAGACATTGCCACATGGTCCCTGGGGGAAAAATAGCTCCTTCTGAGAAGCACTAACAAATGCACTGAAGGTGGAGGGTGGATAGAAAAGAAAGAAGCTAAAGGAGCTGACTTAAGTACTTTTGGAAATCTGTGTTTTGACTTGACACCGTAAAACCAAAGACAGGAAGTACTGCACACATGCTTTTCCTGTGGGGATAAGGATTAGCAGTCCTGAAACTGCTTTCTGTGTGTGTACCCTAGGGTTGAACACATAAGTAAACGTATTATAGATAGTGAGAGCCAGCTTTCTCACTGTAAGAGGAAGAAGTTACAAGTAAGGAAAGAGGGAAGTGTAGAATGAAAATTGTGATGCTGGACTGGACTCAGAAAATTAGCAGGAACTCTCAGTGTATGAATAATATACACATACACATGTAAACATGCGAACACACAGGTAGATACAGAAATAAATATAGGGGTGCATGCGTGCAGGTATTAATTCACATGCTCATACTTTATTCCTCTGTCCACTGGATGGGCCCAGAAGCAGCGACATCCCAGGAGCAGCGAGCAAACCTGTGTGCACATCTTGGTCCCTAAATACTCTCTGTGAAAGGGAGCCAGGATTCCTTGCATAAGTGGCTGATTCCAGGGTAGGGATGGAGAAAAGACAAGATGAGCCTGGAGCAAAAATACGAAGTCCTAAAAACAAAAACAAAAACGGCCCCCAAAAGTGGGAGCACGTTGAAGGGTGCAGGAATCAATCTGAAAGAACTTCCAGTGGTCTGAACTAGGAGAATTTTAGCAAAAAGTAAATTAGGAGAGTATTGGATTATAACCCAGAGAATAAAATAATCATGAGTCCATACTCATATGAAAAGTAATTGATAAATAAACCAATGTGGGAGAAGGGACAACTCTTCCATAGTTGTAAATGAATAAAGGTGGAATGAGAGAAATAGAAATCCACCATTAAAACTACAGTATTACGACAGTAATAATAGCTATAAGCAAGTTTCACCGATGGATAATAAAAATAGAAGATGAAAGTTTAAAGAGAATCAAGCCTTTTGCATAGTCTCAGAATATCTTCTGCCAAATATTTATTAAATACAAATGGAGAGATAGTAACTTCCCAGTGGAGAAATCTGGCACGTGGCACCGTAACCAAGGATGGAGATTAACACCACCTTGGTAAGACAAAGCAACATCATGTCCCCCTGACGATAAACTCGGGACTGTCACCTCTGTGGAATTCTTTCCAGTAATGTATACGTAATTAATTTAATTTAATCGTGAGAAAACCCCAGGAAGTTCAAACTGAGGGAGCTTCTGCAAGGTGTCTGACCAGTGCCCTTCACAAAGGTCAAGATCATGAAAGACAGAGGAAGGCTGAGGAACTGCCACCAGCGGGAGGAGACCAGAGGAACAGCAACTGTGTGCAGTATGGGTGGAATACCTGGGACAGAGAAAGGAGGGAAGTGGAAAAACTAGTGAAATCTAAATAAAGCTCAGAGCTTTATTCATAGTGTACCAATGTTAATTTTTAAAGTTGGATGATTGTCCTAGAGCTACATAAAATGTTTACATTAGGGGAATCTGGGTGAACTCTCTGTGCTGTTGTTGCCACTCTTCTATAACTCTAAAATTATCTCAAAACAAAAATTTAAAAAAATTTCAGTTAACCACACCAGAGGAAAGATCAAATTACCTTTATAACTTTTAGTTGGGAGGTATTAAAAAATAATTATCACGTAAAGTGGGAATGTCAAAGTATGCAGCCAAAATTGTAGGAAAATCAATGTTACAAAGATGGGTAGAACAGTCAAGTAAGAAAAACATTTGTTGTTTTTATGGATTTTGTGGTGCTTTTTATATATCAGCTTCTTGTAATTTGTGGTGATTTCTCTTATCTTAAATAATATTCATTTTTGTACTTAAGTTTGTATTCTTGTAATCAGAGGAAGGCACAGAAGGCATGTCTGTTACCCATGTTGGTTTCTTGTCCTGTTGTTTCTATCGTCCTGGACTGGTGGCTGTGAAAGGGACTGTCTTCTCCATAGCTTCACCCCCATTCTCTCTACATAATGGTGAGGTCAGCAGCCTCTCAGCTCCCTCAGTGACAGCTTTAACACAGTCATGGAATGTCTGCAAAAGAGGCAGACCCAGTGGATAAATAAAGTTCTTGGAATCCTCCTAACTGGAATACTTTGCTCCTAACTTTCCTGGATATCTCTCCAGTCATCCAAATTTACTCCTCTTTCTGTATTTCATCCTCTCCATCAGTTGAGCTTAATTATTTGGGATCTCCAGTGATGAGAAGAAAGACTTGCTTATTCTTTTATTTTTTAGATTATTATATTCTGTCCTAGAAAAATATTCTCTCTTTGGAATGGAAGAAAAAGAAAGAATTCTTTCCAAGACATTCTAATCCTAACCTAACCATTGTAAATATTTTGGTACATCTCCTTCCTGTCTTTTTCTTATGCATGAGCATGTAAATATGTATGTGTATTTTGAAACATAATGGTGATAATGCTGTATGTACCATTTTGTTTTGTGCTAACAGCACAACATGAATATTTTCCCACAGTACTTTATGTAATCTTTATATACATCATATTAGTAACTGTGCACTCTTCCATTGAATGAGTATCATAGTTTGCTTAACCATTCCTGGATCACTGGATGCAGCAATGGACTTTATTCATGGAGTTTCTGTGTGTGCCTGTGTGCTTGTGTATGTCTGTGTGTCTATGTGTGACTTTTATGGGATGCACTAAGGAAGGGCAACCAGAAACCATCAGATAGGGGTAAGCACTTTAAGCAAGGACAGAGTCTCTGCCAGGTCCCTGGAATCGAACCTGGGAGGCTGTGAGAGGTTGGGGACACACCAGTAGACAGACAAGTTTTGGCTCTAGGGAGGAAGCTTTCTGGTTGAAGTAGACGGTTTTCTACCTCCCTGATGAGTGCCTAAGGGAATGTTGATTAAGCACCAGGAGAAATGAAAATTAATGCAAATGTCTGTTAGCCACTAAAGCCCAAGGAAGGACAGGAATGAGACATTGCAGCTGAGAGGAAATGCAGTCCATAATAATGGGGCAAACAGCATGTGTGGGGACTTCCAATGAAGACAGAGACTAGCAGCGTAATTAAATCAAGTCCTCGGACAGCGGAGAAACAGGGCCGTTGATGTGCTGAAGCCCACTTTGCAGCAAAGGAGGCACATCTTGACACATTAGACATTAGAGCCTTGGCTTCCAGTGTCTGCGGTTGCCACGCAGATCCTGTGGTTCAGCATCTCAAAGAGAATAATTGTGCTAATTAGTAATGTGAATGATACAGAGGGCCCTGAGTCTGCAGACTTGCTTAAGGTAATGGAATGCAGATGGTCATCTACATATTTGGAAAAACAAACACTATTTTACCGAGGGAGGGGACTATTCAGTTAAGAGACTTTTGTGGATCGTTTGCCTCCTACACAGTCCACATACTTTGAAGGATACTGGTGACATTCAAAAGTCCAGCAATGCTTGGCATGGAAAGAAGAATGGGAACTTAAGACACATCAGCCCAGGAACTCTGTAAAAGCCAGCTCAGCGCTCTGAAGCAAGCTGGTGTTGGAGATAGTCACCAATGCACCAGGGAAGTCCCGAGGATTATGGGGGCTGCCACTCAGCCCAGAGAAAGGGCTTTGTATCAGAAGCCCCAGCTCCTGCTATATATGCCATATTGATGCCCCTGACTTCCCACAGATGCTTCTAAACAAAGCAAGCGAGCTATTCTACACACGTCCACAGACCCTGCCAAGTCAAGAGAGTCGAGATTCTCTCAGGGGCCTGTTCGGCTGCTCAATGGAGAGGGAAGATGAAAGAAGGGAAATTGTTCTTCTGGTGCAGAATGGAGCAGGCTGCAGCGAGTCCCTGTACCAGGCTGGCATTTGACAGTGAAAGAGTTATTTCTGAGCCAAATATACAGAGGATGTCATTGCCCTTTTTAAAGTGACTGTTTTTTTTCTATCCAGTGGAGGCAAAATCATTATGTGGATTTATTTCCGATAAGGCATTGGTTTTCAGAACGGAAAGGTAATCAATTCTAGTGACAGAAATTAGTAAACAATTTTTGCATTCTGTTTCCTGCCCCTCCTAAGATGATATCCCACACTTCAGCACTGATGCTCTTTGTGATCTATGCATTTTCCGGCTTTATCCTCCATCACAGTTCTACCAAGATGATGCCCCAGCTAACCTTGTGGTTTCTAGAACATATTTGGCTCTCTGTTAGTCCTGTAGGTCCTGAAATGTTGACGAAATAGGT
The DNA here is from genome assembly GCF_048564905.1 of Vicugna pacos. Taxonomy (NCBI): domain Eukaryota; kingdom Metazoa; phylum Chordata; class Mammalia; order Artiodactyla; family Camelidae; genus Vicugna; species Vicugna pacos. The sequence continues at coordinate 7,019,913 of NC_132992.1, forward strand.
TATTTTCTCTGTCATATATGCTGTTTTCTGGTGATCTCTCATGTGTCCTGAAGATCCAACTTGACATTCACCTCCTCAGGGAATCTGTATATCAGACAAGACTCCAAAAGGAGACAGAGGATATACTCACATTAGGGTGATTCCATAGAAGTTTAATAACAATACCAGTAGAAAAAATAGAGGTGCTAGTCAAAGAAGAATGGACAGTGTGTGGACCCATTGGCATCCCTAAGTCCAGAAGGATGAGAAAAAGGAGAAGTTACCAGAATTCAAACTCAGAGGCTTTAAGTTATGCATAAAAAGCCATCTGGAGAGAAGTCAGGCCTAGTTAATCAGACACGTGCTTTGTATATATATTTTGTTATTGAAGTATAGTCAGTTTACCATGTTGTGTCAATTTCTGGTGCACAGCATAATGCTTCAGTCATACATGAAAACGCATATATTCATTTTCATATTCTTTTTCACCATAAATTACTATAAGTTATTGAATATAGTTCCCTGTGCTATACAGTATAAACTTCTTACTTATCTATTTTATATATATTACTTAGTATCTACAAATCTTGAGCTCCCAATTTATCCCTTCCCACCTTGTTCCCCACCTGGTAAACATAAGTTTGCTTTCTGTGTCTGTGAGTCTGTTTCTGTTTTGTAAATAACTTCGGTTTTCTTTTTTTTTTTTTTTAGATTCCACATATAAGTGGTATATGATATTTTTCTTTCTCTATCTGGCTTACTTCACTTAGAATGACATTCTCCAGGTCCATCCATGTTGGATGGGGCATTATTTTATTCTTTTTATGGCTAAGTAATATTCCATTGTATAAATATACCACAGCTTCTTTTATCTAGTCATCTGTTGGTGGACATTTGGGTTGTTTCCATTGCTATTGTAAATAGTGCTGCTGTGAACACTGGGATGCAGATGTCTTTTTGAAGTAAGGTTCCCTCTGGATATATGCCCAGGATTTGGATTGCTGGATCATATGGTAAGTCTATTTTTAGTCTTTTGAGGAATCTCCGTACTGTTTCCTACAGTGGCTGCACCAAACTGCATTCCCACCAATAGTGTAGGAGGGTTCCCTTTTCTCCACAGCCTCTCCAGCATTTGTCATTTGTAAACTTTTGAATGATGGCCATTCTGGCTGGTGTGAGGTGACACCTCATTGTAGTTTTGGTTTGCATTTCTTTGATAATTAGTGATACTGGGCAGTTTTTCATGTGCCTGTTGGCCACTCACATGTCTTCACTGGAGCATTGCTTGTCTAGGTCTTCTGCCTCTGGGCGCCCTCTCCTCCCTTCCTTTGATCTCCTGCTAGAGCTCCCCATTAACCACCCCCAACCAGATGCCAGAGGCCTTGTTGTTGAGATCCACGTGGATCAGCCTGGGGACAGATAGTAAGGCAGATAAGAGGAGGAAGGAGAGTGGGTCTGGAGGAGAATTGGAAACTGTCTAGCACAGGCCACCCTTTTTGTCCTGCAGTATCTGTTCTTGTTCTTTGTGTGTAAAGTTCATATCCTCCAAGCAGCAAATGCAAAAATTCCATCCATTAAATTTTTACTCATATGAAAGTCCTAACCCACTAACCACCACTGATATTCTTTGTATAAGGTAGTTGTGGGTGGGGTAGAAACTAAATTTAAATAACCTAAGCACAGATGTTCCAGTCCTTACTTCTGAGCTAGCTTTTAGACCCACACTGATAATCACAACTGTTTTCTCACCACAGTTCCATGTTCCCTTGACCCTTTTCCAGACCCATAGATTGGATGAGATTCTTTTTTTTTTAACATTTTTAATTGATTTATGATCATTTTACAATGTTGTGTCAAATTCTAGTGTAGAGCACAATTTTTCAGTTATACATGAACATATATATATTCATTGTCACATTTTTTTTCTCTGTGAGCTACCATAAGATCTTGTATATATTTCCCTGTGCTATACAGTATAATCTTGTTTATCTATTCTACAATTTTGAAATCCCAGTCTATCTCTTCCCACCCCCCGCCCCCTTGGCAACCACAAGTTTGTATTCTATGTCTGTGAGTCTATTTCGCTTTTGTATTTATGCTTTGTTTTTGTTGTTGTTGTTTTAGATTCCATAAATGAGCGCTCTCATATGGTATTTTTCTTTCTCTTTCTGGCTTACTTCACTTAGAATGATATTCTCCAGGTCCATCCATGTTGCTGCAAATGGCATTATGTTGTCGGTTTTTATGGCTGAGTGGTATTCCATTGTATAAATATACCACATCTTCTTTATCCAGTCATCTGTTGATGGACATTTAGGCTGTTTCCATGTCTTGGCTATTGTAAATAGTGCTGCTATGAACATTGGGATGAGATTCTTTAACTTACTTTATTGCTAAGCATACTGAAACCTTTATTCCTGTGAGATCAGAGGCCTTGGCAGTCTTGATTTTATTGTGTTCCCCTGATCAAGGCCACTGGGCAAGGAAGTAGTAGAAGGCACTCCAGTGAGTCTTCTGGATTTCTGGCCTAATCCGTTTGTCTTTATTGGGTATCAACAGTGTAGTTTCCACCCAGCAATTGGGATCATGCACGTGCATCCCAGCCTTTCCTTTCTGTTCAATGGTATGAGAAGCCCACAGTGGTCAGGGGAGTCTCAGCATCCAGTTCATTGGAACCATGACTTCCAGATCCACTGAGCCCAAAACGATGGGAATGGGAAGCAAAAATTCTTCAAGTGAGTTGTTAGACGCAGTAGTCAGGAGAACCACTCCCAATTCTGCTACTAGTTTCTTGAACCCAAACATCCTGATTATAGGAAAGATGAACACATACAGAGGCTGCTGGTTCAAGTATGCTTTGCATCCTGCAGGACAGTAGCCTAACCTCACAGGGTGTTTCTCCAGCTGGCACTTAACTAAACCATTAGGAAGCTACTCGGCTTCTATTGAACTAGCTGCATCTGACTATAAGCCCAATTAATTCCTCAATGAGAGAACATGTCTGACCCTCTTTTGTTATATAATGTCTAGTTGGAGGCAGCACTGTATGGACTATCACAGTCTTGGAAAAGATATTCTGTAAGTCCATCAGTAGTGGCCTTAACAGAAGCAGTTTGGGTCAGAATGACAAATATATACCTAAAATGTGTGTCTCATCCTGTGGTTACGAATCATTGGTCACTCCATGGTCAGAAGGATCTGATGTAATAAGCTTGCTGCCTGGTAGCTGGCGAGTCCCCCAGAGATGGATGCCACTCAGCATTGGTCTCTGGTGGTGGCATGTTGGACACTCAGTGTTGGAACGAGATCAGCCTTGATGAGGGTAAGACCATGGTATTCAAAATATGCATAGTTTTCATCCTGCACATAAAGTCACTTTGTGCATGAGCAGGTCTGTTGGGCAGGTTTCAGATGACTGGGGAAGAGGACTGCCTGACTTCCACAGGACTGGTCATCTTGTCTACTTTATTATTACGAGCTGCCTTCACTGTGGATGCCTCTGGTGGGCATTTAAATGGACACATATCTTTCTATTATTTACCTGTTCTGAGAGGTTTGTCCCCATACTTCTCTTTCAAGCTCCTGTTCTCACTTTCCTAACTTGATTCTGGCCAGCTGTCCTACCTACTTTCCCTGAGACAGAGGAGAACCTCTGTCATTTCTCCCTCTACAGGTTGTGTAATCTTGGCAGGTGGATATATTTCAGGGAGTTCATGAACTTGGTTGGGAAAAAAAAATTAAATCTCCATTTTCACTAACAGCTAAGTGAAATTTGGAATTTCTTTCGATTATGAATGTAGTTAATAACCCATGCTCGTGTTAGTAGTTCCTGTGATTTTGTAATGAGTGAAAATCACACAGTACAGTTTGTGGAGCTTTTAAAATATCATCTGTGCATCACTGCTTTGAAAATACAGCAGTTCTTAGACTTGTTGCTAGAAAAAACATAATCTTAATCCTCCCATATGCATATGCTCGTGCGATGGTGCCGCTCAAGGTGGACTTGTTCTCATTTTGGTAATCCAGACATCTATGGTGCTTTTCAGGATTTCCTGCCTACAACTGTTGGTTGATAAGTTTGTGAAAATAGTTCAGTAGTTTTGGGAGTTGCTAAGGGCTTGAAAAACTGATGGTTCAAATGAGAATTCTTGATTCTGTATAGGCTATTTCCAAATTTGAATTTGCCAAATAAAGGAGCCTCATGCTACTGGAGAAATGGTAGTAAAGCCATATAACACTAGGCAAAGCTGGGCTGGTTTGTGGACTGGTGCGGAAGAAAGAAGCTGATAGCAACACCCTTGTTTAATGGTGAGATCTGGTCTGGAAGAGCTGACTTGAAGATGACATTCTGAAGCCTGTCACTGAGAATTAGCAGCTTTGCCATTTGGCCGGATGCAAACAGACGTGATGCACAGTAGCCAGCTCCTTGCATTTGCTCCTGTGTACATGCTGCTGCGTTGAAAGAATTCTTATTTTGTGAGTCCCTTTTGTAAACTACAGATACCTTTAGTAATCTGGAAATGGTAAAAAGGTCCCCCACCCCTAAAACAGAAATTTGCCTGGAAAGAAAAGCTTCAGACACTGCACAGATGTTGCTTCTGTAACACCTGATGATGCATCTGCTCTTGGTCTACCGTGAAACCGGAAGCTTCTTACAGTTGTGTCATTAACTCCTTTTCACACCGATGTGTTCACATCATGTCTAAAGTCTTCCAGCAGTCCTGAAAGAAGTTTGATAAATAACCATAAAGTTGTCAAGTTTATCAGGAGCAGGTTTCAGAATGATAGATTTTTTCTTTTTCTTTTTTTTTACGTCTTCCAGTAACCAGAGCTCTTTAAAATAATATTTTATTTACTTTTATTTTACAGCTGATTTACAATGTTGTGTTAGTTTCAGGTGTACAGCAAAGTGATTCAGATATATATATATATATATATATATATATATATATATATATATATTCCATTATAGGTTATTACTATGATCCCACAGCCTGTGAAATGAGTCCATAAATGCAGGCGAGACTCTACCCTGGGCCCAGCAGGCTCCTGGCCCTTGGGTGACCAGAGGGGAGAGCCCCGCTGGGACACATAGGACATCTCCTCCTACAGTGAATCATAGAACTTAAAAAAGATTTTGTCCAGAAATAAGAGCAGAATATGAGGAACTCTTGTCCCACACAGGGGTCCTCTGGCAAAAGAGCCTGCTAGCTACTGCTGTCAAACTAAAGACAGAATTTTACCTTTTCTCAGAGAAAAAAAAAAAAAACACTCTTGAAACTTTCTGAAAGAATTTTATCCATGGGTTGGCTTACCTTGCAGATGTTTTAACCACATAAATAAGATAACTGTTTGAATTCAGGGTCTTGAAGTTATCATTGTGGATGCTACTGAAAAATTTGAAAAACCTTTCCTTGCCTTAGCTACTGATAGAGAAGAAAAAAGCGAAGGCCAGTGTCCTTACAAACTTACAAGTGCTGGAGGACTTGCTTTTCCAAGGTGGAGCTGAGATACAAAATTCTCTGTCAATTTCTTTGAAAAGATAAATCTGAAAACACCTGGAAGCTCTTCAGAAGTTTTTCGAAATACATCGCTATCTGATGGCACCAAAGTTGAATTAGAGATTCACAGTCCTTCTTTTTCTGATATAAACTATATCGAAGATGTGGACTGCACCAAAGAGGAACATGTTGATCGTAGGACCAAAGACTCACTCCAGTGGAAGTTTAAAACGGCCTTGACAGGTATTGGTGTTCCTTGGGAGAAGCTTGTCTTGATCTTGTGAAGCGAGCTATGGAAACTTTAATTCTACTTGTAATATTGTATCTTTGTGAATAAGAATTTTTAACATTTGTAATCATTAAAACAAAAGTCAAAATTAATTGCACGTCCAAATTTACGTGCATGTTGCCAGCCAGTGATCACCCCAGAGCTGAGTGTTATTTTTCATACTCCACAACAAGAGACTTTGCACTGCCGTGCCTCTTAAAAAATACGTACGCCCTCAACTTGCCTATAGTGTATTGTCTTGGTGTTTAATACACTAGTAGGTAAGCATATGTGTTGTATGTTACAAATACACGACTATATACACGTGCCTATATACATAAGTTCACACTATATATAACTAAATATATGTATGTAAACTATATTCCAATATGATTGGCTTCCTGTGTAGTATGTGTTTTATTTTATGCATTTGAAATTATTAATCAGGAAAAGTGTCCACATACTTCACCAGATTGCCAAAGAGGATAAGGGATGTAAAAAAGTTAAGAGGCCCTGTTCTAAATGCAGCACCAACCAAAGTTGCTCCCACTGGGAGGGAGCCAGTCAGGGAACAAATAACTACTGAACTCTTTCTCCCTTGATCCTTTGCTCAAGTTCTTATTCTCTGAACCCTCCAGAAGCTAGAGCAAGGGAGACTTCCGGTATATTCACAGAGGTCACCCTGCAAGGACAGGCAACTGAGTGGGGGAGACTAAAACGTGAATCTGGAACGGGTGATGGAAGATGCCTGGAGACTTTCTCTTCTCTTCCTCCCTGTGCTGTATTACGCCACCACACACTTTATGCCTCTGTCACAGCAACAGTGCGTTATTTCAGTTCTGCTCAGCAGACATTTCCGAGCACTTAATAGAATTCTGGCTTCTTCACATACTATCTTAACACTTGAAAAGTGGACATGGGCATCTCCACTTTACAGAGAGAGCAAGCTTGGTCGCATAGTTAGCAAATGATAGAGCTGACTGAATGCAGGACCTTCCAACACTTTTTACCTGCCCTTTTTGCTCTTTGAAAGCATCATTAGAAATAGAAAGAAATATGAAAAAGACAAGCCACAGAATGGGAGAAAATAGTTGCAAATGACATATGTGATAGAGGACTTGTATTCAGAATATAAACAGTTCTTTCAACTCATTACTAAAACAAACAGCCCAATAAAAAGTGGGCCAATCATTTGAACAGACCTTTACTGGAGATACGATGTTGTAAGCACATGAAAAGGTGTTTAACACCATTATTCATTAGAGAAATGCAAATTAAAGCCACAGTGAGTTAAGATAGGCTCAAGGATGTATTGTACAACATGGGGAATATAGCCAATAATTTTATAATAACTGTAAATGGAAAATAACCCATAAATGTTGTATAAAAATTAAAAAAAAAAGTACAATGATACATCACATACATTTACTAGAATGGCTAACATGAAAAAAATTGACAATACCAAGTGCTGGTAAAGATGCAGTGCAACCAAAAACCTTAGTCATTGTTGGTGAGAATGCAGTGTCATAGGCACCATGGAAAAGTCTGGCAACATCCTACAGTGTTAAGTACTTCCCATACAGCCACGAAATCCCACTCCTAGGTCTTTACTCATGAGAAAGGAAAACAAATGTTCATACAGACTTGCACCCAAGTGTTCATAGCAAATTTATTTATAATATCCCCGAACTGGAAACAACCCAAATGTCCATCAACTAGTGAACGGACAGATGGATAAACAACTTATGTTCAGTGGCATTGCTACCCAGCAAAATAAAGGGCTAAACTACTGACACAAACAACAACATGAATGAATCTCAAAAGCTTTATGTTAAACGGCAAAGTCACACAAAAGACTACATAGTTTATGATCCCACCTGTGTGAAATTCTAGAAGGGCAACTAAGTGTAAGGGTAGAAGTCACATCAGTGGTTGCCAGGTCTGGGGTGTGGGAAAGAGCGACTTCAAACAAAGGTGAGGGAGCTGTGCAGGGTAATGGGAATATTCTATATCCTGACAGTGGAGGAAGTTACATGACGATAAATGTCTGTCAAACCTCAGAACTGAACACCTAAAATGGATGGATTTACTTCATGTAAATTATACCTCAATAAATCTCACATTAAAATTAAAAAAAAATTGAATAAGTCTCTTCTCCTTTCCAAATGGCTTCTCCTCCAGCACTCTCTGCCTCAGGAACTGGCTCCACCTTCCATCCAGGTCCCCAGCTCTGATATCTGTGTCGTAACTGATTCCTTCCTTTCCGACAACACCAATAACAAGCAGTTGTAAAATCAAGCAAATTGTTCCTCCTTTAAAACTCCTGAATCTCTCTTTACCTCTGCCTCCCCACTGTTTGCTTTCTGCCCCCACCAGTATCACACCTTACCTGGAATTATTGTGAAAAAGTTAGCAAAGGCCCGATCGTGAAGAGATGATAGTGTTAATCCTATAGGCAATGGATGGGGAATACTGAGCGGTTCTGAGCAGGAGAATGCCACGAGGATGTGTGCGTTTCTGATGGATCCACTCAGCAGCAGTGAAAGGGGCAGTGCCTGCATCAGAGCCGCTGACTTTTTTATCATCATTTACTGTCACCCTCACATAAACAACCTGTGCCCTGTAACCTCACAGTACTTCTTTAGTTTGCATGAAGCACGTGGGGTTCTCAGCATGCATTATGCAAAAAAATTATTCTCTGTATCAGATGTTCCCTTGCTCCACCCTTCACTTGGCCAGCATGGTCACCCTGCAGACACTCTATGCAAGCATACCATCACTCTGGAAAGGCTTTCCTGAGATCTCTGTTTGGGCAGCACTCCCTTCTAAGTGTCCTCGTGGCACCTATGTCTTGAACATAGAACTTGCTGAATTTTATATTGGAAGACTTAAGCTTTTGAATGTAGGTCCTTTGTCTTTTTCAGCCACTTATACCAAGAACTCAGCATAAGTCCTGTTTCATAGTTGAACCAAATTTTTGTTGGGCAAGTGTTCAATAGAAATGTCCACTGGACAGAATTCCTAGACACACAGCCTGAAGGAACCCTCCCGAACTGGGGTTTTAGGATGATGAAGCTGGAATACTTGAAGTTGCAGATTTCCTGGCGTTGGGCCTCTTCACAGCCACAGCCTCCCAGGGCCTCGCTCCCTCCCTGCCTCTGCCACCTCTTGGTGCTGATCTACCAAGCAGCTCCCAAGCTGTTTCCCAAATCCAGGCTGACGTGGACTTTTCTCTGACCCAGGCTATTTCATGGCCAGTGGTCCATAAATCATGGAGTGAAACTTGCATTTGTAGAGTCCCTTGAAGAGGATTATTAGAGAAATAACCTAATAAACAGGATGTATTATTTAGGGAAGGGTAGGAAGGTGGTGAACAATTTTATTCTACTCCAAATATAGAGCTTTTACTGTCTGCCAGCTTGATCACCACCAAACTTTAACTGGAAGGATAGCATATAAAGGGGTCTACTTTAAAGCACTTACTGCCTGTGGGCAACTTCCATTAATGCTGTTAGGGGTTGTGTGCCCTCGTGAAGGAGAGAAGTGAAGCCAGACCATGTGTGGCTGTGGCTTCAGGAGATGCTATTAGAGTCCCCTGCAAGTTAGCCTCCTGGTTTTTGCTTCCAGAGCCAACTCACTTCTCCCCTATTAAGCAAAAGGCTCTGACTCCCTAGGAAATGTGTGTGTAAGTAGGTGACTTTGAAGCAAGGCAAGAACAGGGCCTCGTCCTGGAGAAAGGTCGATTGGGAAGATAAATGCTCCCTCTGTGTCCATACTTCACACCAGTGAATAGAGTGATAGTCAACCTGTTTATTTTCCAGCAAAGGGGACGTGGCCATGTGACACGTGAAGAAAGAGCCTGCATTTACCTCCCAGGTATTTGACCCTGTCCTTCTGAGAGCTACTGGGCATATTTCAAGTCTAAATCCACAGGAGAGCATTTCCAGAGCACACGGCCCCAGCATTTAGACAGAGATGAGGAAACAACCTGAACCGAGATGCATTAAGGAAATCCAATTCCATGACCTTCATGTGTGTCAAGTACAATGCTCGCACCTCGTGTTGTGTTTTGGTAATGTGACTTGACTGTCATTTTTCTTCCCCCCATACTGCCTGGTGGTTTCTATCAAGTTCCTACCTTAGGAGTTCCTGTAGGAAGCACACGATTAATCTTTTATAGACCTGTTCACCTGGACTTGAAGGTAGTTTGTTTACAACATTGTCATTTGTGTGAACTCTGAGTCCCCTCTAGGGAGCGTGTTTGTTGAGCCAAGGTCCTGGCTGAAAGAAATGATGGGTTCAGTTCAGCTTGAGGAAACATGTAGAGCTTCCTGGTTTCAACTCAGTGGGGGTGATTTTTAGAGATAGACTTAGTGACTGATAAACATGTGTTTTGTTTACAGGAATCACGACCCTCTGTGTGTCTGTCTGCATTTGTGTGAGGGACCATAGGGGCATGGGCACGCTCAGCCTGAACAAAACTGTGTCCCATTCCAGGGTCATGGCTTTCCAAGCTTTTTTTTTTTTTAAGTAGCAGAAATCTATCCTCAAAATTTCGTAAGAAACCGACATATTTAACAGAAAAATTGGGAGATATTTTAGTAGCAAAACGTATTTTATAAGGTCAATACTTGATACACAGTTAATCAATGAAAGCAGAGAAGTGTCTGAGGAACACAAATTTAGAACTGCTAGTGATTGATGACAATCGCAATCTTTTATCATTTTCAGCATCTGCTTTATTTCTGTTTCTTCATATTTAGGTTGTACTGTATCAAGAAAAGCCAGATTTACATAAGTCAGTAATTGCAAGTTGTACATTTTCTATCAGCTTACCTTACAATCTCAGAATACTCTCGCACTAAAAGAAAAGGCCAGAGAAGCTTTTATTCTGAGGTCTCAATAAAAATGAAGTTTTCTGGAAGCTCCAATGAACATGTTGGTAGTTTCCTTTATGTTAAGATTTGGGGATGTAACTTATTTGCATGTCAACGTACTTTACAATAGTTTGATAAATAAAAACGTTTCAAAAATGAGATTTGAGCGTTGTGGTGCTGTAGCGTGTGGAGTAAACGCACTCTACTGTACCCTGTCTCTGCCACTAAAAGCAAAGAGCAGCTATTTGAAGACTCAGAAAAGTAAATGGTAGCAGGCAGATTGTGGAAGGAGCCCAGAATTTGAGGTTCTCCCAAACCAATGGTGAGGGAGTTTCTGTTTTTCTTTTCCTCTGATACCACCTGGTTTGTACTCGAAGCCAGCCCTGAACCTGGAGATGCCCACTGGGCGTGGAAACAAAAACTGAAGAGAACTCCTCTCAACTGGTCTGAGGAGCAGGAATAAGGTGCCTTCAGGTTAGAGAAAGTGGGAGAAGTCTTTGGTATGTCCCCTCTTCTTCCACGCCCTGTCTCTAGGCAGCACAGTGAGAACAGAGGCATCAGACAGGTGCCTAAAATGCTAAGGGCAGGGATCCTTTCTGACCAGAACACCTGTAGCCCTGAGTGTGGAATGACCCTCTGCTGGTTTTTTTTTTATTTTCCCCTCTGTGTGCTCCCACTGCTTGGCCGTCACAACACACAATTGTGGGAAGTTCATGGCAGAGTGGTGGAAGTGGGGTCCCAGCCTTCTGGATGGAGGACTGGGAAGAGGGGCCCTCAGAGCCTGGAAGTGTTGGGGAGATTGTGCAGAGAAGAGAGGTCATGTGAATAATCTCATAAAATTGTATATGAATTTCTAGGTTCCCTTCTGAAGCTACACATGAGTGAATCGGACCCTAAGCAGGATATCAAAGGCTTTGAGAACTGAACCACAAGGTGGATCATCACCGAGCTTCCAGACTGGCCACTCTGACCCAGATGCAGGGCAGATCTAAACAGCACAACAAACACGTTGAAACCTGAACTGATATCATAACCATAGCCCATAGAAAGCAGGTTAGAACTTGCAGCCTGGTCTTCTACATAGGGGATTACTTACTAAAACAAACAAAAATCAACATTCTTCTTAGGATCTGTACAAGACTGAGTCTCATAATTTAAAAATGTCCAAGATACAACTCGAACTTAATATTTGAAGAACCAGGAAAAATTCAACACTGAAGAGAAAAGATAAACAAACTCCAACCTTAGAAGGCAGAGATACTGGAATTATCAGGGATATTATAGCAGATAATATAAACATGCTTTGAGAAATAAGGTAAAACATTCTTGAAATTAATAGAAAGAAAGTCTCAGCAAAGAGATAAAAGATGTTAAGAAGAATCAAAAGGGAATTAACTTAAAAATACAATATCCAAAATAAAAAAATTTCACCAGATGGGCTCAATAGCAGGGAAAAAAGCCAGTGAACTGGATGATAGTTCAATAGAAATATCCAGTTTGAACAACAGAGAGAAAAAAGATTGAAAAATAAATAGAGTCTCAGGAACCTGTAGGACAATATGAAAAAAATGAGATTTGGATAACATATCTGTGGATCAAAAATATTTATAAACATTAAGTCAAACCACTAGTTATATGCAGGCAAAACGTTTTCCTTTCCTTGAGGAATTGATATGTTATTGCTTAAAGACAGTGAGAGAAATGTAACGTATCACTGCTTATTTCCCCTGTCATTTTGGTTGCCAGGGAACTATGAGTTAAATTTCAAGTCCATCTATAATCATAAGTTTGGAACCTTCCAGACAGCTTTTTCCTTATTTATTTCCAGTGCGAAAGGCAAGAAAAAAAAAGTGGTGAAATTGGAAAAGAGCAAGCAAAACTGTTGCTATTAGCAGATAACATGAGACTGTCTTCATAGAAAACTTACGGAGTTAAAAAAAAATGCTAGAACCGATAAGTGAATTTAGCAAGACTGGTGGCTACAAAATCAATATACAAAAATCAATTGTATTTCTAAATATTGTCATGACCAGTTAGAGAATGAAAATTTAAAAGAACCATTAATTTATAAGAGCATCAAAACAATAGATACCTAGGAATACCTTAAGGAAAGATGTGGAAGGTCTGCACAGTAAACACTACAAAATACTGCTGAGAATGATTCAAGCAAATTGAAAAGTAGTTTTACCGTATTCACTTTGATTTTCAAATGTTGAAGCAACCTTGCACTTCTCGTATAAAACCCTCATAGTCATGAAGTATTAACCTTTTATGTATTTCTGGATTAGGTTTCTTAAAAATTTTGTTAAAGATTTTTATTTTTATGCTCATGAGGGTATTGGTTTGTGCTGTTCTTATAAAACTCTTTTTTTGATATCAGGGTTATGCTAATTTCATAAAATAGTTTGGGAAAATTTCAATCCTCTATTTGCCAAAAGAAGTGTGTATAATTGGTACTATTTAATTTATTCTTTAAATATTTGATCAAATTAATCTGAGAAGCTGTCTGGGACTGGATTTTTTTATTGTGGGAAGATCTCTAATTATTAATTTAATTTATTAAATCAAAGACTACTAGATAATCTATATCTTGTGTCACTTATGCTAATTTGTATCTTTCAAGGAATTTATTTTCAGCTGATTTGGCAACTTTATTGGTATGAGATTTTTCATAATATTGCTTTATGATTTTTTTTTAATGTGGTATTGTTAGTGATGTCACCTCTTTCATTTTAGACATTAGTCACTTATGCTTTTAAAAATTTTTTGATCAATCTAGTTAAAAGGGTTATAATAATGTTAATATTTTCAAAGAACTAAATTTTTTATATTTAATTATTATAGTGTTTGTCTATTTGCTATTTCATTGACTTTACTCTTTATTCATCATTTTACTTATGTTATTTTAAAATTGCTCATATTAGCTTAAAGAAGAGGAAGTTCAGATATGTGATTTTATACTTTCCCACCTTCCTAATAGAAGCATTTAGAGCAATAAATTTACCTCTGAGCACTTTTTTATTTATGTTCCACAAATTTTCAAGTGATACATTTTTCTTATCATTCAGTTTTAAATTATTTCAAAATTTCCTTCATGATTTCTTCTTTGACCTAGGAGTCATTTAGGAGTGTTGGCTTAATTTCCGAATATTTGAGGATTTTCTGTATATCTTATTACTGTTTTCTAGTTTAAGTCCATTGTGGTCACAGGCCATACTCTGTATGATTTCACTCTTCTAAATTCATTAAGCCATGTTTTATGACTCAACATTTGGTTTACTTGAGTGAATTTTTTACACATTGACTTGTTAAGCATTTGTATTCTGCTGTTGTGTGGGTACCAAGTTCTATAAATATCAGTTAGGTTAAGTTGCTTCATAATGTGGCTCAAATTTCTTACTTAATTTTTATGTATTTCTTTTGATTACTGATGGAGATGTGTTAAACCTGTTAATATGAATTTGAACTGGTATATTCAGTTCTGTCGGTTTTGCTTCATATACCTTGAAACTCTGATATTGGATACATACATATTTAGGACTACTATGTCCTCTCCCTGAATTGATCCCTTTATCATTATAAAATGTCCCTTTTTATCTCTGGTTCGTGTTTTGAGGACTACTTTGTTGCCTACAAAGCCACATAATTAGTTTTTCCTTGTGTAATATTTTTCATCTTTTACTTTGAACTTTTATGTATCTTTGTATTTAAAGATATAAGCAACATATTGTTTGATCTTCATTTTTTAAATCTAGTCTGATATTCTCTAACTTTGAATGAGAATCTTAACCTGCTTTCAGTAAATGAGTTATTGACATGATTGACTTTGTATCTACCACTTTGCTATTTGTTTTTATTACTGACTACATTTCAGTATTACATTTTACTTCCTCAGTTAGCTTTTTATTTATACCACTTTGTTTTACTTTTTTCCATGGTTGCTCAAAGGATTACAATATATATCCTTAACATATTACAATATACCATGAGTTAATATTACACCACTTCACCTATAATGTAATTGATTCATAATAGTATGCTCCCATTTTTTCCTCTTCTATTCTTTGTGTTATTATTGTCACATTTTACTTATATATTATAAGCCCATAAAACAATTTTGTTATTTTGTCAAAAGTCAATTGTATTTTAAGTAAATTAAATTAAAAATCTTACATATTTTATCCACGTATTTACATTTCTGATGCTTTTCATGTCTTTACGTAGATCCATGTTTCCGCCTGGTATGGTTTTCTGTTCACCTAAAGGACTCCCTTTAACACGTGTTACAGTGTAGGTCTCCTTGTGATAAATTCTCTCACTTTTTTTTTGGTTTTATTTTTGAAGGCTGCTTTTTCTGGATCTAATGTTCTAGCGTGGTAGTTTGTTTTATTTTAGGATTTGAAGTATATCATTCCAGTGTCTTCTGGTTTGCACCATTTCTGTTGGGAAGTCAGCAGTTATTTATTTATTTATGTTTACATCATTCCTCCTTGTAGACAACATGTGCTTTTCTTTGGCTGCTTTTAGGGTTGTCTATTCATGTCTGGTTTTTACCTATTGCACTCTGATGTACATAGGTGTGGTTATCATTGTCTCTTCCTTGCTTGGATTTGTTGACCTTCTTGAATAGGTTGGTTGATATTTTTCATCAAATATAGGTAAATTTTACCCATTATTTCTCCAAATACTTCTTTTTGCCCTAATTTATTTTTCTCTTCTTTACTTTTGGGACTCAAATTATGTGTATATTGGCTTGATGTTTTTGCACATGTCACTGGGAGCCTGTTCATTTTTTTTTGTACCCTCATTTTCTTTTTTTCAGTTATGATTTCTGTTACCGTCTTTAAGTTCATTTCCTTCTGCAGTGGCAAATTTATTTGTAAGATCATCCAGTGAATTTTTTCTTTCAGTTATTAGATTTTTCAGCTCTAGAATTTCCAGTTTTTAAAAAAATAGTTTCCCTTTACTTATTGAGATGTATTTGCTCATTTTGTCCATCTTCTAAAAAAGTCATTAAACATAATAGCTATTTTGAATTGTCTGCTAACTTTAAAATTTTGTCACCTCTGGGTCTATTTCTGTTGATTTCCCCCCCATTATTGGTTAAATTCTCCTTCTTTATGCAACTAGTGTTTTCAGATTATGTGCTAATATTGTTGAAAGATTGACTTTGTCTTTCTTTAGTTTTCTTTTTATAGGCAGTGAATTTATGTTCAGATTCATTTGACACCTTTGAGTTTTATTAGTAAGATTTGTTAGAGTAAGTCTAGATGAGATCTTACTACAGTTGGCTAGAGTCCCAATTGAGTGACTGGGAGTATTTATTCAGCAAGATCTCTAAACTCTGGCTGTTCAAAATTCCTGTGTTTTGCAGCACTGTGCGACTTCTGGAATCTCCATTTAGCGCATCTTGCCTGAGCATGTACATCTTAGTGTATGTTCGGAGTATATACAGCTTACTATTTTGCCAAAGACTTAGAGGATCCCTGCATGGATTTCTGGAACACCTTCTCTTAGCAGCTTCCTCTTCCACTCTACTGTGTCATACAAACCAACCTACTTCACCAGCCCTGAATTCCGATCTACACTTCTTTAGCTCATCAAGACCTCTGAGTTCTGCTTGGGAACCACCTCCCTACTTTCTTGTCCAGAAACTAACTTTGAGCAGAAATGTGGGGTGGTGGTGGCTATCATCACATATTTTTCTTCTCTCAGGGGATGACAGTCGTGTGCTGTTTTCCAAAGACTGAAAACAACTCATTCAAGTATTTTGTCTAGTTTGCAAGTTGTTTACAACAGCAGGGCTAGTCTGGTACCAAGTATTCCCTCATGATTACAAATGGAAGTCTGGTTTATGTGCTTTTGATTAAATTCAACCTATTTAAAATAGCTAGCGGTTAAGTAAATCCAACTGCTGTTTCTTCTCACCCTCCTTAAAACAAGTCAGAAGCATATGTGAGCCACTAAAACTTCAAGGGCTAATAAGATCATGAAATACATGTAATTAATGATACTTCACTAATAAATTCTGCTATGAAGCATACATTGGCATTTAAGTTCAAATTTTGAGTTTGGCATGATAATTTTCATAGCTCTTTCAAGGAAGAATTTTAAAAAGGCAAGCCAGCAGCTTTCTATAGATTGGATATTGGAAGTTGTGGGTGTTGGTTTTTTTTTCCATTTGGAAGCATTGATTTCTTCCCTGCATGGGTTTTTATGTGATGCAGTGATTGACGTGGCTGCCTTATGATGGCAAGTCCATTGCATTTCATTTTTTTTTATCACTTGCAAACATCTTGATTCAGGCCTTAGAGTCATTGATTGATTATACTGTTGTCCTGGACATTGCAATGGGATGTTTTGTTTTAAAATTTAACCTCTGTGGGTAAAGTGAAGGAGAGGGGTCTATTACTTTTTAGATGTGCTTCAAGTGGTTACTTTATGAGTTAAGTTTCCTGTAATTTGTGATTTGTGCCAGCAGAAGTTAATCTTTCTTAGATATCTCTTTCTTCTTAGTGGGAGGAAAAAAGATTCTTTCAGGAAGCAGAGAATACCCTCATTTTCTCCAGGTCACATTGACATGCAGAGGCATTAAGAGTTCAGTATGTCAGAGAACATGGCTCTGAAGACTTAACCACATTGTTTGGCTTCCCAGTAGCACACCAACCAAGTGGAGCAAGAGCTGAGCTGAAGGTTGCCTGAGCTCAAAAGATCATAGAAACAGAAAACGTGTAGGTATCTCCACCCATCCTCTCTAGCTCTGCTTTGTCTCTGCCAAAGGCTAGTTTCCACTGTCCAGAGGTGAGGATGACTTCCTCAGCCTCTTTCTAGCCACTCATCTAAGCCTGGGTACTTCTTAGGCTTAATATACAAAGTGTCTCATGGAATCTCAGCTTTTTATTCTCTTGTAGAAGAAATTAAGGAGAAATGTGGAACTATATAAATTATAATTATAGTATTTATTATACCTTTAAAATAGTTCCTAAAATCATTGACTTGCCATATTTCGTCAGATTTGCTGTTTTTTTTTTTTTTTTTTGCTATACCCCTTGAGAATACTAGAGCTACATTTCTTTAAAGAGTAGTTCCCATCTCAGACTTTCTCCCGAGTTAATCTGATCCAATTAATGACATTTTGGTGTATTTTTAATACTGGGACTCAAAATGGGCGTTTTTTTTCCTCTTCCGTTTCCAGTGTAATTTAGATTTGTTAAATAGCTGTGCAAGGAAATTGTATTATTCAGTGTTCAGAATATTCTTAGATAATGTTCAGAATATATTGATGTAATATGTTTATCTTATTTGCTTTTAGAACTCAGGGTTTTCCAGACCCACGTATGAGTATTCCACAAAAAGAGAAGCTCAGGCCTCCATCCGTTTTGTGGTGCCCTTAACTCACTGTCCTGGGACTACACTCTTGGGAACAGCTTTGTATGGAAAACAGTAGAGTGAGTGGACCAAACAGTTCCTCTAATTTTCCACACTTAGGAACGTATGGTCTGTCAGGCCCGCTTGCCCTTTGGGGGTCTCATAATGACGTGGCATCAGGGGAGTTCACATTTCCCTGAATCCTCCTGTGTTCCTATATTTCCCGCCCTTTCTACCATGAAGGTTTGTTAGGACTCTTGCTTTAGGTTATCTAGTCTTTTTTAAAAAAAATTTCCAACCTGGATTTGGTAGCAATCTTTATCTTCCCACCTGCAAAGAAAGCGAGGAGACACTTTAATAACAAAATAATAAAATAACTAAATTTAGTACAGGTCAGAATATACAAAGGACTTTCTAGTAGAATCCTCATAGCAGCCCTGGGAGGCAGGCAACATTTTTATCATCACCACTGTACAGAGGAAAAGGTGGAGGTTTGTAACGATATTATGCAAGGATGTTACGGAATGTGAAAATGAGAATAACTAGATCAATGAGAGTTTTGAAATTTTGAACATGAAGTATTGTTTCTGATTGAACTAAGGGACTGGGAGAGATCTGTGAAGTCCAGCTCCATAGACTTCTTTTTCATATGTAGAGACTTCGACCCAGAGAGCTAGGGACTTGCGAAGGGTCCTAGTTCTCCCTAATCTCCGAGCTGCAGTAGGGCGCCCTGGCTAGAAGAGTAGCCTTCAGGGCAGAGCTGAATATCCACATCCCCAACAAGTTGCTTCCTCTTAATCATTTCTCAGCACTTCTGTCCAGACTGAATATAGGAAGAAGGCTTAGCTTGTCGAACGCACAGGAAGGGCAAGTGTATCCTGCCCCGAAGTCACCTTTTCTCTAAGGCATAGGGTCTCTCAAGACCCTCGTTAAAATGCAGCTCTGTGGGGTGGGAGGGGAAAGACATCTAGGCAGTAGGCGCCATGATCCCACGAGCATGAATTTGCTAGTCTAACTGGCTTGCTGTCATCTTGCAGTCTGACCTCCGAGGTGACAGCTGGCTGCGTTAGCACATTTTTATTGGGCAAGAAAAGAAATGAAAGGCCATAGTGCACAGAACCAGAGAAGGTGAACCTAAGTGGAGCACCATGATGGACAGTCCTAGAGAGTTCATGGGCGTTGGGCAACTGGGTTCAGCAGGTTGGGAGGACACCAGGCTTCACTCAGTTGTGCACAGGGCCAGCTCTACCTGGATCTTTCAGTGTGACTCCAGGGACTGGTTGATCATTTATTCATTTATCAAACATTCTGGATTTACTTTTTTTCCCAAGGAACTTTACAGAGCTTATTATGGTTAGAGGAGGTTAATTAATTAATTAAGCCAATGTCACGTTATCATGTTCCAAATACAGAAAGGCATAGTGCTAGACACTGAGAGAGCACAGAGATAAAACTGCCATAATTCTTGTCTTCAAAGAGTCTGCAGTCCAGTACTCAGATACTTACAATGGAGTGAAAGGGAGGCAGAGGTAGGAACTCAAGTAAATGTACAGAAAGCATTATAAAAATCCAGGGATGGAGAAATGTTGTGCAGCTGAGGGGGATTATAGAAGGGTCCATAGAGGAGGTGGCATTTGATTTGGCCCTTGAAGGCTGAGAAGAATGTCACTTCCAAATTCATGTCTTCACACCACAAGTCTTCCCGGAGCCCAGACTCGTATGTACGAGTGTCCTGTCCACATCCACGTGTGGGCATCTCATACCTGACATGTCTACAATTAGACTTTTGATTTTACCACCCCAGACTGGCTTGTCCTCCTGTTTTACTCATCTGCTTTCTTCCAATTGGTCCGGGCTTTTCTCTTCTCCTAATCTACCCTTTCATTTTTCGCCAAAGCCATACTTTATGCATTTAGTAGATGATTGGTGTGTGAGACTTGGATTTTTGACATGCTAATCAGATTTATAAATAGCTAAGAAAGACTCAGTAGCATTTAAATTAAAGATCTGATGGGGGATGATGTTTTATATTTGTAACAGAACCCACCCACAGTCTCTCTTATCTATGACTTTAAACATACCTGTATTTTATAAGGCTTATTATATTCATAAGATTAGTGTCACACTTCACCATTACCAAGTGTGGTCTCCCGGTGTAATTTTGTTTGATTTCACAGCGAGAATATTGACACAGATGTCTTTATTTCTCTTATTCTTCAGATGAGGAAACTGAAGGAGAATGAATGACTTACCTGTGATCTAGCTGCTAGTTCATGGAAGAGCCTGGATTTTCACCATGGGTCCAAAGCCTACGGTGGGGCTTGGAGCCTCCAGGCGATCAGTGGTTCAGTCTGAGTGAATGGACAATAGATACTCTGAACAGGAGTTTGGGACTCGTTTGTAGAGAGCCTTGAATGCCACTCAACAGTTAGGACTCTTCTGAAACTGGGACTTATAGGATAGGACCAACTCCTTCCAGGAGTATCTGAAGCAACATATTCAGGCACAGCAAAATATTAAAACCTGTATTCAGGTTTGTAAACCTCCTTTTTCTAATTAATATTTTTGTTAAGGGTTTATACTATGGTAGTGTATTTTCAAAGTAAGACAGAAATACACAGAAATGCATATCTGTATCTCAACATTGTTTTTATAGGTAAGAGTAAAATGACCTTTTTTTTCACAATTCGGCTTTACTTCTATTAATAATTCCAACATATGTTTTGAACCCTTTACAGTTTAGGAAGTACCTTCAAATACATTGTATCTCACAGTAACCTTCACTTATGAGAAAGACCTTAAGGTAATTTGCCCCAGGGTTATAAAATAACCCCTTTACATTAGTAGATAGCAATTCAGATATTAATTAAATCATAAAAGGAAAGTCTAACCAGCATTTGACTATTTCCCATCAGTGTTACTTTGTTTTCCCACTGCCAGCTCTTTGTCCCCCTCATTTTCTTCACATGTGTTTACTCCTTTTGCCCTGGGTTTTAGTTTCATTCTAATAGTTGTTCCATATACACCTGCCTTAATAGCCTTCTATTCTGAATTTTTTAAGGGTAAAGGCAACTAAGCTAAAAACAATTCAACAAGAAACACTTCCTCCTAAAAGAGGGTAGCGTTTTAGTTAAAAAACAAATCCTCCTCATGCTGCTTCAAGAAAAATACCAAAACTTTCACCCAAAGGGCACTCTCACAGGATAACTCACTGAAATTCTCTGTTACATGGTGTCATTATGATGTAAAATGACATTTTTTGAGCAAGGCAGTATCATGGTGACAGCAGTTGCTTGGGAAAATTAATTGTGGGGACCGCAGCTGGGGACACAAAGAGAGCCCCTTCCGCAAGGGCTCTTGAGCATCCCAGCCAGTCTGGTTTGTATGGCAGGCCAAAGTGAGATGATACAAGTGGAAGTAGCCTAAAGATACAGAATAAATCAAATGTGTGCCAAAAAGATGCAAACAAAATTTGTCTTTGAAACTGCCCAACAGCTGATGTTAGAGCCTTGGAATTCAGGGATGGAGTTAAAGGCTCAGCAGAGAAGCTTAAAAAGTAAGATGAGGAGTTTGGCAATGATGCTGTGGAAAGTCTTTTCAGATCTGACTGAACAGCTTTTAGATTTGTTTATTTACTTGGCGTTCCTGCTCTCTGTTCTGGAATCCTTAGAGCCTTATCTGTGAGAAAATAAAAACACTTAAGAAAGTGGAGCTGTGTTTTGAAACATGTGAATGAGTTTTTAAGGCATCTTCACCCTTTTATACAGGATAGCATTTATCATTCTGTGGTCCAGAGCTGATAAAACATGAGCAGAAAGGCACGTGGAGAAGGAAATACTGGGTGAAGAAACTGACTACCCAAGCATTAATAAGTAAGGAGGTTCTATTTACTCTAAACCCCCTCCAGCTTCATTTTTTTATGCCCAGACATAAAGGCAACATTTTCTTGTTTCTCAGAACTGAGCTGAACCTGCGTTTTGGGAGCTCTGGCTTGAAAAGCTTTCATTCTACAAGAAACAAAAGTGGCAAACTTTCTAATTTAGCTAAGATTCCTGTATCTTAAGAACCGGCTGAAAAGGATCTTGGTGCAGAACAGTCTGCCAGAGTGAGGACTCCACTGGCGTGGCAACTATTTTTAGGGAGAAGGCTGGCAGGCAGCATTCTAATGAAAGGCACAACAGAAGTAGACTAAATGCCTTCCCTCTCTGTCCAACCTCAACTGGAGAGAAGGCTGCTTTTACAATCACATTTTCCTTAGTTCAAAGATTTCATGTGTCAGTGCATATCACATGGGGTTCAGCCACTGCTAAGTTCCACGGAGGGGAAAAAAAAAGATGCCATTTGCAAATTCATGGCTTAATGGTGTTGTTGGTTGGTCAGGAATGATCAGTTCTTGGCTCGGGGAAAGTTGTTTTGAGAGACATCAAATCTTAAGTGAAGCGTAGCTGAAGAAAATACTGAGTAAACCTGAATCCCTGGAAATAAGGGAAATTTACACTTTCTTGGAGGAAGTAATGCATTTATTGCTATGAATGCCTTTGTTGAAGGCATGAGATTTTTTGTTGTTAGAACAAAGGAGTCTACTTAAACAACAGAAAGATAAACAGGACATTCTTCGCCGGCTGCTGCTGGGTTTGGGTTTTTCTTGATTTGGCTTCTTGTAGGAGAATTTGGGCTGGAAGAGCAGAGGGAGGCAGGAGCCCTGAGCTGGGTGGAGGTCAGGAGACCTGGTCTGGTTTGTCTCTGTCAAGAACTGACTCTTGAATTTGGCCTTGAGCCAAAGTTTCTGCTCTCAAGTCTCAGTTTCTACTCCTATAAATGGTGCTTCTCCCTTAAGTGGTGCTTCCTGAGGCCCCCTCTAGCTCTAAGAGTGTGACTCTGTACCTGTTGTTTTCCATGCTTCTCCTTTTTTTCAGGAGACAAGAGAGTAAATTCTTTCCTCCAACAGCTGAGCCCCACTCTGGTCCAGCCCTGTGTTCTCCCAGTGGGATAAGCAGATGGGCAGCAAATACCATCTTCTGCTGAGTCTAACTCATCTTCAGTTGTCCACTGCACCATTGTGTTACCTACCACTTAGAAAAAACCACCTGACAACTCTGCCTGGTAACCTTTGGCTGTCTATTGTGGGATGCATCCTGATTTCAGAAATGTTAAGAAAGAGAGAGAGAGAGAGAATAATGTGCACCTGAGGATGATACAGTGTAGCCCTTAAATGTCGTGCAGTGATTAGCAGAACAGCTGTGGAGGGAAGCATCCGAGAGAGGGCCCTGGGAAGGGTGTGGTTGAAAGTCTTTCAAAAGACTTCTGGGTCAGTTGAGGGGCAGTGTGGCATTAGAACCCAGACTGCCTGCTGGAGTTTTGTTCCCAGCTCTGCCACCTAAGGCAAGGTTTTTCATCTCTTTGTTTAACTCAGTTTGCTCATCTGTAAAATGGGAGATAAGGGTAGTCATTGCTTCATCAGAATTTTTGGGTGGGGTGGGGGAGGTAATTAGGAAATGAAGTTTAAATCATGGTAGATTACTTTGGGGATTTGTTGATTTGTTTATTTATGGATTGTTGTAAGGATTGTGTTAATGAATAGATGTAAAGTATGTGGAACAGAGCCAGGCACTTGTAAGCACTCCTTGAATGTTCTGAGTGATGTGACTCTGTGGTTAATGCCAAGCCCCCTGTCTGGGGTGTAAGCTCTGGGAACAGGCTTGTTTGCCCCCTCATTGAGGTTCCTATGGCCTGCCAATGCCTGCCATATAGTAAATGCTCAATAGATATTTGTTAAAATGAATTAGCTATTTGTTATCTCCTGTTAGAGATCAGCCAGTATTGCTCTCTATCCAAGACAGGACACTCCATTCACTGACCTCACAAGGCTCTTCCATGAAATGAGCATGGTGAAAACCCACTGAAATTGATTGTGGTACAGTTAGCAAAGGTCTCAGAGAATGATAATCTTAGGGCTTGGCAAATGATGGGTGTCCTTGTCTTACCAGCCTGTAGACTCTGGGCTACTTATAAGCACAAAAGTAGATGCTGGAAATAAACGAGCAAGAAGACCCGCTCTTCCCGCAGTTCAGCCTTCTCAAGGCTCCACTGATCGGAAGGCAGATGACGTCCTTGAGCGACTCCACAACCCAGATAAGGCTGTCTGAGACAAAGGGACTGTCCCTGCTTTGACAAATGGGACTGACCTTCCAGCCCTGGTAAAACATTCCGGTTTCAACAAAGTCTGTATCAGGTGGGAGATGATATATGGCTGGAAGTATGTAAATCCACAGGCAGGTGCTAACTGGCTGCCGCGTTATGCAATTAACTCACAACTCACAAGTATGGCCACGAAAGTAGGGGAGGTGTGTTTGTCATCTCTTCTGGTTTTTTAGTTAAGTGTCTGTACGAAGAAACACTTCTGGAAAAGAAGGATTCATTAGTCATAGATTCTAAGAGTCTCTATCTGAAGGAAGACTCTGTAATTTAGCTTCAGATAATACTTGTCTAAACACAAGATGAGTCAATTAGTAGAACTGGAGGGATATCAAGTTTTTCGGGTGTTTTCATTGGTACTACATCCCCCCCACCCCCACCCCAGCAGTCAAGGAAGGTAACTGCACAGATATTTTTATTCTTTCGGGACAGAAGTGAAGTGGCAACTGAGGAATGACAGTTTCACAGTTAATTTGAATCAAAGGAAGAGAAGACACATTATTTGGTTCTCTGTCCGCAGTTTCAGATAGGAACTTGCTGTCCCGTCTATTATCTTTTTGTCTAATCCAGCATGTCAGCTTGCTTCTCTTTCTCTGAAGTTAATCCAAATTCCTGTAGATAACTCTCCAACCTTGCAATTCAATGTCACTATATTTTCAGATACTTGAACTTTTGAATTACTAATTGAAATTTTGATTCAATTTGTAAAAATGAGGACCTGGGAGGGCATGATAATTATCTTCAAATAGCTGAAGGTCTGTCATGGGAAAGATGAAAAACATTGTTCTCTGAGTGTGTAGAATAAGGGACAGATGCTGTAGAGGGAGTTTTTAATTCATTATAAAGATGAATTGTTTGTCAGTCAAGGATGAGCAAAAATGAAACAGGTGATCCCGGGGGACAGTAGGTTTCCCACACCAGGATATTCCCTGGATTTGTGAGGGATCGCAGATTTGGTGGACACGAATGCTGCTCTTCAATATCCGACTCTCCTCTCATTCCAGTCACGTAGAAGAGTGAAATTCCTGGCCCACTTGTGGTCAAGTGCAGCTGTTAGGTCCAGCCCATCATATTTAATTGCCAGTATGAGACTTCAAGGGTTCTCCACCCCTGCCAGTGTAATCGAGGAATCACAGGCCTAGATGGAGCGTCCGTCAACCTGACTCCCAGTGGGGTATCATGAGCCGAGACCCCTTGTCATCCTGCACTGGATGTCTAGCAAGAAGAAGAAATAAACATTGTGGTCTGAAGGCGCCATGGCATAACTTAACTCATCCTGAACGTGGATTTTTTTTTTCAGTTAGCCCTGGGCAGCAATCAACTCCGGAAGGCAGATTCCTCCTCTAGCCTCAGGGTTGGATTATGATTGGTCACAGCCAATCATGGCCATTTCATTTCTGTCTTTTTCAGCAAAAAAAAAAAAAATAATAATAAAAAAAAATAAAAGCCACCCATGGCTGGCCACATGACCAGGTTCTGGCTGATGAGACTTAAGGGCAATCTTGGGTGGGAAAGCCTTTGAAAAAGATTTTCCTTCTTTACAAAAAAGAGGGGAAAGAACAAAGGAATTGGTTTTTTCCTGCTTTTGATTGCCTTATGTGAGATTGTGATGCTTGAAGGGGAAAGTAAGAGAGTCTATTTCAGACAGAGAGAGGTAATTTACGTGTCTTACCGGCTTCTCAAATTCAGGTTTTGAACTTGAGTTTGAACCTGAGGGTCCCTGTCCCAGCTAAAGAACCATGGTCCTCCCTGTTGCCCAAATCAGAAACCTGGGAATGACTCTCACTTCTGCCTCCCCCTCATCAAGTCCTTAATATTTCCCAAACCCATCCATTCCTCTCCATCTCCATTGCTTCTGCACCACCTCAGGCCCTCAGCACTTCTGGCAATAGCTATTTACCTGACTTGCTTGCTTTAAACACATCTTCCCTCCAGCTGAGGTCCATATTGCAATCGGAGGGACACTTCTAAAACAAATGGGTTGCATAGGTTTAGAACAACTTGAGTGACTTCCTAATCTCCCCTGGCGAAAGTCTCAAATCCTTGACCAAGTTTACAAGACTCTTCTTGGTCTAGCTCTGACTATATCTGTAGTCTCAATTTAGACCATTTGCACTTGTCATTTTGTTCCATTTTTTACCTGCATTCCCCATAGGTCACAGACTGCTGCATGCTTTCTGCCTTCCCTGCCCCTTATACATGCTAACCCTTTTCTTATTGCAATCCCTTTCTCTTTTCTCCCCTCTCCCTTGCCCAGCTAACTGCCTGTCCTCAAGGCCTGCCTTCCTTTCTCCCTTCTCATGAAAGCCTTTCTCACTTCCTCCGTGCTGGCGCTAAGCCCCTTCTCTGTGCAAACATCATACTCTATTTCTACCTCCATCTTAGCATTTTTCACCACTGAATTATAATTTTCTGTCAATACTCTGTTTCTTCCACTGGATTGTAGCCCCTGCAGCGTGATGATTGCCCTTTCCATCTTTGGAAGACTGCCTGACATGCGTCAGGTTCTCCATGAAGGACTGTGTGTGCCACCATCATCTGCCTCTTTGTCAAACAGAAGAAGTAGTCCACGTACATGGGTTTTGAGAATACTGTTGTGGTGATGAGCCAGGGATTGGTGGCAGGAGATAGGGATGATGGTGCAAGAGACAGCCTGGGTTAGACGAGGCTCTGGGTCTGGAATTGTAAATCAGGCAACCCCGCAGGTACATGATGAAGCCAGAAGTCAGAACATGAGTAGAGATGGAAGCTCAAAGGGCATGATCTGAGCCTAGGAAGCCATCCAGCTGGACAGACTCTGGGCAAAAGCCCTGGCAGGAGAAAACACCCGGCCTGAGGTAGCAAAGGCCTGAAACAGGGGCTCCCCTTGAGCACAGAGCCAGGGAGAAGCCTGCTTTCCTTAGAACAGAGAGAGTTTAGCTGACCTGAGGGAGATGCAAGGCGGAGCAAAAAAAAAAAAAGCAACCTATGTTAAATTGGAGAAAGCTGGCTCTGTAACCACACACGTAGCTGTGAATACCATGCCTGTATAGAATATGTTCCCTAAGACCCTTTAAGTTGTGAGAGTTGAGGCCTTGGGTTCCAGGCCAAGAGAATGGGAGGCAGAGCCTGGCTCAGGATGAAGGAGGAGCAGAGCTTTGGTCCTGGGCGCAGCTGCCCTCTGGGAGGGGTGGCACTAAGAATCGTCAGCACACTCAGTGTCCTTTGTTGTGAGAGTGTTCCTGGTTTCTGCCACAGATTAACATAAATGGTTCAATTTGGTGGCAGATTGATAAAGAACCACAGATCTGAGAGAAGAGTTGATAAAGTAGAAGAATCAAAACTGGACTTCTTTGAATGGGCAGGACTAAATAGACATTTCTCCAAAGAAGTCATATAGATGGCCAGTAGGCACATGAAAAGATGCTCAACATTGCTAATTATTAGAGAAATGCAAATCAATACTGCAGTGAGGTATCATCTCACACTATTCAAAATGGCCACCATGAAAAAGTTTACAAATAATAAATGCATGAGAGGGTGTGGAAAAAGGGAACCCTCCTACACAGTTGGTGGGAATGTAAATTGGTAAAGCCACTATGGAAAACAGTATGGAAGTTCCTTAAAACCTAAAAATAGAGTTGCCATATGATCCAGCAGTCCCACTCCTGGGCATATATCCAGAGGAAACTAATTCAAAAAGTTACATGCACCCCAATGTTCATAGCAGCACAGTAACGTTCATTGATTGATGACTGGATAAAGAAGATGTGGTACATATATACAATGGGATACTACTCAGCCATAAAAATGAATGAAATAATGCCATTTGCAGCAACATGGATGGACCTAGAGGTCATCATACTAAGTGAAGTAAGTCAGACAAGAGAAAAACAAGTATCAGATGATGCTGCTTATATGTGGAATCTAAAATGTGATACAAATGGACTTACTTACAAAAGAGAAACAGACTCACAGACAGAAAACAAATTTATGGTTACCAAAGGGGAAGGTGGGGGAGGGATAAATCAGGGGTTTGGGATTAGCAGATACAAACCACTGTATATAATGTATACAAACAACAGGGTCTTATTGGATAGCACAGAGAACTATATTTAATATTTTATAATAAAGCATATGGAAAAGAATATGAAAAAGAATATATATAAGTGAATCACTTTGCTATGCACCAGAAATTAACATGACATTTTAAATCAAATATATACTTCAATGAAAAAGAAAACTGGGGTTTTTTGTAGGGAGAATTTATCGAGTAGTAAGTGTGGAGCAGAAAACGAGAAAGGACACCTTACCCAAGTCAGAGGTTTCTAAAATCTCACTTGGAACTTCATGTGAACATATGGCTGTCACCAGAACTTACTCAGAATTCCCATGAGAGAGCAGACATATTTACTGGTCTTTCCTTAGGGTTAAGGTGGCCCAAGAGGTAAGAATCCATGTCTTTGGGCTCCCTTGGGTGACTGCTGTCCCGCTCCTCAGTCCCTTGTTGGTGCTCCGTGGGCATTTGCACTTAGCCCCGTTACTTCTTTTCAGTAACAATGAGCCCTTTCACAGGGGCATGAAGATTAAGCAAAGCACCGTGGTGGGTGTGCACAGATAGGGTACATGCACCACAAATACTTTTTCCGTGGACGCTTGAGCAAGGCAGGCTTTCCAGTACCACTGCATTTAGAATTAAACCTAGTATTCTTGGAGTCTTGCTGTCCCCGGGAGAATTTCTTTGCAAATATTACCTAATACTTGTTTTCCCTTGTTTCTGATTTTTTAGAAAGACCTAATGTTTTGTTTCTCATGTAACACATGTAGTTCAAATTATCTCTGACTGCACTTCAGAATAGCACGAAATCTGCCATACTCCATGAAGACTTTATAACAAGTGAGGGAGCGTTTACTGATCTATCATTAACAGCCACATGATGTAGGCCGAGAGAAGCCTGCTAGTGAAAACAGGATAGCCAGCCTCAATTCAGCAGGCCCTCACTGTGTGCCTCCTGTGCCTAGAGCCACATTTGTAGAAAAGGTGACATTTTCTGGAGAAATGAGCAATATTCAAAAGACAGGAAGGGGGACTAAATCTGCAAAACAGACGTTGTCACCTAACAGATCACTCAGATCGAAGGAGATCCAAGCGGGAATATCAGGGGGAAGGCCAGGGTACAGCGTCAGGGGGAGTGGACAGGACTGCTGAGCGAGGCCAGTCTGGGGCCGGCTGCCGGGACCCCAGGGCCCTGTAATACCAGCACTGAGGACGGGTCACGGCCCCGACAGCAATAGCAGGTGTAGCATAACTGCCGTGAGCTTTGTGCTGTTCTAGGAACATCACGTGTTTCGTCTCCGGTGGTCCCTACAGTAACCCAGTGAGGTAAGTACTGTGATCATATCCATTCTAGGGATGAAGGGAGCTGAGGCACAGGGAAGTCCGAAGTGTCTGAAAGCTGAGCTGGGGCGTGCACCCGGGCAGTCTGGCCGCAGAGCCACTGTGCACTCTCGCCCTCCACACAGAGGCTGGGGCTGAAGCCTCAAATGTTTGACTGGGTAGTTAATTTTCTCTCCCCACCCCAAGTCAGCTCTTTCTTCCCCCTTACATATAGTGACACTAGTGTTGTTCGAGCGCTCACTGGTCTGGTGTTTGGGGGGAGGTCC
Organism: Vicugna pacos; assembly: GCF_048564905.1. Classification (NCBI taxonomy): domain Eukaryota; kingdom Metazoa; phylum Chordata; class Mammalia; order Artiodactyla; family Camelidae; genus Vicugna; species Vicugna pacos. The sequence continues at coordinate 7,049,744 of NC_132992.1, forward strand.
CTGGAGGGTGTGTGGTAGACATGGCCAGTTGGGTCGGGAATGAGCTGAGCATAATGGAACGAATTTTCTCAAGTCAGTGGGGCCCACGGGCCAAAACAGAGATTGGGACCCAGTGAGTCGCTGGCACTTAGGCGCTTCACCTCAGGAGTTTCTCTCCCATCTAGGCCTGTCCAGCTGGTGGCTTTGGGGGCTGTGTGCTTGGTAAAGCATATATGTGAAAAGACCAGTGTGTCCTTACATTTTATTCAGAGGGAAGTGGAAGGAGGAGATTGGAGGTTGACAAGAACGTGGTCCTCTTGCTGGGGCATACCAGCCAGAAGAGAGGCCAGAGTCGCCTCTGCTCACATCCCTCCCACAGTCTTCACAGCCCCCTCTGAGCCTTGGCATTTCGGGGCGTGCCTCTCCGTGCGTCTCAGCCTGCCCAAATCCCACATTTTCCAAGGCCCGGCTCCAGGCTGTGCTCCCCTATGATGCCTGCTGGCCCCCCAGCCCTTCCTACCTCACCCTTCCCGGAGCCCCTTAGCATATGGTCTCGAACAAAGAGCTCCCAGCAATAGTTTTACTCACTGTTGTGGCACAAGTCTGCTCTGTCCCAGTATGGAAAGTACTAGAAGGTGGAGACGATCCTGATTTCAACGTGCTCCTTCATACCGCCCACCACACTGGCCCACTGTCTACTCGTGCATGTTTCACTGTAAGCCACACATTTCTGCACAGGGTTTGTAATCTCTGGATTTGGTGGGGGGGGCAAAAGGGAAGCTTGAGACAAAAAAAGGTAGTTTGCTTGGGGAGAAGAGAGATACTTCCCTAATAAAAGACAAAATGGCCAAATAGGGGTAGGCTTGTGCCCCGAGATAAGAGGAAAGGTCATTTATTTGAATAGTAAATGGCTCTAAGTGCAGATCGGATTTATAGGGCGCCTACAAATCCATAAAAAAGCTTGCACACAGATGCATGCATATTAATTCTGAATTGGCTATGAAATTTATCTTCATGAGTAAAGAGAAGAGGGATTGTTGATCCTGTTATGATTTTTACCCCATCTTTCCAAAGAAGACAGGATTAATACCAGGAGAGATAAATCATGATGTGATTTTTGTATATATGCACAAAGCAAACACTATGAATATTTGATTTTCTCCAACTTCTGCAGGGCTAAATCAATTTGAAGAGATAATGGTAGAGGATTAAGTTATTGGAACATGTGTAACTATAAAGTTTTGAATACAGTTAACTCACAAGTTATTACAATTTCGGTATAACATCTGTTATCATTGAAATAACAGATGTGTTGTGTATTGTGAAACTAAGGGAAAATTGGATATGCACACGTGTTTCAAGGGAAACCAGGCTCCTATTAAATTGTTTGTGAAATGCAACACTGTAAAAGTTATTGCAAAGGGTAGTAGGGGCTTGCTCAGAAGGAGGCTCTATCGCAAACAATGCTATTAATAGAATGTCATCTTAAAATACAGGCATGTGAAATGTAACATGCACTCCTGCACTTTGCCAAATTAGAAAGAACGGAAGTTATCAGACTTAAGGATTTTAAAAAAACATGTAAAGCTACAAAACAGAAAGTAGCAGTCTGTGAAAGTGGGCTTGGTGTGACGAGTGATGATTTTCTGACTCGGCCGTCTGTGCTCAGTGCCCTTGATTGTACTCCTTTGCTGCAGTAACTGTACTACAGACTCCTCATGCATAGTGAGTTATACCTGCCATCCTTTTCAGCAGTCGTCTTCTCTGAACCCAGAGTTGGGACATGTGCCTTAATGGGATCATGTGGACGTGCAGGAAGGAAGGAAGAGATATTTGACACTGAGGTTTCCTTATAAAATCCAGAACGCATGGCCACTTTTCCTGGGTTGCCCAGCAAGTGCTGGTCTTAAAGCAGAGACTCAGAAACCATTTATTCCTGGATCTGAATTGCACCTTGCTCCTTGCCCACTGCCACCTTTGGGTGCCGCCCCTGCGAGTTTTCTGATGACATCATTGTGATTGCATTATTAGTAGCATTCGGCTAATATTTTGTCCAGAGTCTTGAAATCTGTTGCTACATTTTAATTTTCTTTCTCCACCTATCCAGGATTGTGCTTTTCTTTTTCGAAAGGTTTGGGGAAACAAATCCCAGTGTATTATTATTTATCAAGTTTCATGGTCAGGAAAGAATATGCCAGAAATGTGAGATTGGAGGTGGGGGGGATCTAATTAAGCTTGACTTGGTCTGGTTTTCAATTCTGCTGCCGTTGACAGCTCATTCCTAGGAGAAAGAGGTCCCAGTTGGTCTCCACCACAAAAAGGTTTCTAATAAAATATTCAAGATAGCTGAGGACCTTTAGAATGGGTAATTTTATTCAACATACACTATGATCTTCCCGCTGGTTGTGGGCTCTGGACCAATACCCAGGAGTTTCTCTTGGAGTGCCTGACTATTATGCATTATGTTAGAGTATTCTGTGAAAAGTCAGTTTGCTCGCAGTCAGATACACCATATTTTAACTTTGAGACTAAAGTCGTCCCTAGGGTTTAGTTTGCTGCCATGATTAAGTTCTCACTGTTCTGCAAATCCTAGATTTATTTTTAACTGCTTCAGTGCTACGTTTTTTAAAGGCTAACAAATGGTTAAAAAAGAAAGAGAAAGAAAAAAAACATGCAAAAAAAAATCTAGGACTCAGGAAGGATGCTCTGATAAAGTGCAGACTTTCATTAAATAATGCCTGTAGTGAGTTTACCTGCCGTTGGCTTTGCCTCTGGTTTCGAGAGCCTGCCTAACCAGGCCTAGGACTTAATGAGGTGGCTCCCTTCAGTGTCTTCGACACTTAGCTCTCAAAAATCTCTATCTACAAACCAATTTTTCCCATCCAGTACAAAACGAGCAGGAGAAATTGAATGCACGGGTTTAAATCCCTGTTAATCAATTGGGCTATTCCCCTCGGATTGTGGTTGAAGAGCAAGTTTTCATTATCTCTAATAATTAGCATCATCTTTTTAGAAATTAGCTGAATGGACTGACAGTAATCTGTGGTGGCTATGTCATGTGTCCTTCCATTATTAACTTTTTTGGTGGGGGGAGAGAAGAGTGGGTAGGGAAAGAAACGGACTATGGGAATTTTTTTCTTAGCTTGGTGGCATTTAACATAAACATGAGGCGGGGCGGTGGGGTCTCTCTTGGATGACATATAATGAGCGAGAGCTTTGGAGATATAATCAACAACTTGAATGCTGTTCCTCCAGTTTAAAATGGGCAAGTTACTTACTTCCCTAAGTCTACAATTCTGCCTCCGTAAAATGGAGGTAATAATAATGCATCCTTATAAGGTTACTGTGAAGATTACATGAGAGGCTCTACATAGAGCACTTAAGAAGTTACTGGCACTTAGTAAATACCCAAAACATTGCAGCTATGGTTACTGCAGCTTTATGACTTTAGACAGCTGTCGTAGTAAATAGAAATTCTTTTTTTATTCATCAGATATTGATGAATTCACTTAACCACTATGCTGGGGACTCCTGATGGAGCCGTGAGAGGCATAGAGAGATGAATGTACTGTTCTTGTGGGAGAGTCAGATGTAGTCAGAAATGATCATGGCAGAAGGTGGGAGGTGACAGGGGTCACAGAGGATGAACAGAGCAGTGTCTGTTGCACTGGTGCTAATGGGACAAGTCCCTTCATCGAGTGGTTGATGGCAGAGGATTATGGACAGACCTATAGTGATTTTGGCTGTGGTTCCTGGCAGCAGAACCCCAAGTCTAGCTCTCTTTTAGAGGCTGTTAATGAACTGAATGTTTGTGTTCTGACCCTCAGACTCGTATTTTGAAGCCGTAACCCAGCAGTGTGACAGTATTTGGAGGTGGGCCCTTTGGGAGGTGATTAGGCTTAGATGAGGTCAGGAGAGTGAGGCCCCTCTGGTGGCATCAGTGCCCGTAAGAAGAGGAAGAACAAGAAAGCCGCCCTCCCGCCTTCCATGTAAGGACACAGTGAGAAGGTGGCCATCTGCAAGCCATGAGTGGTCCCTCACCAGGTACCAAATCTGCTGGCACCTCAGTCTTGGACTTCCCACTCTCTGAAACCATGAGAAATGAATGCCTCTTGTTTAAGCCACCCAGTTAATGGAATTTTGTAAAGCAGCCCAGGCTGTCTAAGACAGAGGGCTTCTGTGAGCTTCCTGTTATCCTTGTAACAAATCCCTTTTCTGTTTTAATCAGCCAGAGTCCATCTGCTGCCTGCCGCTGACCAGCATGCCCCTTAGTGGCAGGACCTGCTTTCTGAGTCTGTGCTGCAGCCCGTGTCTCCAGTCCTCTCTGCCTGCCCTCTTCTTTTTCATCCGGCTCCGACAGGCTAATTCCTTCAGGGTTCCCTCACTTGTCTTCCAGAGGGGAAGACTGGATGGTGTAGTTAATTACCACTGGGCACAGTGTGACATCAGGCCACCCCAGTGGACTGTAGTCAACCTGGAGATTGGGCCACCTTGGGTCTCATTAGGGGCACAGACATGCTCAGGGCAGAGCTTGGGGGCACCTTCCCTTAGTGTGGGGCACAAAAGGGGTGTGTCCCTTGAGCAGAGCTAGCGAGTGTGATGGCAAGATGATTGACTTTTCTATGACAGTTTTCACCATATGATGTAAGGCAAGGCATGATATCCTCACTGGGGTGGAATAACTGGGAGGGGTTTATCAGAGACAGACGCCAACTCCATCTCTTCATCGTCTGTCATTCTATTTCTAATGGCTTTCCCTGACTTTGGGCTTTCAGCAGTGTTCCCATAAAATATTAGACATTCCTTTATTGTAAAATTTTTATATTCTACTTATGTTATTTTATGTCTCATTCTCTTTTCTCTCCTTTCTATGAATTCTATAAGGCCAGGAACCAGCTTATAAACATAAAACCTAGTGTGGAGGTGGATCTGTCAAAGTTCATATTAGAGAGGGTGTTGGTGACTGTTGTAGTGAGCAAATGACTACAGCTACAATGACTCCAACACGATGGTTGGAAGTCTGTTTCCCACTTCCGTGAGGACCCACGTGGGAGTTCCTGATTAATGAGTGGCCCTCCTCCAAGCAGGGATCAAGGGTCAGGACCCATCTATCCGATGGCTTCACTGCGTTCAACCTGTGTCTTCCCCGGTCTCCATGCTTGCCTGCCTCAAACTAGAAGGAGGATCCCACATGCAGAGCTTCATAAACTAGGGAATGGCACATATCATTCCTCTTATTCACATTCTGTTGGTTGCAGTGCGCCTACGACAACCTTTAAATGCAAGAGATTGGGAAACACAGTCTCTCTGTGGGCTGAGGAAGAAGCGGAAATGTCTGGCACGCAGCTGGTGAACCTCTTGAGCCAAGCTGGGGCATGAAGAAAAAGAGGGACCTGAATGGACAGAGATGAGGGGACAGCATCTCAGATGGCAGTAGGCTCGAGGACTGGCGTAAGGGGACGCCTGGTGTGAGGAGCTCGGAACGGAAAATTAACCACTTATCACCAAAGTCCCTGGTCTGATGTTTTGGGAACTCAAATGAAAAAAAAAAAAGAGTCCTGTAGTTGGAGATGCCGTCTCAGGACCCAGAGTGCCTGGTTCGGATCTCAGCTTAGATACTTGTCAGTTGTGTTATCTGGCAAAAGCTCTCTGTGCTTTATTTTCCTTATCTGTGAAATGGGCAAAGAACTAGTTTCTACCTCATAGGCATGTGGTGAAGGTAAAATGAGTTAATACGTATAGTGAAGAGTGTTTGTCATGTAAGAATTCAACAAATGGAACTACATTCACTCTTCCCTTGTGTAAGGATATGTATGATGTATGTGTGTGTGTGAATTATAGCATCGTGAGGGTGTAGATACAGAAATACAGGGTAAGGGAGAGAAGGGGGAAGGTGGTCAAGGGATCTGACTCAGCTTTGTGTTTTAGCCACCAGCTAGTGATGCCACAACCCTCTTACTCTAATTAATCTTATTAATCTTAGTCCTTTAGACAGTCACAGCCTTCTTCTGATTACCTTTACTCTCCCACCAATTATCAGTTGGTTCTTTAGTGGCATTTGGTCACGCATTTTGTATTTTGTGTTATGACAAAAATCTCTTCTCTCTCTCCCACCTTTTGTCTGAAATTTGGCTCGTTTGCACAAGGGATATAATGATGCTCATTAGTATTGGTAGGACCCGGCTGCTGCCGGCTCGTTAGAGCAAAGCCCCACTCACTCGGGCCTTTATTTCGGGGGCGGTGTCTGCCCATTAATGCAAGGTCATTGCCAGTTCCTGCTCTCAGCTCCCCCTTCCTTTCTGCGCTCCTTTTGGCTTGCCCACCCTACTGCCCAGTGGGCTGCCTTCCAGGGTCAAAGGCCACCTCCCACCCACTTTCCTCACTTGGGCCGAGAGTTCCTGGGGTCCTATGGCAATATCCCCAGGCCAGCAAGCTTCCCCAAGTGCAAGTCTGACGGCTCCCCCACCCGCTGCCAGGAGGGGCGGAGCCAGAGCCTTTGGCTAAGTTGATGGGTAAGGGGTGCTGACATTTGATGAACCACCTCTCTGTGCTCTTGCTCTACAGAGAGGCCCTGTGGAGTGGGTCTGCCAAGTTCTCAAATGAGAAAAGACTGTGTTTCCACTCGACTTCACATTCGGAAGTAAGCTGGCCGGGCAACTTCTTACATGAGGCTCATGTAGCTTTAATGCCTCGTCCTGGCATTGTTTCCTGGCCTGGCTGGTCCGGCCCCTCCTTGTGGCCTCCTGGAGGACAGGATTTGTTCCGTGCCTCGAGGGCATGCCGTCCCAGGTCAGCAGATGGCCTTCTGATGACTGTTTCCAGCCCGGCTTACCTGACCATTCCCTCACTGTATGAACAGCTGTTTCCTTCACTTCAGAGCTGCCCAACCGGATTGGTGATTTTTCTTCTGGCCTTTTGTTTGCACAGAACATAAATCTTTCTCTTTTTCTGACCTGGCCTGCAGTTCCATCCACCTGTGCCCGCCTTGAGCAATATATAACTCCCGCCAGGTTCTGTTTCCTTTGCTCACTTCAGCCTATAAACCAAACTTTCTTCTTCCTTCCATCCCCCACCCCCACCCCGGGCTGATTCAGCACTCTCCTAGCACCTGGCTGCCCCGTTACCACTTAACCACAAAAAAGACATTATTTTATGGGTCTGACCTGAACCGGAAACTTCCAACAGGATGAGATATGCAATAGAAATCTCATTCCCATTGGCCTCCTTTCTCTCTTTTTCTGGAGTCTAAGGGGACTTAATTTACACCAGGTTAGCAGCAACTGTGTTAATTGAAAATGAGTTAATTAAATAACTTGGTACTTTGAGCTGTCAAAATATAGCCAGTCAGTTGAATCAATCCAGTTAAGTGTTTAACAATGATTACAAAAATCGGATATGAATGTGAAAAGAAAGGAAAGGAACCTGTATTCCTAAGAGGGGACTCTGGTTGGAGTCTAGATTATTACCGGGCAAATGCTATTGACTTTTCATTGCCGCCAACTGTTTCAGTGGTGTTTGGTCTGAGAATTTTATTTAGGTTTCCAGGACTAGAGAAGAACTCCCAGCACATTTTCTCGTTGCCCTCTTTTCATTGAAGGTGTGAAATGCCTTCTCAAAACATTGTTTCTCACCTTCAGTGGAAAACCAAGGAAGTGAAGTATTCCTGCAATGAGGTGGTAGCAACAGGCTAGTTAGACAGAGGGGACTCAGCTGTGGTTGCAGGAAGCTTTGCAAAAAATGAATGAGTTCCTCTGCTGCATTATGATCTAGAATGTGCCAGACACCTACTCATTCACATAACTGTTCATGGGTGGTCACTGGTTGGGAATGCTTAGCTGCCTGACCATCTCCTTAGGATGTTAAGCTTGTGGGTTTTAAAGATGGCTCTCTCTCTCTCTCTTCCTAGTTTTTACTTTGCAGCAGGCCAAGATTCAGTGTGTAATTAAAACCTGATTACCTAAATGAGAGCTTAATTGATAAGGAGTGTATGTAGTGTGAAGGATGCCTTCAGGTTGACTTAGGCTCCACTGACAGAGCAGCAAGCATCTGGAGGGAAAATTCTGACAATCCATCCATTTGGCAGATCACCTTCCCCTCAAAGAGCTGGTGTGTTGGAGGCATCCCACCTGAATTAACTGATTATCCCATTTCTTTGACAGAGCAGAGTCACAGCCTGTGGCATTTGTATGGTGGTTTTTATTTTCCAATGTGTTTTCACATCTATTATATCTTTGATCCTCACATCAACCCTGTGAGATAGGTAGGTCAGATATAACTACTACTTTATATGTACAAAAAGGAGATTCAAAGTGGTTTACCTGGCTTGGCTGTGGTTCTGGAACTTGTGACTTGTGACTCCTATAAAAGTGAAGCATTTTCATTTCACATATACCTTAAATGGTGTACTCTGAAGTTTAAAAAAATAAACACACACATAAGGGTGATACACTTAGGCTTAGGTAGAACCCCTGACCCCCAATAGCAAAGCTCACATAATCCAGGTACACTTTGTGGTACAGTTTTATGGTTTCATCCCTAATGACAAACCTCTGGCACTACCAGGCCCTTGAGTGCCTTCTGGGTCATCGAATCAAGAGTTCAGTATGCACACAATAGGGGTTTCGATTCTAAGACCAGACCACTGTTTTCTTCTTCTTCTTCTTCTTTTTTTTTTTAATGCAGGTAACTGGGAATTGAACCCAGGACCTTGTGCATGCTAAGCATACACTCTACCACTGAGCTACACCCTCCCCACTAAGACCAAGCCACTACTGATGACCAACATCTCTTGGACATTTATCATTCCTGTGTGGTACTTATTTGTCATGTACATAGAACATTCAGTTGTTCAGAACAGCAAGTATTTGGTTGTGGGTAGGAGTGTAAAATCTGAGAGATGACAGGGACAGTAGGGCCCTCTAGTTACATCTTTTTATTTTGAGGATGAGGAAATCAAGGTCCAGGAAACCGAAGTGACTCGATCCAGGCTTGTGCTATTTAACAGCAGACTCAGGCCCCCTGCCTTTCAGCCTGGTGCCTGTTCCCCATGGCGTCATGCCAGCGATGCAAACCTGACCACCCAGCTTCATGGAGGGCAATAGCTTTCCCTGGGAGACCTCGGTCCCTCTCACAGTGATCGTTTGTACAAATAAAACCACTATGTAATTATAGTTTGTTTAAAAGCATGGGACTTAGAGAAACAATTTATATCGAAACATTTGAATTAGTTATAGATGCATCATAGTCTTTTTGTTCCACTCCCTGCATTGAGGCATGTTTAATAATTTGTAAATTCATTGGAAGATCACAAACTATATTACTATACAGGAATCATGCCACAATAAATGTGTTTAAAATTTTAAAAAAGATCACAAACTATTTGCTTTATTGGTTAGGCTTCTGGAGCCACAAATATCACATATTTAAAATAATAATAGCAAATGTGTAATGAGAGCTTACCATATACAAGCGTTTTGATTACATCTTCCCATTTAATTCTGTCAAGTACCCTGTGAAGCTAATATTCTTATGATCTCATTTTATAGACAAGGAGGCTGAGGCTACACCCTCTCTAAATGATGGAGTTTTAAGTCAACATGGTCTGACTCTCAAAACTGCATTTTCAAAATTGCTATTCAGCCAATTTTGAATATTTCAAAAAGAATTTCATGAACCTCTCATGCTGTTTGATTTCTCTGATAACTATAAAATGAACTGCAAGTTAAAAAATAGTAAGTTGCTCAACATTTTCTGCTAAGGACTTCAGGATTTGGTAACCAGGTAACACTTGGACAGATGCCCTCCTGAATTAGTTCAAGAGGGCTCTCCAAGGGTGCTGACCTCCCCACATACAGCTCTTAGAAGGACTCCTGGGTGTGAAACTTCTCCAGCAAGTTCTGCACCGCTAAAGAAATGTCTCAGCACACACAAGGAGCAGTCCGTGTAGGAACCTCTTTTATAATCTTGACACTTTTGTTTTAGAAGATGATGAAGACATATACTTACAAAGATAAGCGGTGTGGAAATAATTACTGAAGTAGGTCTTAAAGTCTGATTAATGTTTTCATCCTTCTGTTTCTAAGTTAGGAATAGGGCAGTAAAGTTATACAGATTTTTTCCTGCTTTAGTCATTCTCTGGGTGTCATCACCCAAATTTTACCTGCACATTGCTGCAGATTCAGCATGAACCTTCACAGCATAGGCAGGCTGCTCATCTCAGGTGAGAATACTTGGAATAATTAGCTTTTGATTTTGAAACCACACCAATTTAATAAGGAAGAACCCACAGAGAGCATAAGTGGCCTCGCCGTGTCTGTTTCACAGCTCCATTTTCCCTGAACTTACCACCAGCCCTTTCAATAAACATGAGCTTGTGAAAGAAAAAGCGACATAAAATTTTATACTTCTCAAATTCTGTTTTTCTTTTCAAGTTGCAAACTCAAGCCTGATTGTACTGCACGCCAACCAAAAGACCCCCTCAGGCAAGAAACACATTATGGGAAGCTATTTATAAGGTTTAAATTATCCATATTAACATACTTAAGATTCACCAGTGCGGTTTCTAGATGACAGATCCAATCCACAGTGACGCTTCAGCATTCGGTTATATAGTTGACTGCATAGACTTTCTCAGGAGAAGAGTGCAGAGGGAAACTGCAGGGCTGGAAGACCCCTGGAGGAGCTAACTAATCTATACCCCTGCCTCCGGCAGGACCAAAAGCAAAACCCATTTAGGTGTCAGCACGGGCCTATATGCCTGTTTTGTTTACAAAACCTGATTGGTTCCAGCTTTTTCCATTTTTTAAGTGAAGGCTATAGGCAAAATATAAGAGAAAAAATTACTAAATATATAGAGACACACTTGTATGCAGCCAGTCCTTGATCATTAAGTATTTATTGGAATTCTATATTAAAAGGACAGCAGTAGGCCCAGAGAGTTAATCCAGTGTAGATAAAAAAAAAATGCAGTATATGCTCACGAGGAGCTTACAATTGGGTTAGGAAGACATGACACACATCAGGACAGCAGTAGATGGTGTTGACATTGATATCAGAGACCTAATGCGTACCCGCACAGACAATTCTAATCACATTTACTTGGACTTGTAGTTCTTTTATGCTTTCGTGTCCTGGGAATTCATTCACGGCGCTTTGAAATGGCAAAAACTTGATTTTAGGGAGGTTGGAGACGTCCAATTTTTCTATCTTGAATTCTTGCCCAGAAATGTATCTGTTCCCTCTCTCCTCATCCCAATGCTGGAATTGAGTAGTGTCACCAGTTAGACTGACGTAAGAGAGCCAGGCAAGGAGGGCCAAGGTCTCCATGTGAGGTTTGGGTTCCTGGCACTCCCCTGGGCTAAGGGGAGGATTTTCAACTCAGGGGAAATGGTTAATGGTCCCTCACTCCTGTCTCTCTTCAAGTGGGGTCGACAGGCTCCCTCTTGGTTCAGCAAGCATGGCATAAAACAGAAAGCTGATTGGCAAAGCAGCCTTTCATTAATTTGTGCACTCATTCACTGGGCTGTTCTGGGCTAGACACTGGGGCTGCGAAGATACTTGGCTCTTATTTGTGAAGAGCTCACAGCTGACATATGACCACGATGCGGTGGCAAAGGGCAGTAACAGACGCAGGTACAGGGTGTACAGAGGGAGCCAGGAGGGAGAGGGCTTCTGTCAGCGTGCGGTTGGCAGAATGTTTCACAAATTATGTATCATTTAAGCTGGGTTTTGGAGGATAGGGGATTTCATCAGATGGGGAAGGTGCAAGCATCATGCTAGGCAGAGGGAACACTGTGTGTAGAGTAGTGGCCCTGGAACATGGTGGGTTCAGAGGGTGACAAGGAGAAGAGGCCCTGTGGAGCGGGGAGAGGGGCTGAGGCTGGGATGCAGTTTGGTGACCACATTATAGAGGGCCTTCTGAAAGCTTGGCTTGGGAGTTTGGATGTGATTCAGGAGAAGGATGGGGACAAGGAATCAGTTAAAGCTCTTAAACAGGAAAGGACAGGTCTGGGTGCCTGCTTCAGGAAGATCATTCCAGCAGCCAGTGTGTGGAGCCCAGAACAGTGAGACTGGCTTGGAGGTCATGACACTAGTGTGGGTGAGAGGAGCTGAGGGCTGAGCCAAGGCGGGGAGGGAATGGCCTCAGGAGATGGGGGGCATCGTCAGAGAGGACATGATTTGGAGACTGGACCTTGTGGGCAAAGGAGGGAAAAAGCTGCAGAAGTGCTCAGCTTCTGTCTAGGTAGATGGAGAGAACGTAAGGTGAGAAGAGGGGTCAAGCAGTTTAGTTGTAGACATGTTGCTGTATTTGCAGGGCAAGTCACTGGTGATGTTTAGTTCAGAAAATATAAGATTGTAGGGCTGAGGGGTGACACCCAGGTGGGACAGGATGATTAAGCTCTCCATGGATGACTGAATGGGGGTTGTAGTTTTGGGAAATGCTGCTGTCGCTGGGGGAGTCTCCCTGTCTGTGTCCCCAGAGATGGTTGTGAGATGAAGTCTAAGCCCCACTGTGGTTCAAGTGGGTCATCACTTCTCTAGTTTTTTTTTTTTTTTTAACCGACTTGCTCCTATATCACAGGGGAGACAGGGGTCTCAGGGGTGAGGAGAAATTTTCTTTCAAGTGTCTATTTTATCTGAAAAATGTATTTAATGTCTGAATTCTTCCACATAAGATATCCATGTTTGTTTTGATATAACTTTTGTTTTACATTATTTAGCAGCTAAATTATGCGTGTTAACTGTCCACCCCCTACCCCGTGCTCCCCAAATCTGTGTGCATTCAGGGAGATGCACATGGTAATCCTGTGGCCTTGGGCTGCCTGGGCGTGTGACCGCCCACGTTCTTGGTTTTTGTGAAGCACAGATCTAATCGAGATCTGACCATTACTGTGGTCAGCTCTCCCACTCAGAAAGAGTCTCCTGGTTCCCACATGCTAGAGTGTCAGGTTGTGATAGTCTGGAATTCCAGAGCCACACCATCAGGCAGGGTGTGAACAAGTACCGGCCTCGTAACGAGAAAAAAACTCAGAGCTGGTCCTTTTTGTTTTTCCTTCTAAAAAAACAGATTATGTACTTGACCTTTTAAAAGATTTCCAAGCTAGAACACAAAGGGAAAAAACTGAATAACATACAAAGCATCAAATATCAAATATATGTTTCTACTTTCCTCCTAGTACCCTCCCCTACCGCAACCTCCACTCCTCGGGGGGTGACCTATCTGAATAGTTGGGTTGTTCTATTGATTGCCTTGCTACTCAGAGTAAGGTCAGGTGACCGGCAGCATCAGCCTCACCTGGGAGCTTGTTAGAAAGGTAGCGTGCCGGCCCCTCCCTGGCCTCCTGAATCAGAGTCTGCATTTTAAGATCCCCAGGTGATTCCTATGCACATTTAAGTGTAAGGCGCCAGCTCTTCAAGGAATGAGGAGAAAGGGAAGTTTCTTTTCTCTCTTTTCATCCAGGAAAGTCTAGATGTTGAATCCCCAAACGCAGGAGAAGGTCAACCCGCAGCATCTTCTCTGCGCTACAAGGAATCGGTCCCCTCCTGGGCAAGGGGTCACCACCCAACCTGACTGTTGACAGACCCCGTCCACGCCTTCACTGCCAGGATTATGATACATTCCTTAGTCCCTTCCCCTCCCCTCCATCATCTGCATCAAAAATCAGTGTCTTCTCTGTGTCCTCACTAAGTAAGATAATAATTTTTTACTTTAGTTTCTGTGCTATGAAAATAATGGTTGTGTTTTCCTTTTTTCAACTATAGAAACGTAATATTGAATACTTTTTCTCAAACTACGTATGGGCTCGTGTCCCACCCTGGGGGGGTTCATCTACCCCTTTTAGGGATTCTCTTTCCTTCGAGACAATCACTATGCTAGAAATTTAGTGCAGGCAAAATTTTGAAAATAATTATCTTGTTAAGATCATGCCAGAGATCTCAGAAAAAACAAGAGGGCAGCTTCTTCCAATAAAGAAGACAAAGAAGAGGGCCGGCAGTACAATTTGGGGCTATAATTGGTTTTTCTGAAATATGGTTTCTTCCAAGTCTCTTCAGATATGATTCTGGGAAGGCATTGTGGCTGTTTAAAGTTACAATTTCAGCCATGCTTGCCAACGTCTGGAATTTTAAAAATAAGGAAACAACTTATTTTTTTCCTTTGGAAGTTAAGCGTTTTAAAAGCCCTGGGAGAATGCCCTCTCCGATGATGAAATTCCTACTGAAGTGTGAATAATTGATCAAAGTTTTTCCTTGGAGTAAATTTTGATGTGGAAGTAGGGAAAGAGTGTGAGAGTTTTGTGTATCTAAAAAAAAAAGAAAAGAAAATGGAAGAGGCACAGAAGGGGAGACACAGGGTGCGGGAGATAGATGAGGCTGGTGCAACAGTCATGTGTAGGGGTTTTAGTGTCTCGCTGTCCTCTGAGATCACCTTGTCATGCATAGGTAGTCAAGGGCCAACGTGATGCTTCTGCTCAGGATCCCAGTATAGCACCTGACATATAGTAGATGTTCAATAAATGGTGAATGAATAAATTAATTCTTAAAAATATTACTTTCTGACTTCTCTAACTCTTGTTACCTGTCACAAGGGAAATGATACTTAGTGGGCAGATGACTTGTAAGATCCTGGGGGCTTAATCTGAGGTACAAAGTTCCTCTGGGCATCTTGAGAGAACTTTACAGAAAAAGACTATTTTCACAAAATATCTGTAAGATACAGAACAGATGTCAGAAACCCAATCTTAGCTTTGCTACTACTATCCTTCTGAGAGTCTCCATGTCTCCGTTTGGCAGCTTTGAAAAAGTAGTTCTGAGTATTTCACAGAGTTGTCATGAAGACTGAGGCGTGTGGGGAGTGAGGCACGGGGACTGCTACTGCGTAGATGTTAAAAAATGTACGGTTATCCCAGAGTTATTCATTATAGGGGTAAATCAAGTGGGGGTCTGAGTTCCCCGCCAGTTTAAATTCCTTCGGTGTAATGAGTTTTAGGCCTGTGGGTTCTTGGACAAGTGGTCTCTCTCAGAAGCATGGGGGGTCCTTTATGGAGCCCTCGCGTGGTTCTCAGGCAGGGTGTGAGAATGCTGGGTTTTGACCAGCCTGCTTACAAATGTGACTCAAACCAGAGGTGTGACTCAGAGGCACTAGACCCTCTTCAGGGAAGACCCTTGGATTTAAGGCAGTTGTACGAACAGTGTTTTCAGGAGCCATGGGCTCTTTTAGGGATTGGCATGTTGGTCTTAAAGCTGGATATTCAAATATCTATTTGGACCATGGGTTTATTGGAGGCAAGGGATTGTGACTTTTTCTTGGCAGCCGCGCATCTTGTAGCCAGGGCCTTCTAGTAACTGGTAGATGTTTGCTGAGTGAATGAATGAATGCCCAAATGAAGGCTAACCACAGAAGTCAACTAGAAAGGTTAAGATTGCAGATAGGGACTCAATGCAGAGAGAGGTGGGCTGGGGATAGATGGGAGACAAAGCTGGCAGGTCAAATACAAGAGGCAGTGCAAGGGTAGGCCAGAGCAAAGGTCACACCCAGGCCATTTGCCATAGAGGTGTCCCTAGACTCCACATTCTATATGGGTCAACTGTAGGTTTTCTTGGGGGCCCTCCCTACAGGCAGCTTGGTCCTGGCATTAGGGCATCGCGAGCCACTATGGGGAGTTTACTTGAGTCACCTTTGGTGCCACGGTTTCTTAGTCTGACTTAAATGACTACCTGCTTCCCCTTAGAACGGGGGCAGGAAGCCTTGGATGGCTGGGGCCACATGTGCGAGTCCTCTTTGGGCTGCAGTTGGTTGTTTTTTTGCATAATAGGTTGGAACGATTGCAGAATGCTTTTGGTCATGTCCTTAGTAGTGGTTCTTTTTAAAATCTTTCTGCCCTTAAGATCTGTCTCGAAACAAACACTCGTGACCTGTCCTCACAGGTACAAGAGAGAGAGATGATGAGAAAAACAACTTTTGTTTTTCTGAAAAACACAGCCTTGTTTTTCAGAGCTGCTGTGTGGGCATTTTACAGTCTGATAGCCCTCCGCACACCCCGAGTCTGGACACTTAGATAAGGACTTGAGTTTAGGATGCCCGCTGTAAATTCTCACTTGGCTTTTCCTCGGCACCTTTAAAAATAAATAACCACTTAGAGTTAAGCCCACGAAAGTTAGTGACCTCCATCCCAGTGACATTATAAGTAACAGGTGCTTGCGACCCTGCTCTCTGTCCCCTGCTCCCGCAGGACCTGGGGCAGAGGACTGCCCTTCCCCCTGTACATGGTGTCCCCTTGCTTCTGGGATCCAAAATAATCAATCTTGTGACTCTACTTCCTTTGCGTGGATGTATTGACACTGTACCTTCATTCAAAATGACCTCGTGGGTTTCACTTCCCCAAAGTGAGAGCTAGATGCTAAAAGAGCTGCCTGTCATCCCTGTGTGGCTGATTTGTGACCCTCGCTCAGCAGGTCACAATCTGCATATTCTTAATTCCATACACCAGTTCCCGCTTCTCAACACAAGAGGTGACCTCAGACTCATAAGCATTTCTTTATTTATCTTTAAGAACTTTTTGTTATGGACAATATGACCCTCCATATACTCCCAAATGAATGCAACAGTTATCACCTGCTGTGTTTCCCCCTACCCTTTGAAGTAAATCCAGACAAAATATCATTTCATAGGCTAAAGGTTCAAAATTATTATCATCACCACCACTGCCATCACCATCACCATCATTATCATCACAGCTTCTTTTGAGAATCTGATAAAAACTGTAGACTTTCTTCACCGGAAAAATGCACCCACATATCTGCACCCCAAATCCTGCATACTATCACAGGGGATTCACAAAATGCTCCAAACCCTGCCAAAGCCTCTGTATTAAGAAATCCCACTTTGGACTGAAATGGTCAGCTCTGGTCTTTATTCTTGGACCCCCATCAGGTGAGAAGATCTGATTAACACAGGAAAAATGTGATGCTCTGCTGTAGAGCAGGGCAGCGTAGGGCCTTGCTAAGACAAGTTGAAGTCCATCCTGATTCGTTACCCTAGACCATCTCTGAGACATCACTTACATTAGTATGAAGCACAAATTATTATTTTCAATGAAGGTGGAAGTAGCTCAAAATCTTTAAAAAGTAATACTTATGAATATATAATAAAAAGTTAGTCTGGGTTTATTGAAGTAGCAGATACTTCCAATGAATATTAATGAAGGAATATGAGACGAAAAGAGATAGTGGCTTATAATACCAATGCACCGAAATTGAGAAAGATAAATTTTAACAAAAATGATTAAAATAATTGATGCTAATATAATTTTTATGTGTTCCGAATTTTTAAGGGACAAGAAATGGCTTTGGAATTCAAGGTCAGCAGATTATATGTTTAAATGCCAGCTCAGCTACAGCTGTGCCATTACTAACTTTCACTACGTATTGAAAAATCTATGTGGGGTGTATTTCGATGTCTCCATTTTGGTCTTTTTAAGAGAGAAAAGTTAAAAGGCGAATCCATCACCAGGCTGGTATTTAAGCTCATAATCAAGATAACTAGCATAACATTTAAGATACAAGGTGCTGAAAATAATTGATTATCTCATGTACAGTCAATCTCATTAACATATGGCGAAGATTACAGCATAAATATGAGAGTCAGCAAAAATCCACTTGCTTGAAAGTACTAAAAAAATATATTACTAGGTAACCAAACTGATGTCTTCTTAACAAGGTCTGGGAATGATTCCCTTCCACTCTTGCTAGCTACCTTCTCTTCTGCAAACCCCATCTCTAATTCCTTGGCTGTGGTGGCCACTCCGTCCCACTCCCTAAGTGTTCCCCTTGACCATTTGGAAAGATAGAGATGGCCATCCCTCACCTGACTCCCGTTGACTAAACCATTGTCCCCTGGGTGGCTTCGCCAGGGACTTCTGCGGTCACCTTTTGAGACCTTTATTCATTTTCCACCGCTCTACCATCTTCAGCCTATTTATTTTAATAGGATTGAGATTACGCATGCTAACTTCCAACCTGACCAAATATATGTACAGAGAGGGAGAGAGGGAGAGGAGAGGTAGGGAATGAACGTGTGTGTGTGTGTGTGTGTGTGTGTGTGTGTGTGTACGCTCTCTCACACACTCTTTTTCTCCTCTGTTTGAGCTCAGCGTTGCTTGCATTAAGACGATAGTGTGTATTAGGCATGTGCAGTGGGAGGGGTCTTCGGGTTCCCTTTAGCCTGCCACCTTAGCAGAGCCACAAGTCTGACCCAGTATCTTTCTGTTTCTGCTTGGCCTTGTCTAGTGCTGACTACCCTCGGGTTCCACATCATAGTTATCAGTTTCCAGAAGGTTCTAGGCCTCCCCATCATGGTACTAACATGTTCCAGAAATTCAGGGTATTGGTATCCAGAAGGAGGGACAGTGTGTGCTGGACAGCAAACAACAGATGTCTGTTTGCCTTTCCTTTTTGCTCTTACCTGGATAGAGGTTTAATGAAATGTGTCCAGGTGCTTGTGATGCCAAATTCTGGGATTTTTGCAATGGTGGAACCATCAAATGGGGGGTCAGGAGACGGATATGAAATGGTGGCAGATGAAATTGCATCATAATGTTCTTTAGGTGAGGAGTAAGCCTGCTAAAAGCCCTAAAAGCCAAAAGTCAAGATGGAATCCAGAGTTTGTAACATCAGCCGTTGAGATGATGACACCAGAAATAATAACAGTAGCATAGCTGTATAGCAGTTTACCTGTGAAAGGACACTTTTACATGTATTTACATTTAATGGTATATGTAAGGCTGGTATGAATTTCATTCCTAGTAGCAGAGTCCCCACAAATGTAGCAGATAACCCAACGATTTGTAGAAGTAACAGCCTGTTCTAAAATTAAAATGTTATTTTACTGTGGAAGTAAATTTGTGCTCAAATGACAACACATTAGCTACTCAGAGTTTTATATGAAGAGATATTTATAATGGCAAAAAAATAGAAAGCACATGAATATTGAACAGTGATAGATGATTTTAAAACGATGCCCTCAAAGAATGCCTAATGATGGGAAAAGTTCATTATGTAAGTGATGAAAACAATTTAAAAATCTGAGCAAACTAAAATTCAGTATGTTTCTAATGTAATTAAAAATAAATGTATGGATAGGAAACATACACACAAGCAAAGGAACAATATTCAAAATATATAACAACTGGTAGAGCTGACACTAGCCAATCAGAGTGACCACCTGTTCTCTATTGGTCTGGCCATGTCACTGTTACTGCTAAGTATCTAGTCTCAAAAAAGTCATAGTGTTACAACAAGGACTTGCTGTATAGCACAGGGAACCATATTAAATATCTTATACTAACCTATGATGAAGAAAAATCTGAAAAAGAATACATATATATGTATATGTATAGTTGAATCACTTTTCTGTTTGCAGGAAACTAACACAACATTGTAAATCAACTATACTTGAACAACAACAAAAAAATAACAGAATTACTATAATGGGAGCCAGTGTTCTTTTTGTCCTTAAACATTTTTGTAACTTTTTGTGTTTTCTAAGTTCTGTACAATGAGGATGTATTATTTACAATAAGAACGAATAGAAAAGAATACAATGCCTTAATACTTCTTTTAGAGGAAACTTTAATTTCTTAAAATTTTGCAATGTTTTTTGCATTCCTCCTTATTTCTGTGGCCCCTCTCCTCACCCTCCAGTGAATTTGACTCCCTCAATCTGTGCAATTCACAGAAAATACCAGAAATGAGTCCAAAGATGTGCTCTTTGAAATGCCCAACTAAACTAGATTAACACCATAAAAAAGAAGTCTATTGTCTTAATGATGATTGGTGTAAAACCACAGTGTGACCAGTTATATTTTTAGTGGAGGAATCATACTGACTGCCTACCTAGTGACAATTAATTTTTTTTCTCTGTCAACAGGGGAAAATAATTACAACACTTATTTTATCTTCACGATGTGCCAGACCCCATTCTCAGCACTTTCCTTAGGTGATCTCCTTTCATCCTCACAACCACCCTATCAAGTAGGGGCCATTATTGTCTTCATTTTATAGACAAGGCTTAGCGAGGTCAAGTAATTTGTGCAAGGTCACACAGCGAGCAGTGGGGGAGCTGAGATTGATCCGAGAGCATCTGATGTCACAGCTTTGCTCTTAACCAGTTCATTATCCTGCACCATCATTTCATGTATGAGTGCAAGAGTCAGCATGACTCCAAAACTAAGAGTGCAAATATACTATACTTTCACACACATGCACCCCAAAGGAATGTAGC